>NC_045543.1:148348324-148648324 GCF_009769535.1 Thamnophis elegans | reverse complement strand
CAGAGTTATGCTGGAACACACACAGACACACAGACACACCAGGGGTGTCTTACCCTCCCAGTATTAGTTTCCAGAGGGTAAGTCATCTCTGTACCAAGTTTGGTTGAAAATTGTTTGGAGCGCTCCAGAGTTATGCTGAAAGATGTATACATACATACAGCTTTTTATATAGATAACAAGACTTGGAAGGTACCTCGGAGGTCTTCTAGTCCAACACTCTGATCAAGCAGAAGAGCCCTATACCCTTTCAGACCAGTGGTTGTCCAGTCTCTTCTTCAAAGCCTTCAGTGATGAAGCTTCCACAACTTCTGAAGGCAACTTTTGTTCCACTGGTTAACTGTCCTCATTGCTAGGAAGTTTCTTTTTAGCTCTAAGCTGGTTCTCCCTTTTATCAGTTTTCTTCCGTTGTTTCTTGTTCTGCCTTCTGGTGCTTTGGACCCCCTCTCCTTCCATCCATTCCTGGAAAGTCCTTTTGTCTTCTCAAGGCAACATTGTTGGCAAAGGAACCTTACCTGAAACCTTATTTATTAAGGGCTTTTTTTAAAAAAACTATTCCCTCCAGATGAATTCATCTTTTCATGGGGACGTCTTAATAAAGCAGCAGAACAACAGAATTGGAAGGGACCTTGGAGGTCTTCTAGTCCAACCCCCTGTTCAAGCAGAAGACCTTATACCATTCCGGGAAAATTGTTGTCCATTCTCTTCTTATGAAATTCCAGTGATGGAGCACTTCTGGTGGCAAGCTGTTCCACTGTTTCCTTGTACTCACTGTTAGGAAATTTCTCCTTAATTCCAAATTGCTTCTCTCCTTGATTAGTTTCCATCCGTCGCTTCTTGTCCTGCCTTCAGTTGGATAAGAAGAATCTTCCGTTGGATCAATGAACGCAGCGGGTTAAAAATAAAACTAGATCTTCCTGGTTTGGGTGTAAGGGAGAACTTTGGCTTTGCCCTGGATTGTGCTGACCCTTAGATGCATTTTGGGGAGAGCGGGGTTAGGACTCATGCGAGCATAGTATTTCTTGGAAACTGGGTTGGAAAGCTACAGGGAGCATTCAAGCTCTTTTCCAGCTTCTTAATCCAGGATGCAATCCTCTTTTACTTTGTTGTGGGAACTCCTGGGTTTATTTGTTTAAATATGTTTTTGAGAAAGAGCGTAAAAACAACATAGTGACATCAGTCAAAATTATTTTAGCTCCTCAAAGAGTTGTGCGTTCAAAAAAAGAAATTCCGTTGTGTTGTAAAACTTCACCGTCTGTCAAAATTTTCTGTACACATTTCGAGGTAGAAAATAAGGAAAATTTTGTTGACTAAAGTTGCACGCAACATCACATCAAAGTTGAAAATTGTGTGCTTTTTTTAAATCAAAGTTTGTGATCTGTGATGCAAATGTCTGTGTTACACATACTCCTTGACTTATGGCCAGTCACTTAATGAGTATAGAAAGTTTTTGGTTTTTTTGTTTTTGTTGATTTTATTTATATGCCGCCCTTTTCCCCCGAAGGGGACTCAGGGCGGCTCACAACTCAACCAGGGAAGGGGGATACAAACAAGAATTTAAACGACATAAAAAACAATGCATAATTAAAACACAACAGCCAGTGCCAATATTTAGGAATACTATGAATCAGAATCAAATTAGAATCAGAATTGAGCTGGAAGGGACCTTGGAGGTCTTCTAGTCCAGCCCCCTGCTCAAACAGGAGTTCTAATAATAGACCTGGGTATTTTTTGTTTTCTGGGCCACATCTGGCCCTTTGGCTGTCCCTATCCAGCTGGCGAGAGATCAATTGGAAATTAGAAATCAAACGTAAATAGGCGTACACACCATGCATGCAACACAACGGTGTTTTATTTTGAAGGGGACTTTCCCCCCCCTTCTATTTTTCCCTTTACAAGAGATCCACTTTTTCAGAGGCCCCTCGGGAAAATTAATTGCCAATCCTTGGTCCATAACTAGGGTTTCCAAACTTGGCAACTTTTAAGATCTGTGGACTTCAACTCCCAGAATTCCCCAGCCAGCTACTGAAGTCCAGAATTGAAGTCCAGAAGTTTTAAAAGTCGCCAAGTTTGGAGAGGCCTGGTCTCTTAGCTTAGGCATGCCAGCCTCAACTCTTGTCGGGGGGGAAGTGGCTTGTGTTGTTGTGCGTACACTGGTCACATCCCAGTTGAGTTGCGGATTGCGCACCTTGTGTGAAATCTCCGCTATGTATAGTGTTCATGTCGTCCGTCTGGTTCTGATTTGGGTTCGTTTATTGGAACGTTCTTTGGATCTTCTGTGGTTCGTGGTGTCCTCCGAGTTTCCTCAGGGTTTTTTTCCCTTCCTTGCTTTTGCAGCTCCTCTCCACCAAGTTGCCCTACTGCCGGGAAAACGTGTGCCTGGCCTATGGTCAGGAGTGGTCGGTGTACGCTGTCGGCTCTCAGGCCCACGTCTCTCTCCTGGACCCCCGACAGCCGTCCCACAAGGTCAAGTCTGTCTGCTCCAGAGAGCGAGGAAGCGGTAAGGATGCCTTCCCTGGGACAGTCTGTCATGGTGTGAAAAATGTGTGGAGATCCAGATCTTTTTTTTCTTCAACTCGAAGCCCTGAAGGTGCTTAGGGATCCTTCCTTCCTTCCTTCCTTCCTTCCTTCCTTCCTTCCTTCCTTCCTTCCTTTCTTCCCTCTTTCTCCCTCCATTTCTTTCTTTTCCTTTCTTTCTCTTTCTTTCCTTATTTCCCTCCCTTTCTCCCTCCATTTCTCTTTCTTTCTCCTTCCTTCCCATCTTCTTTCTCATGCCCTCCCTCCATTTCTTTCTTTCTCTCTCTTTCCTTCTTACCTTTCTCTTTCTCCATTTCTCCCTCAATTTCTCTTCCTTCCTTTCCTCCCATCCTTCCCTCCCTCCCTCTTCCTTCCTTCCATTTTGTTTCTCTTTCTCTCTTTCTTTTCCTTCCTTCCTTCCTTCCTTCCTTCCTTCCCTTTCTTTCCCTCCTCCCCCTCCTCCATATTTACAATGGTTGCAGTATCCTGGGGATTCTCATTTGCAACCTTGGGGAGTTTCTCACAAGCAAAGACAAGGGGGAAAGCCAGGTTCACTTAATGACCGCGTCGTTCACTTGAATTCAGCGATTTGCTTAACTACAGTGGCAAAAATTGTAAAGCGGGGCAAGACTCCCTTAACAATGATTCCCACTTAGCAATGGAAGTTTTGGGCTCAATTGTGGCCGTAAGTCAAGGGCTACCTATAGGGCCAGGATTTGTTTCCGGTTCCCGTATAACGCCTCCGTCCCTCTTCCGCCACAGGCATCCGCTCCGTGAGCTTCTACGAACACATCATCACGGTGGGGACAGGCCAGGGCTCCTTGCTGTTTTACGACATCCGAGCCCAGAGGTTCCTGGACGAGAAACCGCCACAGAATTTCTACGGATCAAAATTGGCAGGAAGTGAAATTCTCAAACTCTCCACCGGCAAAGGTTGGCTGGTGAGTAGCTGCAGAAAGAGGAAAGTGGGGGTCATATAGGCTCCCCGGGGTGTGTGTGTGTGTGCATGTGTGTGTGTGTGTGTATTTGGGAGGTCAACAGGAGACGTCATCAGACTAAGGAGACTCTTAGAAACCAGGTGCTTTCAATAGCTTTGTCCAGTGATGGCTAACCTTTGTCCCATTGCATGCCAAAAGCGGGGGGAGTGCAAGGGGGGTTATGTGCAGGTGTGCCCACACCCATAATGCTGCGCACGCCACCCCCACGCATGCGCATGCGACCCCTGCCCTCTCCCCAGCTTTTGGCCCGTGATGGACCCGTTTTTTTGCCCTCCCCAGGCCTTCAGGAGGTTTCCCTTAAGCCTCCGGAGGGCGAAAAACGGCCCTACAGGCAAACTGGAAGTTTGGGAACAGACTTCAGGGAAGCCTCCGGAGGACAAAAAACGGCCGAAAAAGAAGGCATGCGCGCTGGAGCTGAAGGGCAACACCTCGCATGCCCTAAGAAATGGCTCCGCATGCCACCTGTGGCTTGTGTGCCACAGGTTCACCATCACGGGCTTTGTCCTTCAGTACTCTGCATTATCAAGATGGAAGCGATAGTTGGTCAGCTAAAACAGAGCTATGATGGATTCCAAAACCTCACCAGCAATCACTCAATTGGTCTAGCGGTGAAAGCACCAGCTAGAAACCAGGTGATGGTGAGTTCTAGTTCTGGCTTACGCATGAAAGCTGGCTGGGTGATTTTCTTCCAATCCACCAGGAAACCCTTGAGCTCTAGTCCCACTTTAGCCATGAAAACTGGCTGGGTGACTGAGCCAGTCACCAAGGAACAGTGAGTTCTAGTTCTGCTTTAGGCATGAAAGCTGGCTGGGTGACTTTGGGCCAATCAGTAGGAGACGGTGAATTATATTCCCAGCTTAGGCATGTTGACTGGGTGTCTTTGGGCCAATCACCAGGAGTCTGTGAGTTCTAGTCCCACAATAGGCAAGAAAGCAAACTGAGTGACTTTGGGCCAATCGTCTAACTGACAAGCTGGTCAGTTAATTTCTGTTGCTACACACGACTGATGCCATAAACACAGCATCTTTATTTGGGGATAAACCAGGAATTGCGTATCTCTTGTGCTGTAGCTTCTCCTCTCTTTCTTCCTTAGTCCCGGAGATATACAGGCAGTCCTCGACTTACAGCAGTTCGTTTAGCAGTGGCAGTTTAAAAAGTCGCTGCTTTTTACATGACCGCATCCCCAGGGACACATGATTAAAATTGGGATGCTTCGTGATGAGCTCGTATTTATAACGGTCGCAGTGTCCCAGGGTTACGTGATCCCCTTTTGCGACGTCCTGTCAAGCAACATCCACGGGGAAGTCAGATTCACTGAACAACTGTGTGGCTGTTCAGACCCAGGCTTCCTTAAAAAGCAAGAAGCGGAGTCTTGGTCCCGGCGAAACCCCTTTTATTTACACGACTGTGAATTCCTTTCATTCAGAGTCAGCCAGGCTTTAGCAAATAGTCTTTCAGAGGAATATTTATCTACACGAACCTTATCTCGTCTGGAAAGCTGCCGGATAACTAGTTTCCAAACACAAGGCAAACCTTGGCACAGAATCTCTTATAGTCACAAATAGAACTTTCCACTCCCGAAACGACCAAATGAACAAATTGTTTCCTGCAAAAGCCCCCTCCCCATTCACTCCTCTTTTGCTTCCTCTAGGAGGGGCCAATCCCCTCCTAGGTGTGGCTTTACTCCCAAGTCGACCCTGCTTTCTTAGTTGCTCTTGTCTTCTGGCAGCTCTGCGCATGTGCACACTGGGAACAGGCTGCACTGTTCCTCTGCCTCACTGCTGTCTAGCTCCCTCTCTGCCTCCACCGCATTGCCCTCGTCTGAGCTTCCCTCAGCCCCCAGGACTGGCCCATGCTCCTCCCCAACCTCCTCACTGTCCGACTCTGCTGCCACCTCCTCTGGCCACCAGTGGGCTACAACAGTGACTAACTTGACAACCCACAGCAATTCACTTAATGATGGTGGCAAGAAAGGTCATTAAATGGAGATAAACACAGCAAACAACTCTCTTGCTGAGCAAGAGAAGGGCTCAATAATTGTGGTCGTAAGTCGAGGACTGCCTTTACAGATCAGCTCTTGGGAAGGTTGGCAAGGCAGCTGGTTGCATCTCTAACCGACGTCCGCTTCCTTTTGACAGAATCATGATGAAACCTGGAGGAATTACTTTTCGGACATCAGTTTCTTCCCCAACGCCGTTTACACTCACTGCTACGACTCGTCGGGCACGAAGCTTTTTGTGGCAGGAGGTCCTCTTCCTTCTGGACTCCACGGGAATTACGCCGGCCTCTGGAGCTAATGACGCTTTCCCCCCCGGAAAAGAAAAAAGGCCTCTGGAAGCTTCTTCTTCTCCTCTCCCTCCCTCATCTTCATTTTCTCTCCTTTTTTAAAAACAAAAGGATTTGCGTGGTGGACATTTGCGTCTTCTGGTTTTGATGCCACTCGAGGTTTAAACATTTTTTTTTTTTAAGGAGGGGAAACCGTCGATCCCGTCGGGTCTCCCAGATGTTTTTGTACATTTTTAAAAATGGGGTGTGTTTTTTTTCCTTTTTTGGGGGTTGATGTTGTGGTGGTTGTTGACCTGCTTTGACCTTTCTACAATAGACTGAGGGTTGGTACCCTTTTTATTGCATTTCCTAAAAATGGTGGCGCCTTCGCCCCCAAGCTTAGGCTGACCAACCGGCCCTAAGTCTCATTTTTCTTCTCTTACTTCGCTGGAAGGTAGGATCCCTATATTCGATCGGCTGCTGCCGAGCTTTCTATGAAAGCCCAGGGGCTGTGTGTGCGTGCGTGCGTGCGTATGCATATGTGTGTACATGTATGTGCAGGTACTTTGTCAGTCACCTTTCCTGGAATAAAAACAAATCTAATTAAAAATCGAAACGTATTTACACGACAGGCCCTTCGACCTAATCTACAGAGCTAGGTCTGCCCTGCTCCTTCAAGTCTGAGTGAATCTTTTAAAAAGTGCCGGTTTTGCAACGATGCCGTTTTCGTCACTGATCCAGTGTGGGACCTCCATTGTTGGCTTATTTTAAATATATAAAGTCCATTGTGTTTATTCAATAGAGACACATTAAAGGCAACCCCTGAGAACCATATATAATATGCCCACGCACTACTTTAGCAGAAACACTTGTGAACTAGGCATGTGGATAAGCGCTTTTATGCATATTTACACACACACACATACACACACACCGTGATGTGGTGGCCTAGAGATGGAACTCTCGTCTCACTATCAAGAGACTGTGAGTTTGATCCACGATAGAGGCAGGTATTTCTCTCTCTGGCCACAATGAGAATGTATCTACTGAAGAAAGCTCCACATTAGTGACAGGAAGGGCATCTGGCCAGTAAACACTACTAGCTCCATTCAGTTGCCCAGACTCCACCCCTCAAGGAATTATAAAATATATATAAAATAAAATATATAAAATATATGTGCGGACATGTGCATGCGCGGGCAAATATCCTATCCTATCCATTCCAATATTCTATTCTATTCTATACTATTTTCTATTCTTATTCTATTCCATTCCTAATTCATATTCATACTCCTATTCTATTCTATCCCATTCCATTCCTATTCCTATTCCAGGAAAAACCCACTGAACCACTCTTGCTTAGCAACAGAAAATTTGGGCTCACTTGTGTTTGTCAGTTTGAGGACTATCTGTGTCACATGACGCACAGTTTTATACACGTACCCCACCCTTCAGAAGGTTGCATGAACTCACTCATACAGGTGAACCTCAGAGGATTGTTGTGTGTTTCTGGTCACACAACAATTAATGAGGATTTCTTCCAAGTATGATTTGCTTTTGGTTCCATAAACAATACTCAACTCAAACTCCGGTGCTACAGCTCCCATAACCCAGGTCAGTCATGCCCTCTGTTAGTCCAGGCTTCTAAAATAGGAACAACACCCTCCCCCTTACCTCCCAACTCTTATGGAGGGTGGAGCTATGCTACTACAGGCAGTCCTTTAATTTCAGCAGTTCATTTAGTGACTGTTCAAAGTTACAACAGCATTGAAAATTAACTTGGGGCCATTTTTCGCAGTTACAACCTTGGCACCATCCACGTGATCATGTGATCAAAATTAAGGCGACACCGACTCATATATATGACAGTTGGCGTGTGATCCCCCCCTTTGCGGCCTGCTGACAAAATCCAGGGGAAAGCCAGATTCACTTAACAACCGTATTACTAATTTGACTGCGGCGATTCAATTAACCAAGAAAGGTCATAAAATGGGGGGAGATTCACTTAAGTGTTTCACTTACCCCAACAGAAATTTTGCAGTCCAATATGGTCATACGTCCAGGGCTACCTGCACTTCAGCAGCTGATGTATCTTGGGTGCTGGCCTTCGTCCAAAGTCCACTGGTAGACCAAAACACATTCTTCTTCTGAGATCTGAAAAATAAAAATAAAGCATACAGATAGGTCTCGACTTAAAACTATTTGTTTAGTGACTGGAGTTGCAACGGCACTGAAAAAAGTTACTGATGACCGTTTTTCACACTTAAGACCCGCTGAAGCATCGCTGTGTTCGTGTGATCTAAATTCAGACGCTTGGCAACCGACTCACATTTATGACGGTTGCAGCATTCACCATTTGTGACCTTCCCAGCCGGCTTGTGACAAGCAAAGTCAATGGGCGAAGCCAGATTTGTTTAATGACCGCCATGTGATTCTCTTAACAACAGCCACAATTCACCTAAAAACTATGGCAAATAACCAGAAGAGGTTACTTGGCATTCAAAGTCTGCAGAGTTAGGGGGGGAAAGGGAGAAGAATCTTCATACTCATAATTCAGACAATCCATTATGGACTCTCAGGATGTGACTGCATTTAAAAATGATAGTATTTTGCATATGTTTTTAATTAAAAATTCTGCCTGAGAGAAGCCATATAGTTAAAAAGAAGAGTTTTGTTTTCAGCTGTATTTCTAGAAAATCACTTGGTGCTTGTTGAAGGAGTTAAATGTCTTCTTTCTGGGCTGGATTTTATCCTACATACAGATGGGTGAATTTGCCTGAGGGATAAGGCAAATGGCCAGCTGCAAAAAAAAGAGTATTTTATTACACAGATTGCCAAATATGAAATAATATATATGTAGATGTTTCAGTAGAAAATATTTGTAGTTCAGGGGTGAATTGTTGGGTCCTTGGTGCTCCCTGAGCTGGCTGGTTTTCATGCAGATGTTTCATGACCCAACTAGGAAACATCATCCGTGCTAGAAGGGAGAGGTGAGGAACTGTGGGGTCCTTGGTGCTCACTGAACTTGGTTATTTTCTTGCAAATCTTTCATGACCCAACTAACATCTTCAGTGGTAGAAGGGTCGGGGGGGAGGACGACTGTGGATCCTTGGTGCTTTCTGAGGTTGGATGTTTTCTTGCAGACATTTCATGACCCAACTAGGTGACATCATCAGTGCTAGAAAAGAATGGGGTTTGTGGAAAGGATGATGATTATTGAGATATTTGGTGCTCCCTGAGTGGCAGTTTTCTTGTAGATATTTTATTACCCAACGAGGCACTGGTGATGTTACCTAGTCAAGTAATAAAACGTCGGTGAGAAAAAAACCAAGCTTAGCACCAAGGACCTCAGAATGCTACATATGTAGATCAAGTTAAACTCTGGATTTCTTGCTGCTCTCTCAAGCTGGATGGTTTCGTTAGCCAACTAGATAACATCAGTGTGAGAGAATGTGGAGATACAGTATACATGTAAAAAAAATTGAAATTTAGTTCATAAACTGTTGAGAACCGGATCGTATTCCATAGACATCCTAAATTTCTCCCTGTAAAAGTTCCACTATGTTTCATAAGTGGAAGTTGGTTCAGAGATAGGCGGCAATAGAAATGCTTTAAATAAATAAGTACACAAATAAGTTTTGGAATGAAAAGTGACTCCAGCTGTATTTATCAGAATGAAGAGTCTTCTTGTGGGGTTTTCCCCTCTGGCTAGTCATTTGATGCCAAGAGGCAATCTTCATTAGAAGAGCAACACTGCATGACGATTAAAGCTCTCTTAATAACCATCCTTAGTGCTGGACAGATTAAGCTTTGCAAAAAGGTTGAGATCTGTAATTATCCCCGCTTGGAAACAAAGACAAGCGAGCTACCAAATCTCCATCAGCGGATTAGAATCATAGGATGCTAAGACTGAGAGGCACCTTGGAGGTCTTCTAGTCCAACCCCCTGCTCAAGGAAGAGACTCTAGTAGTCTATACCATCCTGAACAGATGGTTGTCCAATCTCTTCTTGAAAACCTCCAGTGTTGGGGCATTCACAACTGCTGCAGGCAGTTTGCGCCACTGGTTAATTGTTCTAACTGTCAGGAAATTCCTTCTTAATTCTAGGTTGCTTCTCTCGATTAATTTCCACCCATTGCTTCTTGTCCTGCCTTCAGGTGCTTTGGAGAATAGCTTAACTCCCTCTTCTTTGTGACAGCCCCTGAGATATCGAACACTGCTATCATTTCTCCCCTAGTCCTTCTTTTCATTAAAAGAGACATACCCAATTCCGGCAACCATTTTTCATGTTTCAACCTTCAGCCCGCTATTCAACTTTATGGGTCTCCTCTGCACTCTTTCTAGAGCAGGGGTAGTCAACCTTTTTATACCTACCGCCCACTTTTGTATCTCTGTTAGTAGTAAAATTTTCTACCGCCCACCGGTTCCATATTAATGGAGATTTATAAAGTAGGGAAGTTACTTCATAAAATTTATAAAGCAGTTATAGCATAACTCCTACTGCACACCATGACACCATGATACTTTTCCTTTAAAAAATGATCAGAAAATTAAATAATGAATAATAATAAATACATACATATATACAAATATACAGGGATCTGGAACACCCACTAGTGGGCGGTAGGTACCAGGTTGACTACCACTGTTCTAGAGTCTCAACATCTTTTCTATATTTGCGGCAACCAAAATTGGATGTAATATTCTAAGTGTGGTCTTACCAAGACACGTAATCTTGGTGCTTTCTGTCTGTTCATGCAGCCTAGGACTCTGTTGGCTTTTCTGGTGGCTGCAATCCATCCAATCAACCAACTAACCAATCAACCATCTAATTTATTTGCCATCTATCTCGTGGTTCAGATGACTGAACGAGTACTTAAGTGATGGTGCACCAAGATTCCAACATCCCTCTTGAAATTATTATGGTTGAGCTAGGTACCTCCTACTCCGAGGGGTCATCAGTCTCTCTGAGCTTGCTGGCTTAGGACTGTGAAGTCTTTCGTGTTCTCTGAGCTTGGTAGTTTTCTTGTAGATGGTTCATTACCCTACTAGGCACTGATGACGTTACCTAGTTAGGATCATGAAACGTCTGCAAGAAATCAAGCAAGCTCAGAGAGCACCCAGGACCCTAATTTCAACCCTGATCTACAAATATTCTCCTTTATTCAGTTCAGTTCAGTTTATTATATTTATATGCCACCCTTTTCCCCCGAAGGGGACTCAGGGTGGCTCACAACTCGAACCGGGGAAGGGGGATAGACAAAAATGTTTAAAAAAACAAGCATAACAATACATAATTTAAAAACACACAACAGTCATACCATTCATTTTTTCATTTTTTTTTTTCATTTCATTTATTAAAATTTATAGGCCGCCCTTTTCCCTGAGGGGACTCAGGGCGGCTTACAATCACAAGGGAGGGGGGTGCAGTAATTCGAGACGGGGGCAACAGCTCTTTAGCCCCAGGCCTGTCGGAACAGCCAGGTTTTAAGGGCTTTGCGGAAGGCCTGGAGGGTGGTGAGGGTTCGAATCTCCACGGGGAGTTCGTTCCAGAGGAGACCTCCTATTGGCTCCTTCTATACTATCCTTGTGACTTTTCTTGCTTAATTATAAAACATTCCTTTTCTCACCATTGAATTGCGTTTTTTGCTCCAATGCTCCATTTTTTTTTTGAGATTCATCTGGAGATTCATCATGTATTGGAGGAATTGTCTTCATGACAGAGAAAATACTTTCTATGGAGAAGGCTCTGGGTTCAACAGACTTAGGAAAGATCTCTCCTTCAGTCATTGTATTGAAAGTCTATGAAGATTCTCCATCACCCATGTCATGGTTGTCCCAAAGGTGCTTTTTTTTTCTTCAAGAGACAACTGGATATTCTGTGTTTTCTTTGAAGATGTTTCGCTTCTCATCCAAGAAGCTTCTTCAGCTCTGAAGAACAGGGATGAAGAAGCTTCTTGGATGAGAAGTGAAACGTGGTCAAAGAAAAACCAGAAAGTCCAGTTTGCCCCTGAAAAAAAAAGCACCTCTAGGACACTATAGAATTTTTCTTAAGATATGACTTTTAAAATTCTTATCCAATTTTTTGTTGAATAACAGGTAAGCATGCCAGCCAAATACCAGATCGTGTCCCTCAATATTCAATATTCTATCAATGGTTAAATGAGTCCAATCACTATTTACAGATAATGCCACTGCATCATAATATAGTTTTAAATTAGGTAGTTTCAATCCTCCTCTCTCACGTACATCTTGCATTATTTTCATCTTTACCCTCGGCTTTTTTCCTGCCCATACAAATTTGTTGATACCCTTCTGCCATTCTAAAAGATTCGCATCCTTTTTAAGTATAGGTAACATTTGGAAAAGAAATAAAAATTTTGGTAAAATGTTCATTTTCACTGTAAATAGGACACTATAGAATTTTTGATTGACTGAATACTTTATTGGTCAAGTATTCAGTCAATCAAAATACTGAATGCTTTATTGGTCAAGTGTGATTAGACACACAAGGAATTTGATTCCAGTTTTTTGTTTCTTATCCTTTTCCTAAGATGTCCTCAGATTGGGGAATTCTAGGCTATTTTGTCTGTCTGTTGTGCAAGGCTTCCAATACAACCGTGCATTCAAAAGTCTCCATTTTCTCTAATTAAGACCAAAATTTCCATTGCTAAGTAAAGTGGTCATTAATGAGCTGCGCCCAATTTTATGACCTTTTTATACGAGTCACTGCAGTTAAGGAAATTATCATCATAACTCAAGGCAGTGAACATTTCTAATTAGTCCTTCCTCTCTTTTCTCCACAACAAACCTTGGGTGTATGTTGGGTCTTTTTAAATTTATGTTTTCTGTGTTTTTAACTTTTCTATTTTTTAAATGTATTGTTGTAAGCCTTTGGGATTGGGGCGGCCTATAAATTCATTAAACATCATTAAACAAACATCAACCTTATGAGGCAGGTTGGGCTGATTGATTGTTATTTGTTGGATTACAAATAACACATTACATTTTATATATAATTTCTCTCTGTCTACATATATATTTTTGGGTCTTTTAATGGTTTTTGTTTGATTTTCGGTTATTTTGCTACTTTTTTGGGGGGGGTGTTAATTTGGTACCTAGTACAAAGTCACCCAAGCGATGGATGGCTATATAAATTGACCGAATGAAGCAAATTATGCTACATAATGTAGAGATAAAGTCTCCTTTTTAACAACAACAATAACAACAAAAAACCAGAAGACTTTCGCACCATCACTTTTTCCCTCAGGGCGCCCTCCGATCCCGCCTTTTTATTTTGGTCGTGGAGGTCACGTGCTGGTGACGTCACCCGGCCCCTCCCCTTCCCGCCCTCCCGATTCGCTACTCAATCGTTCGGTGTTAGGGCAGCCCCAATCCGGAACAACAGACTCCCGCCCCCCCGCCCCCCAACTACCCTCCGTCATACCCCTCCCTTCTCCCCCCCCCACCCCATTGCTATTCGTCCACCTCGGTCAGGGTCACGTGACAACGAGCCGGGAACTTCCCCGAGAGAGGATTCTGAAAAAAGGAAGGACGGCGCGAGGCGGTGAGGCTGCCGCGCAGGCGCCGACGCGAAGTGGGCCGGGCCAGACCGGGAGGGGGGGGGGCAGCGCGCGCCTTCCTCCGGCTTGGTCACGTGCCGCGCGCGTCGGGGAGGAGGCGGAGGGAGATCACGTGACCGTGTGGGGGGGGGGCCCGCCGCCGCCGCCGCCAGTGCTGCCGCCGACGCTTTGTGAGCACGTTGGGCAGGTAACGAGCGCGCGCGTCCGCGGCGTCGGTGGGGAGGGGGGGCGACCGCGCGCGCGGGGGGGGTGGTTGTCCGCGGGCCCGCGCAACGGGCGGAGGGGTGGGGGGTGGTGGTCGCCCGCTCTCCCCTCAGGGCGGTGGGCGAGCGGGGGTGGGGGTGGGGTGGGGGCTTCAGAAGCGCCTCTGCCCCCCCCCCCTTTTTCCGTCCCCTCAGAATGGAGCCTCGCGGGGTGGGGGGAGGAGGCGGGCCCGCGACCCCCTGAGGGAGACTTTTTAGGGGCAACCCCCCCCCTTCATGAGGGGGGGGCCTCCCGAACTTTCCCCTCACGCGGACTACACTCCCCATGCTCCCCAGCGCTGAGCAGGTACGGGGCCTATCAAAGGGGGCTGCCTGGTTTAAACACCCACCCACCCCTTTCCAAAAAAGAGGCAGAATAAGTGAAATTTTCGGAGGGGGGAGCAAAGGGGGTCGTCAATCCCCTTCTTCCCCACCCCCTCCCCGTTTTCTGGGGTCACTTTCTACTTTTATTTATTAATTTATTACTCCATTTCTCTGCCTCCCTTTTGAGATCACTATTTACTTTTATTTATTAATTTATTACCTCCCCCCCCCCCCCCGTATTCTCTGCCCCCCCTTTTTCAGGTCACTTTCTACTTTTATTATTGATTTATTATTCCCTTTTTCTGCCCCCCCCCCATATCTCTGCCCCCCCCTTTTTCCCGGGTCACTTTCCACTTTTATTTAATATTAACTTCTTATTCCATTTCTCTATGTTGCCCTATTCTCCCCCCCCCACCTTTTGAGATCACTTTTTACTTTTATTATTAATTTATTATTTCATTTTTTGACCTATTCACCCCCCCCTTTTGAGATCACTTTTTTACATTTATTTATATGCAACCCTATTCTCTGCTTCCCCTCCAGATCACTCTTCATGTATTTATTATTTATTATTCCATTTCTCTGGCGCCCTATTCTCCCCCCCCCCCCCCCGTACTTTTGAGATCACTTTTTACTTTTATTTATTATTTATTATTCTATTCCTATGCGGCTCTAATCTCTCTCTCCGCGCCCCCCCCCCATTTTTGAGGTCACTTTGTACTTTCATTTAATTCTTGTTTACGATTCCATATCTTACAATCTATTTGAGTGGACGAGAAGTTTACGTGGGGCCCCTTGCCGCACTGCCCTGGCATCTGCCATGGAAAATCCAAAAATGTGCCCCCTCCCAGCTTCCCCTTCTTCAAGCCCAGTTTTATTTTGGGAGGATAGCAATCCCTTCCCAGGGTGGGTGCCTCTGCCGCCCTTGGCTCCCTTCCCAGGATTGACTCCCGTCTCCCCCCTCCTGCTGGGGACAAGGGGTCGCCCATCCCCACCTACCCCTCCCTTCCTTCCTGGCACAGCCTGGGGTCTCCATGAGGCAAAAGGGTTGCCTGTCGCCTCCCTTGCTCGCTTTGTGTGTCTCTTCTGGTGGGAGAATGTCTTCAATCTGGCTCTTTTCCAGAGAAGTCCTTAAGTTTGGACTTACTTACCGTATATACTCGAGTATAGGCCGACCCGAATATAAGCCGAGGCACCTAATTTTACCACAAAAAAACTGGAAAAGTTATTGACTCGAGTATAAGCCTAGGGTGGGAAATGCAGCAGCTACCGATAAATTTCAAGAATAAAAATAGATACCAATAATGTTTTTGAATATTTATTTCAAAGAAAAACAGTAAACTAGCGGTGTATTCAATGAAATACTTCACTCACCTCATGATGCTGATGTCCCGCTGTGATGATGATGTCCCGTACAGCCGCGGGAGCGATGTCCCGCCTCCTATGACACACGGCACAGTGATTCCTATCATTGGATCACTGTACCAGAGGAGGTGGGACATCGCTATGTAGCTGCTTGCCATAACAAGGAGGAGGTGGGACATCGTTGCAGAGCGGCAGGAGGGGGAGGAAGGGGAATCGTAAGACAGCCCTGCATTACATTAGAACGTGAGGAGGGGGGATGGTGCGGTGCGCGCTGCGCGGCAAACTGACACAGAGGGAGGGGAAACTCACAGGGGCACTGGGCCATTCACGAGTGTCACCCAGCGGCATGGCCCCGCCCCTTTTTCTCCTCCATTTCGGGCAAATTTTTCACTGACTCGAGTATAAGCCGAGGCGGCTTTTTTCAGCCCAAAAAGTGGGCTGAAAAACTAGGCTTATACTCGAGTATATACAGTACTACATATAGGTATAGATAGTCCTTGACTTATGACCACCATTGAGCCTAACATATCTGTTGTTAAGTGAGACATTTGTACAGTGAGTTTTGCCCCATTTTAGGACTTTTCTTGCCAGGGTTGTTAAGTGAATCACTGCAGTTGATAAGTTAGTAATTCGGCTGTTAAGTGAATCTGGCTTCGCTATTTGTTTTCCTTGTCAGAAGGTCACAAAATGTGCTCTCGGGACACTGCGGCCGTCATAAAGATGAACGAATGGCCAAGCATCTTGCTTTTGATCATCATGGGGATGCTGAAAAAGTCATAAGTATGGAAAACCTTCATAAGTCACTTTTTTTCAGTGCCGTTGCAATTTTAAATGTTAATTAAATGAACTGTTGTAAGTCGAGGACTACTGGTACAGCAGGTCATTTAGTGATCATTTTTCACACTTAAGACCATTGCAGCCTCCCCATAGCTATGGGATCAAAATTCAGATATTTGACAACTGATTCATATTTATGACAGTTGCAGTGTTTTGGGGGAGTGTCAAATGATCTCATTTTGTCCTTCTGACAAGCAAAGTCAATGGTGAAGCCAAATTCACTTAACAACCGTGTTACTCTCCTAATCATTGGGTCGTAAAATGGTACAAAAAAAACCTCACTGAACCAATGTCTCACTTAGCAACAGAGATTTGGGGCTCAATTGTGGCCCTCCTGAGTCAAGGATTACCTGTAGATAAAAAGCTGCCTAACTACCGGTAGGTGACTCCTGGAGACTTACAGAATTTAAATAAACTTATTGTGTTTCTGAAGTCTGTTCTTGTTGACTAATTAGTAACAGTAGTGACTCATTTCTTGGGCCTGTGAGAGTTAAAAAAGCAATTTCCAGGGTTAACTTTAGGGCGCATGGCTGAATCTATTTGGCAGAGTAGCCTTAGTAACTGTGTACAGGTAGTCCTCGACTTACAACTATTTGTTTAGTGGCCGAAACACTGAAAAAAGTGGCTTATGACCCCTTTTCACTCACACCATTGCATTACATGATCAAAATGGCATGGCTTGGCATCTGGCATGTATTTATTACGGTTTCAGTGTCCCGGGACCATGTGATCCCCTTTTGCGACCATCTGACCAGCCCAGCCAATGGGAAAGCTGGATTCACTTAATAACCACGTTGCTAACAACTGCATTGATTCACTTAACAACTGTGGCAAAAAGGTCGTTCAATGAGGCAAAACCCGCTTAACAAATGTCCTGCTTAGCAGTGGAAATTTTGGTAGTCATACATCGAGGACTGCCTGTATGTCCAATCCTGAAGATATTCTGGTCCTAGTTCTCCTCCTCTGCCTTAACTATTGACTTGGGTTGAAAGCAAGGATTAATGTTTTTCAACTTGAGCAACTTTTAAAATTTGTGGATTTCGATTCTCGGAATCTCCTAGCCAGTCATGCATGCAAGAGGAGAGATAGAGGGATGGAGGAAACGGAGAGGGAAGGAAGGAAGGGTTCTGGAGATTGAAGTCCACACGTCGCCATGGCTGGGAAACACTGATCCAGAGGGCAACAGAAGGAAAGAGTGTTCCAGGTATTGAACTACTGTCCTGGACAGGTGAATTAAGTCAAAGTGTTTACAAGTTGCTTATATCTAAAGTAGATGATTCTGCAAAATTGAAACTAGTATTTCTTGTGGAGTGAATTTCCTGGTTAACTGGTCTCCACTTCTAAGTGAGCGTTGGAAACAAACAATTAAGTAAGGTAGTTGCTTGGTATTAAACAATTCACAGCTTTTCTCTTAATTTGAGTGAGCATTGAAAAGGAAATTAAAATGAGCAATGGGTTTAGGGGGTAATTTTGGCTGGAGAAGTGCAAGGCCCACCTTGACTTTTGAAACAATTGTCACCCACCCTTTCATCCAAAGAAGGGGTGTAAGAATAAAGTGATCAAAAAAAATCTGCAAACCTGCTTTAAAATCTGTTATTTGGTTTAGTTTCTGATCAATTCTTCATAGTATTTTTTGATGTGTTATTATGTATTTTCTGCAAAATTCTGAGTCTTTGTTTTGTTTTTAAATAAAACAGCAAGCAAATATTGGATGCCTTTTTGGTCTGTTTGAAGTACAGTTACAATGATAAATCTCCAAACTATAGAAATGCACTTGTTAAAGTAGAATAGCGGAAGAAATAGTGATTTAGAATTTTTTATTCCACCAGTATTTAAAAGTCTTGCTATAAACTGCAAATTGTTTTTTGTTGCTGTTTTATGTGGTGTTAATTTTGAATCACATACTGTGAAAATTCTATTTAAGTGAGTTTAGTAAAAACAACAACACGGGAATACAGTATTTGTATTTTGCAGTTAAATTTTTAGTAACATCTAGACAGACACCAATTCTTTATTTAGCAAGTGACTATTGTTTTATATCAGCTTCATTCTTTAAGTCTTGGGAAGAAGCTGTCCAACTTTAGACTTACTTTTAGGGAAATTATTCAGAGGACATTCTCTGTTTTTGCCAAACTAGCTTTTAGATTGAGCTGTACTACATCTGTACCTCACCCCCTACATATCCCTGTACCAGGCATGCTGGATGAAAAATGTATGCAATAATTTGAAGCATAATTGGAGAAGTCAGGATTTCTCCAAATCTCAAATATATTGAAAGTTTACCAAAGTCTATTTGTTGTGCTAAATACCAATAATCCATGACTTACAACCATTCATTTAGTGACCATTCAAAGTTGCAACGACTTTCCCAGCTGGTTTCTGACAAGCAAAGTTAATGCCAGATTCGCTTAACAACCACATGATTCACTTAATAACTGTAGTGATTCTCTTGACAACCATGGCAAAAGAATTGGTAAAATGGGGTGCATCTCACTTAACTGACTTGGTTAGCAATTGAAATTTAAGGACTCTATTCTGGTCGTAATTCGAGGACTGCCTATACTTGCGTCTTTCCTTGATTGGTTTCCATCCATTGCTTCTTGTCCTGCCTTCAGGTGCTTCGGAGAATAAGAGGTTGACCCCCCTCCTGTTTGTGGCAGCCCCTCAAATATTGGAACACTGCTATCCTACCCAGCTCCTGCAATCATTCTTCATATGTTTTACCTCCAGTTCCTTAATCATCGTTGTTGCTCTTCTCTGCACTCTTTCTAGAGCAGTGATGGTGAACCTTTTTTGGCTTCCGTGTCATGCGCGGACATGCCATACTATGCTATGTGCGCGACGCCCTCCTCCCCCTGTGTATACATGTGCACGCAACCAGCGACACCTCCTACGATTTTCTCCCGGTTTTTTCACCTTCCCCAGGCTCCAGAGACTCTCTAGAAGTCTGGGGAGGGCAAAAACAGCCTCCCTCCCCCCTCGGATGCCCTCCAGAGAACTCAGGAGCATCCCTGAAGGTTCTGGAGGGCAAAAAATGGAGCTATGGGGAAGCTGGAAGTTCAGGAAAGGTGACTTCCAGTTTGTCTGTAGGGCTGATTTTCGCTCTCCAGAGCCTTCAGGGAAGCCCCCTGAAGACCATGGAGCAGTGTTTCTCAACCTTGTGAACTTGAAGATGTCTGGACTTCAACTCCCAGAATTCCCCAGCCAGCATTCGCTGGCTGGGGAATTCTGGGAGTTGAAGTCCAGACATCTTCAAGTTGACAAGGTTGAGAAACACTGCCCTGGAGGTTGAAAATCGGCCCTACGGACAAACTGGAAGTGAGCAACAACTCTTCAAGGAAGCCTCCGGAGGACAAAAAAGGGCCTCAAAAGAAGGCCGAAGTCAGCCTGCCAGCGCGTGCATGCGTGCTGGCCAGCTGACAGGGCAGTGCCTCGCGTGCCCTAACAAACGGCTCCGTGTGCCACAGGTTCGCCATCACGGTTCTAGAGTCTCAACATCTTCTTTATGTCGTGGTGAACAAAAATGGATGCAGGATTCCAAGTGTGGCCTTCCCAAGGCTTTATAAGGCTACAGTACTAACACTTCCTGTGATCTTGATTCTATCTCTCTGTTTACGTAGCCTAGGACTGTACTATATTGGTTTTTGGGGAAGCTGCACCATACTATTGGCTCATACTTAAGTGATTGTCCACTAGGACCCCTATATCCCTCTCACTTGATGGTAAAAATTACCAAATGATGTTAATTTTTATCAGTACATCCTAAATTTATTAATTTGGGCATGACTGATGCGCACAGGGTTACTTATTTTTGGTTTCTTGTATGTCTCTGTCACTAAAACAATGACAATATCTGCCTCACTGTAGGTACAACTTAGATTGTTGGACACAATTCTCTGCCAGCATATTTGTTTCTTAGTATATTTTGTTTACGTTTTTGTTTGATTGCGAAAATTCTATTGCTGGGTTTGTGACATCTTCAGTGTTTCCTCTTCTTTCAGTAATGACAAGATGTGGAGTTGTTTGTGAGTAAAAACCAACAACAAAAGAAATGGAGATTGCAAAAGCATTACCATGCAGCTTTTTCTGTTGTTGACGAAATGCCCTCGGATTGAATTCTTGCTTCCTTGAAAACTTTTGTTGAATGCATTAGATTTGCATTCCTTCAAGCTATTATTTTAAAATCATTTGGCAGGGTGAAGAATACAGTTAATCTCAACTCCCCCATTCTTTTGAAAAGGAAACGCAAAGAGATTTAAGATTTCTTACATATTCTTAAGCTTTAAAAGTTTTAAAGCTACAAATTATGAAATAATCAAGGCATAATTAAGCACCAAACTTTCTAGCAGTTTCTAAAAACAATTTATCTCTTTTGATAACCTTTCAGCGGATAACCCTGAACTAATTTACTCTTCCTCAATCTGTATTTATGTAGAGTTACATCTTCTGAAACCTTATATTTTAATAATTCACCCCATTGGCACCAATAACTCAAAGGTACTCTCACACCGTAAAAATTATTAGGATTGGATCATGCCGTTGAAGGATGTCCTTTGATAGGCTTGTACGGGAAAAATATAGCCTGCCATAGGGTTCTGTTATAGAAACTGTGGACTAAGATCACTTATAGCCTATTCAGCAATCCAGCCATGGCCAAAATAACTTCCCTTTTGGTATTCCCTAAACAAGGTGGTATACGCGCCCTCTATGCCTTTCTACTTTTTGTTTCATTGAGGCTAAAATATTTCTATGCTGAAATATTCCCCCTCCACTATAGGTATCCATCAACTTAATGACCACAATTGAACCCAACATTTTGGTTGCTAAGCGAGACAGTTGTTAAGTGAGTTTTTCTCCATTTTATGACCTTATTTGCCCCATGTATTAAGTGGTTAAATTAGTAACCTGGTTGTTAAGTGAATCTAGCTTCCCCATTGACTCTGGAATAGATTAACAGAGTTGGAAGGGACTGTGGAGGTCTTCTAGTCCAACCCCTTGCTTAGGCAGGAAACCCTATATACCATTTTTTTTTTTGAACATATCTTTATTATTTATACATTTAAAACAATGAAATGCCGCCAAGTCGAAGTGACCATTCATTCACATTTTCCCCCCTAGATACCATTTTAGACTTTACTCGTCACAAGGTCCCAGAAAGGGGTCACATGACCCAGGGACACTGCAACTGTCGTAAATACATCACAGTTGCCAAGTGCCTTTATTTGGATCGCTTGACCGTGGGGGATGCTGCAATGGTGTGAAAAACGGTCACTAAACGAATGGTTGTGAGTCGAGGACTACCTGAATTTCAGTTTGTTTTACTAAGATTGGAATTTATCCAGTAAGGGACATTTTGAGGCTACCTGTACTGTATTACTTGAGAGACCGCCTGCTGCCAATTACCTCCCACAGACTTATTAGATCTCACAGGGTTGGCCTCCTCCGGGTTCCGTCTACCAGCCAATGCCATCTGGCTACCACCCGGGGGAGGGCCTTCTCTGTGGCAGCTCCGGCCCTTTGGAACGAACTCTCCGCGGAGATTAGGACCCTCACCTCTCTCCAGGCCTTCCGGAAAGCCATCAAAACCTGGCTGTGCCGGGTTGATGAGCTCCCTCCCCTCTCGACTTGTATGGTTGTATGATTCTTGTTTATTTTAATCACGTGTATTGTGTTTTATGTTCCCTTTTTCCCCCTTTGAGTTGTTCGCCGCCCTGAGTCCCTCCCGGAGAAGGGCGGCATACAAATAAACTAAATCTTAATCTTAATCTAGAACATTCAAACCTCAGTTTTGTACACTTCCGATACAGGTAGTCCTCAACCACCATTGAGTCCAAAATTTATGTTGCCAAGTGACACATTTGCTAAGTGAGCTTTTCCCCACTTTACAACTTTTCTTGCCGTGTTTGTTAAGTGAATCATCACAGTTACTAACTGTACATGGTCATTAAGTGAATCCAGCTTCCCCAATGACTTTGCTTGTCAGAAGGTCACAAAATGGAATCACGTGACCCCGGACACGCCGCAACCGTCCTAAATATGAACCTGTTCTCAAGCATTAGAATGTAAATTGCATGAGCCTGGAGATGATGCAATGGTTGTAAGTGAAAAATGGTCATTTTTTCCCCTGTAACTTCGAATGGTCACTAAACGTATTGTAAGTTGAGGACTACCTGTACTGTATTGTGCTTTTTTTAAAAAAGCTCTTTGTTGCGTTAAAGTTTAGCCAAGGCAATTTCCCACACAATCAAGTAGCAGTGATCCAATTAAAAATGTATTTTTAAGGTTAGGGTCAGCTTGATAAAATGAATTCAGAAGGGATTCTGTGTCACCATTTGCAACCTCCCTATGGGCCAAGGTTTAAAAACCTTGCAAAAAAAGTAAGTTTAAAACAACTTTAGAAATGTTTTTTTTTCTCTAATCTGAATGTGCAATTTTTTTCTGAGCCATCAACATAATTCTATTTAACTTTGGTTTTACAGTAGCTATTTTCATGTCCCCCTAGGCATGAATGTAAGCTAGTTTGTGTGTAGCTATATTGTGTATGCCTTTGCTGTATCTTCCCTAGTACTATATGTGTGGAATAGGAATTCTGCATAGTGCGTGTGTTTTGGGGTTTTCGTTTGTGTTGCTACTCAAACTAGTGTTAAATGAAATGTTTTTTTTGGGGGGGGGGGAAACTAAAGTCCTGTTTATTACCACTCTATTCCATCTTCTAACAGAAAAGCCAGATAATCTGACAAAACAGTTAATGCTAGTATTGGTGAAGCTTCTATAGCAGCGATGGCAAACCTTTTTGGGCTGGCGTGCCATAAGTGGGGGGAGCGCAGGGGTGGCGTGTGCGGGCATGCTGCACCCATAATGCAATGCGCTACCCTCCCCCCCCTCAGCGCCCATGCGTGCACTACAGGCACTCCCCCCATTTTTTGCATGCTTTTTTCGCCCACCCCAGGCTCCAGAGGATTTATAGGAGCCTTGGGAGGGCAAAAACAGCCTCCCCCCCTCCCCCCGGTAAGCCCTCCGGAGGCTTCAGGGACCTTCAGGAGGCTTCCCTGAAGCCTCCGGATCAGTCAAAACGACCCTCCAAGCAAACAGGAAGTCCGTTCCCCAAACTTCCGGTTTGCTTGTAGGGCGCTCTGGAGGCTTCAGGGAAGCTTCAGAGAGGGCCTGGGGGCGGGGAGGCTATTTTTGCCCTCCCCAGGTTCCTATAAAGTCTCTGGAGCCTGGGGAGGGCGAAAAATGGCTTTAAAAAAGGGTGAACTCAGCTGGCCAGTGTGCACATGCACGCTGGCCAGCTGACACAGCTCCGCGTGCCACCTGTGGCACCCGTGCCATAGGTTCGCCATCACTGTTCTGTAGTATTGAATAAGCTTTGATCATTCCTTATCCTTGGGGAAAAAATCCTTTTTAAGAATTAAAAAAATGTTTCCATTGGTCTGTTTAAATACTTATGCTGGCTTGCTTTTTACCTTATGCTTTGCATGCATCTTTATTGTGCTTGGGAATACAAATATGAGAAGGCTGTAACTATGGATTTTTATAAATATATATGTTATGGAATGAAGGGAAACACTCCTAGCTATTTAAATAATTGGAATTAAGATTACGATATTGCATAAGATAGATGGTACTTAAATTTGTAAAGCAGAAAACCTTTATCAATATACTGTTTTCCACTAAAATGTTTTAATCTTCACACTATTACAAGGTCATCTAAGGACAACTAGTAAGTTTCCTATTCCAGACTCCTCCTAAATCTTTCTGTGGTCTATTGATTTTAGCATCTGTGACTAGGAACGAGACCTCTCTGTTGTGATTTGCATTTTGGGGCAACTTTATATTTTGAGACATTTCTCATTTTCCTTCTGCTTTCTAAAGAAAAGCTATGTCACTAACAGCTGATTGTGGCAGGAGTTTATCCCAAGGAGCATAAAACATTTGTCCAGAACAGTTTCTTCCAGACAGACTTCAAAATGCTAATCTGTCTATAAAGGTAGAATTAGAATTATAAAGATAGATGGTGACGGCATGTGTGTCTTTTCAGAACTGAGAGACTCAATTATCATAAATTTCTGTTAGTAAAGAATCCTTGCAAAACAGTGAAGCTCCAGCTGTTGACATTGGAAGTCTGGATCAAAATTTCTATTACGATCTGAAAGCCTATCAGAAATTGTGCTTTCTGGATTTTCTTTTCTCTAGACCAAAATTGAACTTTTTGAACAGCCCAAGGCCAGCCTTGAACACCATGCGGCTACTAGCAAAGGACGCTGTCTAGAAAGGAGGGTACATGAAAAATGGGAAGCATTTTCTGCTTCAGAGGAAACAAGCCCTGAACAATTTGTGTTTCCATGCTTTTGGTGAGATCAAAATCAAAAATAGCTTAGGATGTTTTGGCCGTGATGAACAAGCGTCTTGGGTTGCAGAAAATGTGGATGGCTGACAGGAAAGAGATACAGATGCTCTCTGCTCCTGTGCCACCGTTGACTTAATTGTAGCCCCCCTTGCACTTTTTATTTATTTTGTATACGATGAGAACGTGACAGAAGAGAAATAAACATATACACACAGAGTCAATTATAAAGGTCTGTGGGGGTACGGCATTGGTCTCATAACTGGATGTCCAGTCCAGCTGTCCCTCTGGCATTGCTTCATGCAGATCTCCTAGGCTAGGGAACTCATGAGAGCTGAGGTTGCACAGTGGTTAGAGTGCAGTACTGCAGGCTACTTCAGCTGATTGCTGCTGCAGTTCGGCAGTTCAAATCTCACTGGCTCAAGGTTGATTCAGCCTTTTGAGGCAGGTGAAATGAGGACCCAGATTGTTGGGGGCAATATACTGACTCTGTAATCTGCTTAGAGAGGGCTGTAAAAGCACTATGAAGCGGTATATAAGTCTAAGTGCTATTGCTACTGTCGTGAGCAGCCTTGCCCAATACGTTTCATAATTGGCATATCAGCATCCTTGCATTTGAAGGAGCCATTGTCATAAAATCATAGAGTTGGAAAGCACATCAATGAATCAAAACTAGAGGTGGAAGGGACCTTGGAAGCCTTCTAGCCCAACCCCCTGCTCAATCAGGAGACCCCATTTCAGACAGGTGGCTGTCCAGTCTCTTCTTGAAGACCTCCAGGGTTGGAGCACCCACAACTTCTGGTGGCAAGCTGTTCCACTGGTTAATTGTCATCACTGTCAGGAAGTCTCTCCTTAATTCTAGGTTGCTTCTCTCCTTGATTAGTTGCTTCTTGGCTTGACTTCTGGTGCTTTGAAAAATAGGTTGTCCCCCTCCTCTTCTTTTTGACTTGCCCCTCAAATACTGGAATACAGCTATCATGTCACCCCTAGTCCTTGTTTCGTATCGGTTACTCAATTTTGATCATGTGACCACGCAGAAACCGCGACGGTTGCAAATGTGGAAAACAGTCATGAATCACATTTTTTTGAGTAACTTTGAATGGCAGCCCAAATTTGTAGTTTGCTTCCCTGTAATTTTGTACATATTCCTTCTAATAGAAATCCTCCACGGTTTACCGGAGCTTTTTATTTTGCTGGGAGTGGGGGGTGGGGTGGTGGTGGATGCGTGCATTCATTTTTTGAGACTCTGGCAGGTTAGGAATCATCTCCTGTTTCCCTTTTAAGTTCCAAACTTGTGGATGCGGGGGGGGGGGGGGGCGCGGGGGAGAGAGAGAAGATCCTTTGATCAGGGCCCACATCCTTCTTTAGAGTTGGAGAAAAGAAAAGGCATGATGGTTAAGCATCTTGATATTTTTGGAAAGCCTGGCTTGATTCTAACAGTGCAGAATTCCCTTGAATCTGGACATGGGGTATCTGGACAAGATACCGTATTTTTTGGGAGTATAATATGCACCATGATTTTGAAGAAGTAATTTTTTTAAAAAAAAGTTTTTCCACTCTGCAGGCCTCACAAACCCTCTGCACACCTCGTTTTCCGCCCCCCCCCCAAAGTGGGGGGGGGATCATGCAAAGTTTTGGGAGGCTTGTAGAGTGCTCCTGGGGGCCAAAAATGAGCAAAAACGGCCCATTTTTTGCTCCTTTTTACCCTCCCCATCCCCCAGGAGCACTTTGCAAGCCTCCCAAATCCTCTGCACATCCATTTTTGTGAAGGGGGAAGTGTTTCGGGAGGCCAAAAATCCTGTATTCAGTGTGTAAGACACACCCAGATTTTCACCCTCTTTTTTGGGGGGTGGGGGGGAGTGCGTCTTGTATTCCAAAAAAATATGGTACTTTGGCACTGAATATTTTGAGATTCAGATGTGGGGACAGTCCTGGTTCCTTCCCAATTCCATATAGGTAGTCCTTGATTTACAACCATCTGTTTAGTGACTGTTCAAAGGTACAATGACACTGGAAAAGGTGGCTTATGATGGTTTTTCACACTTACAACTGTTGCAGTAGCTCCGGGGTCATGTGACCAAAATTTGGATGCTTAGCAACTGGTTCATATTTATGGCGGTTGCTGTCTCCCAGGGTCACGTGATCCCCTTTGGCGACCGTCTCACAAGCAAAGTCAACGGAGCAACCGGATTTGCTTAACAACCATGTTACTAACTTAACAACCACAGTGATTCACTAAACTGACAAGAAAGGTCGTAAAATGGGTCCAAACTCACTTAACAACTGCCTCGCTCAGCCAGCGTATAACAAAAGGGATTTTTTGGTGGTATGGGGAGGTACAGATCTTTGTATCCTTGCAGGTTTTCTATCGTACCGGCAGTCCTCGACTTAATGGCCACAATGGAACCCAACACTGATAGCGGTGGTTCGGTGAGTTTTGCCCCATTTTAGGACCCCTTTTGCCACGGTTGTTAAGTGAATTGTGCAGTTGTTAAACGAATCTGGCTTCCCCCATCGACTTTGCTTGTTGGACGCTGGCTGGGATGGTTGAAAACGGTGATCACGTGATCCTGGGAGGTCGCCCAAAACTATCAAATCCATGCCAGCTGCTAGGTGTCTGAATTTTGATCAAGTGACCTTGGGGATGCTACAACAGTTGTAAAGAGTGGAAACCGGTCTTAAGTCTCTTTTTTCAATGTTGTGACCTCAAATGGTCAGTAAGCGAATGCTTGTAAGGCGAGGATTACCTGTACCAGTTCCTCCCAATGCCTCAGCCCATTAACTGCCCAGTTTACCCTGCTACCTTACTTGCTACCTCTCTCAGTGGTTCATGCGGGGGCCTGGAGTCTGTACTATATAGGCAATCCTTGACTTAGGATCACAGTTGAGCCTAAAATCTATGTTGCTAAGTGAGAAATTTGTTAAGTGAATTCTGCCCCATTTTACAACTTTAACAGCCACAGTTGTTAAGTGAATCACTTCAGTGGTTAAGTTAGTCACACGATTGTTAAGTGAATCCGGCTTTTCCGTTGACTTTGCTCGTCACAAATTCGCAAAAAGTGACCCCGGGACACTACAACTGTCAGAAGTACATGCCAGTTGCCAAGCCTCCAAATTTTGATCATGTGACCAGGGGGGATACTGCAATGGTCATCAGTCTCTTTTTCCAGTGCTGTTTTGTAACTTCAGGTGGTCACTAAACCAACTGCTGTAAGTCGAGAACTACCTGTAATGATTCAGTTTGATCCCTGTTTTCAATCAGCTCATCAGGATAATAAATTTAAGATTATAGTCGAAAGCGTCAGTAGTTTTATTTCTAGGGCTAATAGCCAGGAAATGGAAACATGAAAGAAAAATGCTTAGCTCAGACTATCTCTTTGGAACCGAGGTGGTTTCCGTTAGGAAATCAGTGCATTTTGGAGAAGACGCTGAGTTTTTAACCAGCATAGTGGCACAGATTTCATCCGGCCCGAACTGAGAATTGGGTGGCACAGATGGGCATGCAGGGGGTTTGCCTTCTAGGGGCAAAGCTCCCCTCCTCCACTTCGCTCAGGTTATTAGCAGCTGTCTTGTCTATAATAAACGAACGTAGTAAGCAAAAATCTGAAGGAGTTGAAGAGACGGCTTGAACACAGATAGAGGAGGTTGAGTGCCAAATCTGCTCCTTTGTAGGTTAAAGTTTATTGAAACTTTCTTTCCTGTCCTTAAATGAACACCTTTCACAGATTTCTCCATAGTGAGGGGAGGAGTATCTAGGATGGGTTGACCTTATCCTCTCGTTGATTGGACTGAGTCAGAAAAGTTCTTGAGACACGCCCCTGGTCCACCAGGCACTGCCCAGTTATCGACTCAGTCCCTCAACTGGATGGTTTGCCATCTTGGATCTCTTGATAAATTTGAAGAAATTTAAAGAATGCAAAAAAGATTAATCCGTCACCCTACCGCAGCAGCCGCATACGAGATGGACAGCTCCCTGAGCTGTGAAAGGATTGCCAAAAGCCCCCTTGGGGGCGGCACGCTGCCCAGGCTTCTGAGTGAGACAAGCATCACTCAGAAAAGGAAATCTGCTGGGCAAGCAGGAGACAGAGGGCACAAGCCTTCCAAAGGCAAGCTCTGCTGTAGAGGCTTCAGCGGCGCTGGAGCGCTCCGTCGCTTCTCTCAGGGTCGAGCGGCGAGCCGCAGCTTTCCCAAGCGCCGCGGAGCGCCCCCGCCAATTCCAAGTGAATCGGGCCATTGGCAAGTGAAGGAGGCGCTGGATTCCTGCCCAGAAGGTGAGCTTTGCCGCAGAAACTCTGCCAGAGCGCTCCGCTGCTCCCCACAGGGTCGAGCAGCGAATCGCGGCTTCCCCAAAATGCCGCAGAGCGCCCACACCATTGCTCACATGGCCTAACTTGTTGGAGAGGAGCCACGGGCAGAGCCAAGCCTCCAGCGGCGCCAGCAAGAGGCGGAAGAACCGGCGGCAGGGGCGCGCGGCAGCTCCTCGGAGCACAAGCCGCTAGGAGAAGAAATTTAAAAGTGGTGCCCTTTGTCTCCTGGCGCGGGTGGCATCTTGAAGCTGGGAGGAGCCACGTGTTCAAAGATGGCGGCACCCAGCGGCAACGAGGGGACCAGCAGGACCCAGGTACCTGCAGCGACAGCCAGCAGCCCCACCAGAGGGGCAGAGGGTCATCCCAGGTTAGTGGCCACCCCAGAGGCTGCCCAGAAGGGAGGGGGAACAAAGGCTAGAGACAAAAAGAAGCACCTTTCCCCCAGGGCGGAGCTAGAGACAGAGGCTGGTCACAAGCCTTCCAAACCTCCCTGTCAGGCCTGCAGCGGTTCCTTTAAGGATCTTTCGCCTGCCACACACTCTCTTCTAGCTTCATCTTTAATATGTCTTTTCATTAAGGAGGGGAATAGCAAGGGGTAGAATGTGCTGTTTTCAAAAGAAAAAATTCTTTTCTAGAAGCTCAAGTTTATTCTTTGTCTCTGCACCTCGACACCTGACCGGAACCAGCTGGGTGGAGATGTCAGCGTGGAAGAAGAAGATTGGACCATGTGATGGATTTGTGGGTGTGGGAACAAGATCATGAACTTTCAACTGGGTGGGAATCCTAGGTAACTTCCAGAATTGGGATTCCACAGATGTACCAAGATGTCTGGCTTATTAAATTGGAACTTTAACGATCGTTTTGCCTTGGACTCTGATTTAATTCTGCATGATACTTGGAACGCTGACACTCCCTCTAAGTATGAAAGGCGAAGGCACAAGAAGCTGGAGCAGCTCTACAAGAAGGCAAGTGGCCATAAGTCCATCCCAGGCCCGGGATAGAAGGGGAAGGCCCCTGGAGTCCCTGCAGCAGGCGGGGCCACAGGGGAGGAATCCACATTGCAAGCAAGGATCCCTATTGACACATCAGGTCTTTGGGGTCCTACTCAGGGGTGGCAATCCCCCCCACATACGGCTTCACTGGGTTCAGGCCCTGCCCACAGGGCTACCACCTCTGGGTTTTCCCCCTGCACAGGTGGGCATGGGCACCAGCCAGCAACCCCCCACAGGGTTCCCAACTTTTAGGATCTAATGATGCGGGCCTTCCAGCAATGCATGACAGCGGCATTTCAACAGCCACAAATGCAGCCTCAGGTGGCCTCCTCTCCTAGGACACCAGAGGGCCTGGAAACCCAGGGTGAAGACATTCCTAGTTCCTCAGCCTCATCACAAGAGGACAGTGACCTGGATTGCGAGGACGGGGAAGTTAGGGAGGATAAACTATCCAAAGATGAAGCTGGCCTTCACCGGGTTGTTCCAGTCCTCATTGTACAAGTCACTCCTGTTCAAAGCCAAGGCAGCCGCCAAGCTCGGAAACAGAGCAGCAGAAGCACCACCTCAACACCAGGGGTTCTCTGCAGAAACCATCTTTGATGAGCAGGCCATTGAGACCGACACGGTGCCAACCCCCAAGGCTTTTATTGAGTCGGTCAAGCGCCAATGGGCAGCCCCCACAGCGGGACCCACATCCACAGACAAGACCTTTTTCAGTGTGGGCCAGGACATTGCCGGGGTGCTATCTCAGCCCTCCATCGATGCTCCGGTATTGGCACTATATACCCCCACTAATCTTCCAGGTGAACCAGAGGAGGTTCTGAAGTTGGAGGACAGGAAGGCGGACTTCACCCTCCAAAGGGGGCATCAAGCAGCCGGCTGGGCGGTGAAGGCAGCTACCACCACCTCCTTCTTCAACCGGTCTTCCTTACTCTGGTTACAAGAGCTGCAGCAACGAATCCCCATCACCGAGGACAGAGTGCACCAAGACATCAACAAACTGGTGGCAGCCATCCAATGTTCGGCGGACACCACCTTGTCCGCAGCCAGGTTTGCCTCCAGGGCGATCGCTTCATCCATTGCATCTCGTAGGTTGCTGAGGCTGCGACAATGGCAGGCAGATGTACGCCACAAGTGGCGCCTGGCATCTGCTCCTTTCGCGGGAGATGCTCTTTTTGGGGCAGCTCTGGGCCCCTACCTGGTCGAGAACAAGAACAAGCGGAAGGTGCTTCCCACTGCTCTAAAGAAGGGAGAGTTCAGGGCGGCGCCATACCCCAGGCGGTCCTACTCCCGGGACAAGACTTCAGGTCCTCCTTCCGGGGTCAGGATTCTTTCAGGGGCTCAGATACGGGGTACTCAGGTGCCAGGCAGTACCAGGGAGGATTCTCTGCCGGGCAGAGATACCCAGATAGACAAAGGTGGGCCCTATTTTTCTACTTGCATCCAATCTTGTGGCAGTTCCCCGCTGCTCCAGGATCTCTGAAAGATATAGTTCAATGGTTCTGAGATCTCGTCTGCCAGTTCCTTCAGACTCTGTTATTCTATTCTATTTTTATGTAATTTTGAACTGCTAGGTTGGCAGAAGCTAGGACAAGTAATGAGAGCTCCCTCCGTTACACGGCGCTAGGGATTTGAACCACTGAACTGCTGACCTTTCTGATCGACAAATTCAGCATCTGAGCCAACGCGCCCCCTTTGTATTGGTTACTGAAATGCTAATTTTTTCCCAGCCCCTTGTACATTGGTGTTTTCTCCTATAGCAAGCAGCAACTTACAAAGTTTTTAACTGTTTCATTTATTAAAATGGTTCTACCCTCGATTTATCTGTAAATCTAAAGGCAGGCTTCCAAAATCCATAAAATGATAAGCCACAGAATAATACAATAAACCAAGAAACTAATTAACATTTTTGGGGGAAAGTAGGGTTTTGTTTTCCTATGTGGCTGTCTTAAGCTCTATTTTAGGGCTTCACTATAGTTTTCCTCTATTTTCTACCTTTAGATGAAGGGAACATCTGGTATGTTTTAATAATTGGGGTCTCTCAGAACTGCCAAGGGGGGGAAACATGCAGGACTCTTGAGGTTGTTTATTCTTCCTACATTGTGAGCCCATCTTGACTTGAGATCTCTTTCTGTGACAACACAATGATGTCACAAATTCAGAGCTAGGAGGGACTTAAAGTCTGACCACAGTAGACTTGAAAGAAGAATAGAAGGAGAAGATAAATATTGCTAGTTTTCAGTCTTGCCACTGAAGAAAATGTGGCACGGAGTGGCCAAGGTAAGGTCAGTGGATGTTGGAGCCTGGTAGGTAAGCAGCTACATCTAGAGTTTTGAGGATTTAAGGATGCTTTACTGCAGTGGTCCCCAACCCCCGGTCCGTGGACCGGTGCCGGTCCGTGGAGTACCTGGCACCGGGCCGCGCAGCGGCGGGGGCCATGATCGCTGCAGCGGCCGGGGGACATGATCGCTGCAGCGCAAAGGCTCCTGGGCCGTGCGCAAAAGCTCCTGGGCCGTGCGCAAAGGCTCCAGGGAAGAGAGCCCCGCGCTGGTACGCACATGATATATAAACAATCAATGTGTCGTCGCGAACAACGCCCTCCCCACCCCTACGCGCGCTCAGCGGGCCACGGTTAAAATTATCAAAGGCTGACTGGTCCGCGGCGATAAAAAGGTTGGGGACCACTGCTTTACTGTACAATGTTCATCTGATGTAGTAGCTGTTGGGATCCTGAATGTGATAAATTACTAAAATTGCAATCCAAGTCTGGGATATTTCGGATTGTTCTCTTTAAGTTTCAGCCTCTGTTGCAGGTGGGATTTAAAGAGTAACAACTAAGGTGTGTTGAGTAATTCTTGAAGCTGGATAGATTTGGATTTTCCCCTTCTGTGGCATGACAATGATTGCATTCACAAGATAACCTGAAACTAGCCAACTAGATTTTTTAAAATTTCAACTGTCTCCTGATTTCTTCCACTCCCACCACCCATGGGGTTAGGATTATTGATTGATGGTTGGTAGATATCTCTGCAAATTGGGTACCCCACACCATAATCATAAGGGTATTACACCAATTAATTACAATCTGTGATGAGCACAAGCTCTCAGACAAGACATTTTAACCTTAGTGGCAGTTTGAAAGGAATAACAGATTATTTGTGCAATCACAGACAATGGTTCTGGTGTGAATAAATACTGTATACCCAGCCCAGATCATATTGTAGCTTCTCCTCAGCGGCTTAAAAGATAATTGTCTATCCTTTTTTGACACTAAATTGTGCATTTTAGGAAAAACTCTTATGAAATAGTACTATATTTTTGACAGTGTTGAGATACAAGATCAAATGTAGTGGGAAAATTCATTTTACAATGGGGTCTTTAACTTAAAATCCTTTTTTCTTGATTTATAAGTAACCATTGTTGTAAGTGTACAGATGATTACATGTTTCCAATTCTGCTTAACGATGAATGAGGCAATGTGTGTTTTAAAACTTAACATTAACTTTATTTTGTTAATTGGTTTACAAGAATACCTTCATTTAAAGCAACAATTGTAAATTAAAGCTGCTGTCATTGTGTCTGGAAACTGCCAGAGGCTGCTAATAATTGATGCCAGGAATTTCTCATCTGTTGCAAATGAAAATTTATCGTGTTAAATTTGGAAAAATGTCAAAAAACTGTTTTCCGCTTAGCAGATTCTGGTAATATAGGTAGTCCTCCACTTATGACCATCATTGAGCCCCAGATTTCTGTGGCTAAATGAGAGATACGTTAAGTGAGTTTTGCCCCACTTTACAATTTTTCTTTCCACAGTTGTTAAGTGAATCACTGCAGGTGTCAAGTTAGAAACATGGTTGTTAATTGAATCTGACTTTCCCATGGACTTTGCTTGACAGAAGGTCACATAAGGGGTCACATGATCCCGTGACACTCCAACCGTCATAAATATGAGTCAGTTGCCAAGCATCCAAATTTTGATCATGTAACCTTGGGAAGGCTGCAACAGTCATAAGTGTGGAAAAACCATCTTAAGTCACTTTTTTCAGTGCCATTGTAACTTCAAATGGTCAGTAAATGAACCGTTGTAAGTCGAGGGCTACCTGTGATGATGCAGGACCTCCTTTGGTGTATGATATTTGAAGGCATACCATATTTTTGGAGTATAAGACGCACTGGAGTATAAGATGCACCAAGGTTTTAAAGAGGCAAATAAAAAATAGTGTTTGCACTCTGCAAACCTCCCGAAAACGGGTCTGCCCCCCCCCCAAAAGGCATGAAGAGCCTTTAGGGGGCTTGCAGAGTGATCCCAGGAGGGTTGGGTTGGGGCAAAAATGAGCAAAAAACAGCCTGTTTTTTCAGAAAACGGGCCCATTTTTCATAAATAAAAGGGCATGGATAGCTTTTAGGAAGCTTATAGAGTGCTCCTGGGGGCTGGTGTGTGTGTGTAAAATTGAGCTGCTCATTTCTGCCCTCCCCAGCCCCCAGGAGCTCTCTAAAAGCTTCCCACAAGCTATGCACGGCCATATTGGTGAAGGGGGGCAGGTTTCAGGAGGCAAAAAAATGCTGTAATCAGTGTATCAGATGCACCCAGATTTTCAGCCTCTTTTTTGAGGGAAAAAGGTGCGTCTTATACTCTGAAAAATACGGTAATCTTTGCATTATATAGCTTCCAAAAAGGCGGCACCTTATTTGAGCAGGGCCTTCTTGGTGGTAGCACCCAGGTTTTGGAAGACTAAACTGACGTAGCCATCCTTTTCCGTTTAATATCGGGAAAAGGTTGGTTTAAGACTCCAGGGAACCATTAGTATTTTTTTTTGTTCTTCGTTACTTATTCCATGCAATTAGTGTAACTTGTTCATAATGGTGGTTTTTTTTCTACCTTGAAAATAAGACCTCCCGGGATAAGGAGCCCAAGAGGGCTTTTGAGCGCAGGGGTGAAAATAAACCCTCCCGCGAAAATAAGCCCTCCCCGAAAATATTGCAACAGTGTGACAACGCTCGCCTCCTTCTGCACTCCAAAAATAATAAGACCTCCCCAAAAATAAGGCCAAGCGCTTATTCCGGGGGGGGGGGATCAAAAGAAAATAAGATCCTGTCTTATTTTCAGGGAAACACGGTAAGGACTGTGCCAATTCACTATTTACGTTATGGGCTTTCCCTGTTTTATCTTGTAATGCGAGACTCTGAATAATGTGTGGTCAGGAAAAATATTTACACAGATAGAAATAAACACATGATTTAAGTAAATGCGTGGCTTAAGGAAAGACCTTGGTAGTAGTGCTTACCTTTCCGTTTCACAGTTTATTTACCTGAGGGTTTTTTCCCCCTAAAGATTGCAATATTAGAGGGAGGGACTAGTGCTTAACAGATGAATTTATTTAAATGATCGATTCTTAGTTGAATAACATTTATTGATCTCCGGTAAATATTAAATTGGAACTGCAGAAAAAACAATGGCTTCCAATCTGCCTTCCATTGAGGTCCCATATGCAGTGGTTCGCCCATGAGGCCAATGTTGAGAAAAGACACGGACACGAGCTTTCTCGGGATGAGGCGACCCAGATTGGGGTCTGGGAGCCCCTTTTATTGAGATAGGACAAAGGCAGGAGGAGCAATCAGCATGTGATTAAAGACAGCCGTCAACTACAATTGCTAATCTACTGCTCAGGGAAGTTCTGCCTATATATGGTCAAATCCTGGGCGTCGTTGGGTAAGGCACATCTAGAGTGAACTATCAGGATGTTATGTTGTACTATCAGGATGTTATGGAGTACTATCAGGATGTTCTGTACTTTAGGAGTTTGTTTTTTCCTATGTGGTTCAGCGTGGCTGCGCATGCCCTGTTATGCACTGGGCCATGGGTGACCGCCACACCTACACAAGGAGTTATATGACAGCACAGCATGAGCCAGAAAGAGGGCTGTGGAAATACCTACAGACCCCTCGCATCCTGCACATCAATTGTTTCAACTCCTACCCTCAAAATGATGCTGCAGTGGTCTGCAACCTTGGCAACTTTAAGACTTGTGGACTTCAACTTCCAGAGTTCCTCAGCCAGCAAAGAAGTCCACAAGAAGTCTTAAAGTTGCCAAGGTTGCGGGCCTCTGTTGTAGGGCACTGCACGTCAGAACAACTAGACACAAGAACCGTTGCCCCCCCACCCCATACCGTCACTCTGCTAAACAACTAATTCCCACAACCCTGTCAAACTTATCTAGAAAGGCAGTATTATAATTATTCTCACCTTCCCTGTTACCTACAACCTTATCTTCTTACGATGATGATCACTTCCTTGCTTGTATCTTAACGATTTAAACTGCTTAATTAATATCCCTAGTATGATTGATATTGATGGCTTATTTAGCATCCATGACTATCACTAAGAGTTGTATTTAATGTTTTATGGTGAATGAATTTTTGCAACGGCTATGATAACAATCAATCACTATTGTTTCTATGTACACTGAGAGCTTATGCACCAGAGACAAATTCCTTGTTACCTTTGCAGCATCCCCATTTGATCAGGTGATCAAAATTCAGGCGCTTGGCAACTGACTCATATTTACGACGGCTGCTGTGTCCCGAGGTCATGTGATTCCCCTATTGCGACCTTCTGACAGGCAAAGTCAATGGGGAGGCCAGATTCACTTAACAACCGTGTTACTAACTTAACAACTGCAGTGATTCACTTAACAACTGTGACAAGAAAGGTTGTAAAATGGGGCAAAACCCCCTTAAAATGTCTCATTTATGCACAGAAATTTTGGACTCAATTGTGGTCATAAGTGGAGCGTTACCTGTAAATGTAAATTTTTTTGCCTCTTAATTATCTTGAGAAATGATCTCTTGGATTTATTTGACTTTATTTTGATGGTGATTTCTTTCTTAAGTGAATCATTTGGTGCTTGGAAATCACAAGAGTGGTATAATATGCTTCATTTGATCTGCAGGGATTGTTATGTGATATTTCTTTTCTTTCCTGAAGTCAAACATTTGACTTGGTTAGAATTCAAGTTACATAAAGAAATACGTCCAGAAATTAAAACCTTGTCTGGCGAAATAAGGTTGTTGTTGAATGGTAACCAGGGAGATGGCGTTTCAGGTATGTGTTTGGGGTGATTGAAGGAAGTTCCTTCCCTTGACACAAGATGGCCAACATGGGTTTGTCAGAAACAGATCATGCCAGACTAATCTTATTGCATTCTTTGACAAAGTGACAAAATTAGTGGACCAGAGGAATGCCATCGATATAGTTTACTTGGACTTCAGTAAGGCATTTGATAAGGTAGACCATAACCTACTACTAGATAAAGTAGAAGAATGTGGGTTGGACAGCATCACCACCAGATGGATTCCTAAGTGGCTGACCAACCGCACTCAACATGTAGTCCTTAATGGAACTGCATCTACATGGAGGGAAGTATGTAGTGGGAGACCCCAAGGCTCTGTTTTAGGCCCAGGACTCTTCAACATCTTCATCAATGATTTGGATGAGGGAATAAATCAAATTTGCAGATGTCACCAAGATGGCAGGAATAGCCAACACTCCAGAAAACAGGCTCAAGATACAGAAGGATCTTGAGACTTCGGGACCTCAACTTTGAGAGCAAAAATAATGCCTGATGGAGGGATGTCCCACTTAATGACCATTTAGCTCAATGACTGAAGATTTTAGTTGCAAGTTTAGGATTAGCAGTATTTGCGAACAATTAACCAGTTCTGACTAGAATTTTTTTAAAAAAATCTAATTGACATGAGACATTTGGGGATCAATGAAACGAATTCTTTAAAAAACAATTCCACCCCCCACCCCCACAATGCTTAATTTCTAGCTTGCCTGTTGGCTTTAAAAGCTCATTAGGTGGATCGCTGTGTGGAGTACGACAGCTGTTCAAATGTTTCCCATGACCATTTTTAACGGGTGACACTTATAGGGCAGCAAACAAAATACTCCTCTGATACTCTTTGAGAATTTATTTGTCGTGTTCATGTCGTGTACATTGGAGGTGGTGACCCTTTGAGAACTGTAGGCAACGAAATCTCATTTTAATGTATGCTGATTAGTGTACTTTAAAAGTGACAATAAAATGATTATTCTATTCTATTCTAAATATAGGGACGGGGTGGCTCAGTGGCTAAGATGCTGAACTTGTTGATCACAAAGGTTGGCAGTTCGAATCCCTAGCGCTACGTAACGGTGTGAGCTCCCATTACTTGTCCCAGCTTCTGCCAAGTTTGAAAGCACGTAAAAAAATGAAAGTAGAAAAATAGGAGCCACCTTTGGTGGGAAGGTAACAGCGTTCTGTGCAACTTTGGCATTGAGTCATGCCGGCCACATGACCACGGAGACGTCTTCAGACAGCACTGGCTCTTCAGATTTGAAACGGAGATAAGCACTGCCCCCTAGAGTCGGGAACGACTAGCACACATGTGCATGGGGAACCTTTACCTTTTATTCTAAATTTATTCTATTCTAGAATCTCCTCTTGCTCTTTCCTAGGAGATTTAGAAATGATATTAAAAATAAGGTGAAAAAATACAGGTAGTCCTTGACTTACGACCACAACGGAGCCCAAAACGCCTCTGTGTTAAGTGAATCATTGCAGTTAAATTAGTAACTGAAGTGTTCAATGATTCTGGCTCCCCCATTGACTTTGCTGGTCAGAAGGTCTCAAAAAATGATCCCATGACCTTGGTACACAGCAACGGTCGTAAAATGAACCAATTGCCAAGCTTCTGAATTCTGATCACGTGGTCATGGGGATGCTGCAAAGGTCATAAATCTGAAAACTCGTCATAAGTCATTTTTTGAACGGTCACTAAATTGTTGTAAGTCGAGGACTACATGATGTGCGTAACGTTAGACCAGGTTCAGATTACGGTTTGGAGACAAGTCTTGCCCAAGCATTCTGAATAAGTTGTTGCTTGACGCTGTGATCTTTCTGCAGAATTGTTGTGAAGATTACCATATTTTTCAGAGTATAAGATGCTCCAAAATATAAGATGTACCTAGCTTTCGGGGAGGAAAACAAGGGGAAAAAAATCTGCTTCTGCCTCCCAGCAATTTGCCTCCTTGCAGCAAACAGCACAGACATTATACACTCTTTGTAGTGTTACATTTCAATCTGTACTTGTACAGATGCTGTTAAAATTGATGTGGCTTTCCGGAAGTATATAAGTTATTCTCTGCTATTTAAAAGAAGATACAATTGCACTGGGCCTCTTCAGATCAAGCATTTATTTTAAAAAGCTGCTTCATTTTGTTAAGCTGTCCAGAACAATAATAAAGCAGTCTTTAAAAAAATAAGTCTAATAATTTGAACATTCTATAGGCGTTTATAGTTATTGACTTAACCTCCTTGCAGCAAACAGCCTGATTAGCACAAGGAAAAAAATCTGCTTCTGCCTCCCAGCAATTTGCCTCCTTGCAGCAAACAGCAAGTTCCACTTTCAATTTCAGCCTGGGCCTCCCGATCATCAGCTGTTTCGGGCTGCAGGGATTTCCTTAGCCTATTGCATCCTCCCCAAGCCCCATTTTCCCCCTTTGCTGCAAGGAGGTAAATTGCTGGGTATTCCATCGGCCAGCCAGTGCCGGCTGGCAACCACAAGGAGGAGGGCCTTCTCAGTAGTAGCCCCGACCCTTTGGAACGAACTCCCCGTGGAGATTCGTACCCTCACCACCGTCCAGGCCTTCCGCACAGCCCTCAAGAACTGGCTAGCCCGTCAGGCCTGGGGACATGGATAGTTGCCCCTCCCGAATGATGAATGTATGTTGCTTATTACTTTTATTATATGTGTCTATGTCACTGTTTGTACTTCCCCTCCCTGATTTTATGTGAGCCGCCCTGAGTCCCCTCAGGGAAAGGGCGGCCTACAAATGTTAATAAAATCAAATCAAATCAAAAATCAAAGGGTGGGGGCTGGAGGGTGGGAGGGACTACATTCAGTGTATAAGCAGCACCCAAATTTTCACCCTCTTTTAGGGGGGGGGGGAGGTGTGCCTTATACTCCGAAAAATATGGTAAATGGAAGAAAGAGAACGTCAAAGAGGCTTGTGATTGTAGCATCCCCTGATTAAGAGATGTAGACTGTGTGTGGGGTGGAAAAGTGCCACACCTTGAATTCTTCTTAAGCGTTATTTGCTTTCTGGGGCTAAATAAAAACTTGCATTTTTTTTTCATACTGGCAGAGGCAGCGTATTCTAGAAATGGTAGAGGTACAGTGCTTCAACGTACGACTACAGTGGACCCCCAACTTTTCTGTGGCTGAGCGAGACAGCCTGTTAAGTGAATTTTGTCCCATTTTGAGACATTGTCTTGTTGCCACAGTTGTTAAGTGATTCACTGCAGTTGTCAAGTTAGAAACACAGTTGCTCCGGCTCCCCCATTGACTTTGCTTGTCAGAAGGTCGCCAAAGTGGATCCCGTGACTCCAGGACCCTGGAACTGTCATAAAGACGAGTCAGTTGCCGAGCATCTGAATTTTGATCCACATGGCTGTGGAAATGTTGCAACTATTGTAAGTGTCAAAAACTTTTAATGCTGTCGTAACTTTGAGCAGTCCTTAAATGAACGGTTGTAAGTCAAGGACTCCTCTACCTCCTACAACCAAACTCGGAGAGCACCAAGGACCCCTCAGGGGAAAAAAAACACCATACTCTGGCTTTGTTGTACATGCAACAAATGGGATACTCGCTTAACATTTCAATCTGTTGTTAGCTTCCAGAGTGTTGGTGGTAATGGTGCTGTTGGCCGATCATAGAGAATACAATATATAGGTCAATCAGAATAGAGCTGGAAGGGACCTTGTAGGTCTTCTAGTCTACTCCCTGCTCAAGCAGGAGACTCTATGTCCTTTCAAACAGGTGGCTGTCCAGCTGCTTCTTAAAAACCTCCAATGATGGAGCAACCACAACTTCTGGTGGCAAGCTGTTCCACTGGTTAATTGTCCTCGCTCTCAGGAAGTTTCTCCTTAATTCCAGGTTGCTTCTCACCTTGCTTAGTTTCCATCCATTGTTTCGTGTCCTGCCCTCCGGTGCGTTGGAAAATAAGTTGACCTCTCGCTGAAAAAAGTGACCTGATTGTTTTTGCAATTACGGCCACTGCAAGTAGGGACCATTCAATGGTGAATAAAACGACCCTCCTTTCATTCCAGATATTTGCCCAAATATTTGAAACCTGTATTTCCTTTTGGGTGTAGAACACCCCAAACCATCTTTTCTATATTTAGAACATCCTTACTTCAGTGCAGTATAGCCAAAGGAAGTTTTGTATCTAATTTATTATGAAAATCAATAATTTAGCTCTGTGTCTTTTCCATTCCTGGTAAATTGGAGATGCTGAGAAGCTAAAAACAAATGACTCAGAAAGATGACTGGGTTGTGTGTGGTTTTTTTTTTGAGGGGTTGTGTTGGCAAGTTTGGTTGGTAAATTTGCTTTTATCCTATTAAATAGCAATAGCCAGAGCAGTTAGACTTATATACCGCTTCATAGGGCTTTCAGCCCTGTCTAAGCGGTTTACAGAGTCAGCATATTGCCCCCAACAACAATCCGGGTTCTCATTTTACCCACCTCGGAAGGATGGAAGGCAGAGTCAACCCTGAGCCGGTGAGATTTGAACTGCAGAACTGCAGTCAGCTGAAGTAGTCTGCAGTGCTGCATTTAATCACTGCGCCACCTCGGCTCTACCCCAAATTTTACAAATGTCTAAGAATCACCCCACCAGTTAAGCAATTCAGCGTCTTGCATATATTTCAGTGGGAGAAGCATTCTATCTTGTGTATTCATTCCTCTGAATATTCTTTTAAGACACACAGAAGTTACCTAGTTTGCCATCAAATTCCCATCACTGTTGTGGATAAAAACCTGTCAAGAATTGTTCCTTCATTTCACCCCAACTCACAAAAACTCTCTAAAGTTTTTGAGCATAAAAAGAACTTTGCCTTCCTTCAGGAAAAAAATATATCTGGATTTGTGCTGGCCATCTCTTGTGAGAGCATGTCTCCAAAGGAACCGCCATATTGTGATACCACAGAACAAGTGTGTGAAGATCTCGGAGTGTGACCCTTACTTAACCTATTACTGCATGCAAAGCTCAGGACCATAAAAATGTTCTCATTTCTATTCTTGTCAGACTTCAAAAACCAAGGAAGACACATGATCATCTGACCATGCTGCAACTAGATTTGGGTATGTCTAGTTTAATGGAAAGAAGGACCAGGGGTGACATGGTAGCAGTCCTCCAGTATTTGAGGGGCTGCCACAAAGAAGAAGGGGGGGATGTGTCAACTTATTTTCCAAAGGACCTGAAGGCAGGACAAGAAACAATGGATGGAAATTAATCAAGGAGAGAAGCAACCTAGAACTAAGGAGGAATTTCCTGACAGGACAGGACAATTAACTAGTGGAAAAGGAGTTTGCCTTTAGAAATTGTGAAAGCTCTGGAGGTTTTCAAGAGGACAACCATTTGTCCAGAATGGTAAAAGGATCTCCTGCTTGAGCAGGGGGTGGACTAGAAGACCTCCAAGGTCCCTTCCGACTGTGTGATTCTGTTCATAAGTGAGAACAATGGTCGTAAGTCACTTTTGTCAGTGCTGTCACTAAATGAACTGGAATCTAAATCTAGATTCCTTTTTTTTTTCTCTTTCACAAATTTTTTATTTTCATTTTCATACACTCACATGTATACTGTACATAGCCAGCACCATACAGCATTAAACAATAATTGCATCAATTCCTCTTGTCAACAAGGCCCCATAAAATAGAAACCCAATATAACTCTTCCGCTCTCCATACACCTCTTTCTTCCACCACCCTCCAACTTTCTATCTTCCCTCCATCATCCCCCTCTACCCTACTTCCCCTCCCCCTCTACCACTCCTCTCTCCACATCCACTCCCCCCTTCCTTCTCACCTTTCCCTCCCACCCTCTCTCCCATCCCTCTTTCCCCATCTTTCTTCTTTCCCACTCCTCCGCTCCTTGGTGTATTTCCGCTACATATCAATATACTTGGCCTATCCTATTTTTAAAGAAAAATTAAAAAAGAACAGTATGCATGTGTGAAGTCACATTACATTGAGATCTAACACATCTTGTCTAACCTAATATATTCCCTCCCCCCACCCGACCCCCCACATCCTTCCCCCCCACCCCGGCTTCCCAGAACCCGTACATGGTATAGATTTTTAACAAACACGGTCTAAAATATATTGAAAAGAAAAGAATAAGAAATTAGCAACATCTCTACATTGAGCTTAGCTCCTTGCTAAGCTATCTTTAAACAATTAATCTCTAAATCTAGATTCCTAACGTGTACATTTTCTTAGGGCATTAATACTTTTATTCACTATGGAATCAGATGTTGTGGTAATGATAGTTAAATAGTTTCTTTTAAGAATGGCCTAGTAGTAGTGAATTTACAGAATTTAAGGATGCTCAAATCACAATTGCTTAACATGCATAATAAGAACTATTACTGGTAGGAACCTGGCTCTTCTTATCAGCTCTGTTGTTACTTTAAGTAAGCTAATGGTTTGGATAATTCTGGCAAATTAGAGAATCTGGCTTGTTTCTTATTGCGATAGATAGAAGGTCTGGTGTCTCCTTCCCAAATGTAAGTTAATTGAAGAAGCATTTATGGTATTAATAAAATTATTCAGCAGTTTAGCAGGACCAGAATAGATAGAATAGGAATAAGAATAGAATAGAATGGGATAGGATAGGAATAGGAATAGAATAGAATAAGAAAGAAAAGAATAGAAATAAGAATAGAATAGGAATAGAATAGAAAATAATAGAATAGGGATAGGTTAGGGATAGGATTAGAATAGAATAGAATAAGAAAGAAAAGAATAGAAATAAGAATAGGATAGGAATAAAATAGAAAATAATAGAATAGGGATAGGTTAGGGATAGGATTAGAATAGAATAGAATAAGAAAGAAAAGAATAGAAATAAGAATAGGATAGGGATAGAATAGGAATAGAATAGAATAAGAATAGAATAGAATAAGAAAAGAAAAGAATACAAATAAGAATAGTAATAGAAATAGAAATTTCAAAATTCAAATTTAATGAATTTATATGCCGCCCAATCCCGAAGGACTCCGGGCGGCTTACAGAAGTACAACTCTAAAAAGGATAAAAATTAAAAATAGAGAAGAAAAGCAGGTTAAAAAAAACACTATCATGCACTCAATCTAGGCGGGGCTGGACCTCATTCGTGAGGTCAACAGCCCCAGGCCTGCCGGAAAAGCCAGGTTTTAGTAGCCTTTCGGAAGGCCGAGAGAGTGGGGAGGGGTCCGGATCTCTGGGGGTAGGTCGTTCCAAAGGGTCGGAGCAGCTACAGAGAAGGCCCTCCCCCGAGGAGTCACCAGCTGACATTGACTGGTCGACGACGGCACCCGGAGAAGGCCCATCCTGTGAGATCTTATCGGCCGTTGGGAGGTATGTGGCAGAAGAGGGTCTCGCAGAAATAGAAGAGAAGAGAAAATAACAGAGTTGGAAGGTTGAAGGTCTTCTAGTCCAACCCCACTGCTTAGGCAGGAAACCTTACCCCACTTCAGACAAATGAATGTTGAATGTTTATTTCATTTGTATGCTGCCCTTTTCCCCCGAAGGGGGGACTCAGGGCGGCTCACAACTCAAACCAGGGAAGGGGGATACAGACAAATTAACAACAACACAAAACAATACATAATTTAAAAACACGCAACAATCATACCATTCGAGATAGGGGCAATGGTTCTTTAGCCCCAGGCCTGTCGGAACAGCCAAGTTTTAAGGGCTTTGCGGAAGGCCTGGAGGGTGGTGAGGGTGCGAATCTCCACGGGGAGTTCGTTCCAGAGGGTCGGAGCAGCCACAGAGAAGGCTCTGCTCCGGGTAGTCGCCAGTCGACACTGGCGTTATCCAACATCATCTTAATTGTTTAGCACCTTGAGCAATAGGCTCAAGATGATTCTTGTTCCATTGTGACTTGGACAACCAACGGACTTTTGATTTTACAAGTAGTCTTTCACTTGGAAACAGAAACTGGGCCCAAAATTTGCGTTGCTAAAGCGAGGCTGTTGATAAGTGAGTTTTGACCCATTTTACAAGCTTTCTTGCTACAGGCGGAGCACTGGAAAAGTGAATCTACCTTCCCTAATGCCTTTGCTTGTCCTGTCTTCAGACATATGACTTACCTTTGCTGTCACCTCTTAAGGCGTCATTGAATGGATGGCCGTTAAGTGAGGAGTATATCTGTACTTCACACAGGGGGGAGGGCATTTCTTGATTTTAGATGCGATGAGCTTGGGAAGGCAGTCTCTGACACGTGCCACACTGTGTAGGGGCGTGTGTTCGTGTGCATGTTATGTGTGTAGGTTTACAGGTGATAGCTAGCAGTTTCATTATTTCATACTTAGCAATATTCAGAAACGACAGATCTGTCATCTCTTTCTGCGGAGTAACCACGGTGGATTCTTTTGATGGCTTTTCTTCCCCTTTAAGGTGTAAATTAAGCGCACGCAGGTTAAGAAAAAAGTCCAGCTGTCTAAAGAATTTGCTTTGTAACCTTTAGGCCAGTGTTTCTCAACCTTGGCAATTTGAAGATGTCTGGACTTCAACTCCCAGAATTCCCCAGCCAGCATTCGCTGGCTGGGGAATTCTGGGAGTTAAAGCCCAGACATCTTCAAGTTGCCGAGGTTGAGAAACACTGTTTTAGGCTGTTATTTTCATTGTCTTTTGATCTTATTGTAATTGTACAGAAAGACAAACATTACTTGTGCAGAATTTGGTGGTTTCTCAATATACAGCCTTCCCTGTTTCTTTTAGGAAACCACATCCTGTACAAAATTTTCCCTTTTGGAAATTTTCTTTCCAAAACAACTGGGCTGAAAAAAGCCTCAAAATGGGGGCAATAAAGGGCTCAAAAACGGCCCGAAAAAGTCCTAAAACAGGCCGTGCGGAGCCCAAAAAATGGCTGGCGGGTGGGCGGTGCTTCAGCAATATTCGGTCTATAAGACGCCCAGACATTTTCACCCCCTTTTGGGGAGACAAAAAGGTGCGTCTTATAGTCCGAAAAATACGGTAGTTAGTTTAGAACTCACTTTAATCATCCAAGCTCCTCCTTTCCTTCCTGTCTCTTTCCTCCCTCTTCCTTTCCCCTCCCTCCCCTTCCTTTATCTTTCCTTCCTTCCTTCCTTCCTTCCTTCCTTTCCTCCTCTCCCCTTTTCCTTCCCTTCTACCCTCCCTCCCTTCGCAGGAGTGGGGCCACAAGCACTCACATGAATGGAGCTGCAAATACCCACAACGCTCGCACAAGTGGGACTGCGAGCCCCCGCGATGTTTGCGCAAGCGGGCCTGTACGCATGCACTATGTGGCCGGTTGCAAATAGGCCACTGGCCTGTAGTGGGCCGCAGCCTCCGGCTAGGAGACCCCTGTCGTGGGCTATTGTTTGTATTTTGGTCTTGAAAGTTGTGCCTCAGTGCCTGTTTCTTTCTCGTTTCAGATTTTCTATTTTGTACATACATTGTTTTGTATATACTGTATATGATGACTTCGGTGGGCAGTGAACGTACTCGGGGCACTCGAGAAAAAACACAGATTCCAGCCGCGCAGCCGACACAACCACAGAAACCAGTAGTCCAGGTAGGAATCCGGCAGCTTTGTCTCCACGTCCTTAATCTATCCATGTTGATGGCCAAGCGAGAAGAATGTCACTCTTGTGAAGTGCGTAATTAACGTTTGCCAGGAGGTATTCTGTAGATTTGAGGTGTGGGTATCCCAAAACCAGCACCAAAGTTTGAAGACTGTATCTTAAGCTGAAAAACCCTCTTGTTCTGTTTTTCAGTCTGCCTATACAGACAGAGGGAGGTGGTGGCTCCGTGGCTAATGCGCTGAGCTTGTCAATCAGAAAGGTTGCCACTTCGTCGCTTCAAATCCCTAGTGCGGAGTGAGCTCCCGTGTCTTGTCCCAGCTTCTGCCAACCTAGCAGTTCGAAAGCATGCAAAAATGCAAGTAGAAAAATAGGAGAACCACCTTTGGTGGGAAGGGAACAGCGTTCTCTGTGCGCCTTCAGCATTTAGTCATGCCGGCCACATGACCACGGAGACGTCTTCGGACAGCGCTGGCCCTTCAAGTTTGAAACGGAGATGAGCATCGCCCCCTAGAGTCTGGAACGACTAGCACATATGAGTGAGGAGAACCTTTTACCTATGCAGATAGTCCTCGAGTTGCAATAGTTCATTTAGTGACCAAAGTTACAATGGCATTGGAAAAAGTGACTTCTGACCATTTTGCCACACTTTTGACCATTGCAAAATCCCCATAGTCACAGGTGCTTGGCATCTGATTCATTTTTATGACAGTTGCAATGTCCTGGGATCACATGATCCCCTTTTGCGACCTTCAGACAAGCAAAGTCAATGTGGAAGACAGATTTTACTTGTCAACCATGTGACTAATTTAACAACTGCAGTGATTCACTTAACCAATGTGTCAGGGTTCCAAATACCATCCAAAATTAAATCAGATTCCGGGGATTCCTCCAAGTTCCAATTTATTAAGAGAGCTCTGTTGGCACATCTGGGAAAACCCGAATCTGAACGCTTCCCGGTTTTCCCCACCCAGTTGAAAGTTCAAGATCTTGCCTCCACACCCACAAGTCCATCCCAGGGTCCAATCTTCCATTGCCATGCTGGCAGATTCCTCCCATCCAGTTCCGGTCAGGTGCAGAGCTGCAAAGGCAAAGGATGACCTTGGTTTTCTGGAAAGGATTTTGTTATGGCTACATATCATCTAACTCCGTATAATCCTCCCTCCCATTTTCCCACCATAGAAAATGCATAGTAGAATGGTGGAAAGTGTGTCAGGCCAAGGATCCGAAAGAAAAGATGGCTGCAGGCCTGACAAATGTGGCCAGAAACGTTGTAAAATGGGGCAAAACTCACTTAGCAACATAAATTTTGCACTCTGTTGTGGTCGCAAGTTGAGGACTGCCTGTACTGTCTCAACTAGTGGCAGTGAGGAAAAGCTATAATGCAACCTCATGGAAACCATCCTCCTGCTATTTTGATTTTTCTGGCGACTGGATGACTTAAGAGCTGCTTAGCACAGCAAAAAACTGGGCCTCCAATTAGAGCGGTAACCGAAAACCCTCGTCAGATGTCGCCGTTGGATTGTCCTTCTTCAAATTACAAGCTTAAAAATGGCTTGTTTGTTTTTTTTCTCCCCTTAATGCTTCTTCAGTTTTTTGTTGTTCCCCCCCTTTCTCTGGAGTTTTGGGCTAATCAAAACAAATAACAAGACGGGGCAAAGCAAATTCATTGCCGTTATTTTGCAAGCCCATCGCCCATGCCAGAGAGTTCTCAAATATTATCCCCAAGTGTCATAACGTGTAGTTTTGCTGAGATTTCCTTTCGCTCAATTTCATAAATTAGAGCTGGTGCATTGAAACGGAAAAAAAATGCAAATATATTTAACGGTGTGCTTTAACTTTGGCCAGAGACTATATGTGTGGACTCTTAAGGGATGCCAGGTGTTTCCTGGTCTAATCAATAACAATACAATACAGTAGCAGTGTTGGAAGGAACCTTGGAGGTCTTCTAGTCCAACCACCTGCCTAGGCAGGAAACCCTATACCATTCCAGACAAATGGCTATCCAACATCTTCTTAAAGACTTCCAGTGTTGGGGCATTCACAACTTCTGGAGGCAACTTCTATTCCACTGATTAATTGTTCTAACTGTCAGGAAATTTCTCCTCAGTTTTAAGTTGCTTCTCTCCTTGATGAGTTTCCACCCATTGCTTCTTGTTCTATCCTCAGGTGCCTTGGAGAATAGTTTGACTCCCTCTTCTTTGTGGCAACCCCTGAGATATTGGAACTCTGCTCTCCTGTCTCCCCTGGTCCTTCTTTTCATTAAACTAGACATACCCAGTTCCTGCAACCGTTCTTCATATGTTTTAGTCTCCAGTCCTCTAATCCTCCTTGTTGCTCTTCTCTGCACTCTTTCTAGAGTCTCCACATCTTTTCTACATCGTGGCGAACAAAACTGGATGCAGGATTCCAAGTGTGGCCTTATCAAGGCCTTATAAAGTGGTATTAACCCTTCAGGTGATCTTGATTCTCTCCCTCTGTTTATGCAGCCTAGAACTGTGTTGGCTTTTTTGGCAGCTGCTGCACACGGCTGGCTCCTATTTCAATGGTTGTCCACTAGGACAGTGTTTTTCAACTACTGTGCCGCGGCACACTAGTGTGCCGTGACATAGTGTAAGGTGTGCCGTGGGAGAATTACTATATATATAGTCAATATAGGCACAGAGTTAAAATTTTTTAACATTTTCTAATGGTGGTGTGCCTCGTGATTTTTTTCATGAAAAAAGTGTGCCTTTGCACAAAAAAGGTTGAAAAACACTGCACTAGGACTCCAAGATCCCTCTCACAGTTACTACTGTTGAGCAAGGTACCACCTATACTGCACCTGTGCAATCAAACTAGTTTACATCCAAGCTAGAGTTCAGGCCATCGTTTTGAGTATATTTGAAGATCTGTTTAGAGGGTAAATGCAAATCATCAACTCTGGTTCACATTCATTGGCTAGAATGGCTCCATTGGGAGGTATAACCAGCTGGAAAAACTCATTTATTAAATTTACATGCCCCCAAACTCCCCTAGAGACAACTCAAGGCAGCAAGCATAGGTACTCCTTGATTTACAACTAGTAGGGGCCTGGAGGCTAAAACATATGAAGAACGGTTGCAGGAACTGGGTAGGTCTAGTTTAATGAAAAGAAGGACCAGGGGAGACATGATGGGAGTCTTCCAATATCTCAGGGGTTGCCACAAAGAAGAGGGAGTCAAACTATTCTCCAAGGCACCTGAGGGCAGAACAAGAAGCAATGGGTGGAAACTAACCAAGGAGAGAAGCAACCTCGAACTAAGGAGAAATTTCCTGACAGTGAGAACAATTAATCAATGGAACAACTTCCCTGCAGAAGTTGTGGATGCTTCAACACTGGGAGTCTTTAAGATGTTGGACAACCATTTGTCTGAAGTGGTGTAGGGTTTCCTGTCTAAGCAGGGGGTTGGACTAGAAGACCTCCAAGGTCCCTTCCAGCTCTGTTATTCTATTCTATTCTGTTTACTGATTATGACACACATGGGACCGTCGCAACATCCCCATGATCACGTGATCAAAATCTAGGTGCTTGGCAACTGGCAAATATTTATGGCATGTGCCGGGGGTCATGCGATCCCCTTTTGCGATCTTCTGAGAAGCAAATTTCATTTTTAATGTGTGCCAGTGTGTTTGCAGTAAAAGAAAGAAAACCTCCCCCAAAAGCAACAATTTGCAGCCACCCACCATTATTTAAAGGGGCTCAGTGGCTGAGACGATGAGCTTGTCGATCAGAAAGGGCGGCAGTTCGGCGGTTCGAATCCCTAGCGCCGCGTAACGGAGTGAGCTCCCGTGACTTGTCCCAGCTTCTGCCAAGTTCGAAAGCACGCAAAAAATGCAAGTAGAAAAATAGGGACCACCTTTGGTGGGAAGGAAACAGGATTCCGTGCGCCTTTGCCATTTAGTTATGCCGGCCACACGACCACGGAGATGTCTGTACAGCGCTGGCCTTTTGGCTTTGAAAAGGAGATGGGTACCGCCCCCTAGAGTCAGGAACGACTAACACATATGTGCGAGGGGAACCTTTACCATTATTTATTTTCTAAATAATGCTCATCGGCCCCAGAAACAGCTGGATAATGGTTCTGAAGGCTGGGTTTGGTTTTTTTTAAACAGAATACCAGTCTCCCATTCTTTTTATAATGATTTACCGTAAATGTTTTAATCAGTTGGGCTATGAAGCCTGAAAGCCAACGGAGGAAGTTATCTAAGGGTCAGTCGTGCTAATCCGAAATTCTACACCTCCAATAACTTATTCTTTTGCTTTCCAACATTAATTATAATTGGCTCTGCTTAAAGGAGGGAAGATTTAGTGCTAAGCCCTGGCCAGGTCACTGTTATTCTTCAGCCAAGTGTTATTCAATGAACCATCCTTAATAATGTGCTTAAAGCCATTATAAGGACTTACAGATTTAGGCCCCCACTCTCTTCTAAGCACAAAAGCTCTTAAGGCCTTGTGAGTTTGCTTTGAAGTGCCGATTACGGCTCCTAGTCTTCTTGAAATATATTTCATTTGATAAAAAATTATCAGTTCATTTTACTGTGCTGCTTTCAATTGTGTCTATCTTAAAAAATATTTTCTGTTGGACTGTTGTGAGGAGTCGTTTGTTTTTTTAAACACTCGCTGATAATCTGGAATTGGGTTGCTGAATGTTGCGTAGGCACTGTACGCGCTGTGCGCGGAAGCCTTAAAAGACAGGTAAGGAGTTCAGGCGGGAGGGTAGGCCCTCCGGAGCACCGTACCGGAATGGTATCCCGTGCTCCGGGCAGCCTACCGGGGCGTGCCGCCTGCAACCCACCACTGGTTGCTGGACAGGGAAAAGAACCACAGAAAATGTCTTATTTCTCCCCCCCCCCTCCATCTCAAATTTAGAATAGAAGAGTAAGTTGCAGGAAATAATGGGCAAGTACAGACAGTCCTCAACTTAACCACAGTTCATATAGTGACCAACGTTATAACGACACTGAAAAAGGTGACACGAACTTTTTTTCACACTTAGGACCGGTGCAAAATCCCCGTGGTCACATGATCAGATTTCAGATCCTTGGCAACTGATTTGTATTTATGACGGCTGCAATGTCATAAACATGTTATGTGATCCCCTTTTGTGACCCTTTGACAAGCAGTCAGTGAGGAAGCTTAATGAAAAGAAGGCCCAGGGGAGACATGAGAGCAGTCTTCCAATATCTCAGGGGTTGCCACAAAGAAGAGGGAGTCAAGCTATTCCCCAAGGCACCTGAGGGTAGAACAAGAAGCAATGGGTGGAAACTAATCAAGGAGAGAAGCAACTTAGAACTGAGGAGGGATTTCCTGACAGTTAGAACAATTAATCAGTGGAACAGAAGTTGCCTCCAGAAGTTGTGAATGCCCCAACACTGGAAGTCTTTAAGAAGATGTTGGGTAGCCATTTGTCTGGAACGGTATAGGGTTTCCTGCCTAGGCAGGTGGTTGGACTAGAAGACCTCCAAGGTCCCTTCCAACTCTGCTATTGTATTGTATTAACAACCGTGTGACTCACTTAACATCTGCAGTGATTCACTTAACAAACGTGACAAGAAAAGGGGTAAAATAGGTCAAAACTCACTTAACAAGCTTCTCATTTGGCAACATAAATTTTGGGCTCAAGACGAGCTGTAGAGAGTGCTTGATTTTGAATGAGAATTTGTGTCTTATATTTCATGGGTGGTTTTGTGTTTTTTCAGGCCACGGCAGAGCAGATTCGCTTGGCTCAAATGATATATGACAAGAACGATGCAGACTTTGAAGATAAAGTGAAACAAGTAAGTATCCACTCCAGCTTTGCTTTGGGGGGGGGTAGGGGGGGAGAGGGGATTGCCGTTGCACATAGTTGGACGGAGTCCAGTCTTGTATAGCTAGTCCTCAGCTTACAACAGTTCATTTAGAGACCATTCAAAGTGACAACAGAATTGCAAAAAGTGACCAATGACCGTTTTTCCACACTTAAGACCGTTGCGGCAGCTCAGTGGTCACATGATCAAAGTTCAGCCCCTTGGCAACAGATTCCTATTTATGACGGTTGTAATGTCCCCCTTTTGCAACCTTCGGACAAACAAGAGTCAACGGGAAAGACAAATTCATTTAACAACCGTGTCACTCACTTAACAGCTGGAGCGATTCACTTAACCACTGTGGCAAGAAAGCTTGTAAAACGGGGCGAAATTCACGAGTGTCTCACTTAGCAACAGATCCATTGGGCTTAATCGTGGTCGTACACTGAGGACTTGCTTGTCTATTCTAAAGCCTTATCCAAACCCTCTTGCTTCCTGAAATTGAGTTTCTTCTAGCTTCTGATACCTTGCTGTTCTGACCCCCCCCTTCTTCGCTCGTTAACAGACGACAGTCAGACCGACTTAAAAGGAAATAACTTTATCAGCCCTGGCTCCCGCTGGCTGTGAGACCAAAATAAACATAAATAAAGTCTCTGGCAAGAAGATAACAGAATGCAAAAACAAAGATCTCTTACGGCAAAACCAGGTGTACAGAAAGAAAGCAAATCACTTCTCCAAGTGTCTCTTTGAATCAGGGTTACAGAAAGCAAATCACTTATCCAAGTGCCTCTCACAAACAAACCACGACCGATGAACGATGAACCACGAACGAACGACGAACGTTGACTTCTGCAACCAGGGCGTGGCACCATCAGTCCTTTTATCTCCAGAAGACCACACTAAGGAGCCCCAGCTGCATTGTTATTCCTGCATCCCGACTCAACTCACAGCAAACTTCTGCTGAGTCACAACATGTTGCTATGAAGTTTGGCATAAGCAGTCCCTGACTTACGGCCTTTCATTTAGTGGCAATTTGAGGGCAACACAGCATTGGAAAAAGTTGCCACATGATCAAAACTTGGCACGCATTTACATCAGTTGCAGCCTCTGGAGTTGTTCTAATTCCCCATTTGAAACCTTCCCAGCCAGCTTCCAACAATCGGGAGTCAGTGGAGGGAAAGTAGATTTGTTTAGTGACCTCATGATTCACTTAACAACTGCAGTGATTCTCGGTGGCTAGAACGGTCATTAAATTGGTGTGTCTCACTTAACAGCTGCCCTGCTTGGCAACAGAAATTCTAGTCCTAATTGTGGTCATAAACCAAGGACTACTTGTATATTTTCAAGAAAAAAAAATAGTGGTTGGGATATGTGGAAAATCCAGAACAAGATATGGGGAGTCCTCGCCTTACGACCAGAATAAAGCCCAACGTTTCCATGGCTAAGCAAGATGGTTATTAAGCGGGTTTTGCCCCATTTTACGATCTTTCTTGCCACAGTTAAGTGAATCACTGCAATTGTTAAGTTAGTAACCCGGTTGTTAAGTGAATCTGGCTTCCCCATGGACTTTGCTTGTCAGAAGGTCACAAAAGAGGGCTCATGTGACCCCGGGATGCTGCAACCGTCATAAATATGAGTCGGTTGCCAAACGCCTGAATTTTGATCACGTGACTACAAGACCGTTGCAACAGCTGTGAGTGTCAACAATGATCACCAGCTGCTTTTTTCAGTGCCGTTGTAACTTTGGATGGTCCCTAAACGAATGGTTGTAAGTCGAGGACTAGCCACATTAAGCGATGAATCCTTTTAAAATTAGGTTGGGATCTTTTTTTTGTGGAGGTGTATTTCCATCCTTGAGATTCGTTGTCTTGGCTTTGATTCCCGGGGAGCCACAGGCTTCCTTCGACCTGCCCAGGTGTTTTTATCGCTTTTCCCCACTTCACCACCAGTGCATGCATGAAAACGTGTTGAGCTTCTATCTGCACTTCGTGCATGCAGAAAATATGAATCCCTTCCCTGAAGACTTGTCTTGGCTCCGAGTCTTGCGGCTTGTGAAAGAAGCAAAGTGTCAGGGTTCCAAATAGCATCCAAAATTAAATCAGAGTCCAAGGCAAAGGATTCCTCAAAGTTCCAATTTATGAAGAGAGCCATGTTGGCACATTTGGGAAAACCCAGATCTGAAAGCTTTCTGGTTTTCCCCACCCAGTTGAAAGTTCAAGATCTTGCCCCCCACACCCACAAGTCCATCCCATGGTCCAATCTCCCACTGCCATGCTGGCAGTTCCACCCATCCAGTTCCGGCCAGGTGCAGAGACCAAAGATGACCTTGGCTTTCTAGAAAGAATGTTGTTATGGCTACATATCATTGAACTCCGTACAATCCCACCTCCCATTTTCCCACCATAGAAAATGCATAGTTGAATAAGTGTGGCAGGCCAAAGATCCAAAAGAAAATATGGCTGCAGGCCTGACATAGAGAAGCTGAAATATGGCTTGAAACCATACCTTGATAGGAAGCTTTTTTTTGGGGGGGGGGTGTAGAATGGGGAAATCGAATCAATTGAGCCCCCAGATAAATAACATTTATGTAGCTCGGGGTTAAACTTTGGGGTCCTTGTTGCTCTCTGATCTTGGTTGGCTGTTTTCTTGTAGATGTTTCATGACCAAACTAACATCATGATGTTATTACCTACTTTGATAATGAAACATCTACATTAAAACCACAAATTTCAAATAGTACCAAGGATCCCACCTTCTTCCTCCTCCTCTCTGCAAACCCTACTCCCATCTAGCACTGATGATGTTACCTAGTTTGGTAATGAAACATTGGCAATAAAACCACCAATCTTACAGAGTACCATGGTTCCCACAGCCTTCCTCCTCCTCCTCCTCTCTGCAAACCCCACTCCCATCTACTACTGATGATGTTACCCAGTTTGGCAATGAAACATCTGCAAGAAAACACTTGAATTCAGAGAGCACCAAGGATCCCACAGTCTTTTTTACCTCCCGTGTTCAGCCCAGGCTGTTGACTACGTTGTTCTTGAAGGAATTAAAGCATATTTGGGGACTAGATTATTCTCCCAAACCTTGGAGTGAGATAGATGGGGCCCCTTGGATGTCTTCATTATTTTTGTTTTCTATCCCAGATTGTACCCAGACCTGATCTTGGTTTTGATTTGCATTTTTTAAAACATTATTTGTGGTCTTCAAGTTATCACTCCAGGTCCAAATTAAATTAAATTCACAAATTCTGAAGTTAGTAGCACTGAATCTGAGCTAATCTATACCTTGTCGTAGACTTATCTGAGCAGCTGTAATTTTATATTAATTAGACTCCCACATTCAAAGACACATTCACTGACATATTTTATTTCCATTCCTTGTGTTAAGTCACCTTGGGTGGAAACTAATCAAGGAGAGAAGCAACTTAGAACGGAGGAGAAATTTCCTGACAGTTAGAACAATTAATCAGTGGAACAGAAGTTGCCTCCAGAAGTTCTGAATGCCCCAACACTGAAAGTCTTTAAGAAGATGTTGGATAGCCATTTGTCTGAAACGGTATAGGGTTTCCTGCCTAGGAAGGGGGTTGGACTAGAAGACCTCGAAGGTCCCTTCCAACTCTGTTATTGTACTGTATTGTATTGGTTATTATGAGCTACTTTTTAATATGTGTTTGTATGTGGGTTTTTATTTTTATTTTATTAGCTGATGGAAGTGACAGGGAAGAATCAGGATGACTGCATGGTAGCTCTGCACGATTGTAATGGCGATGTGAACAGAGCAATCAACCTCTTGTTGGAAGGAAGCTCCGATACAGTAAGTGCTCAATTTAGAGTCTCTTGCAGCTCTTTAAAAAGCTGCCTTTCTAGAAGATTACTTGTGAGGAAGACGTCCTGCTTTTAGTGAGAAATGTGAAGGCTAAAAAATGTTAACCCTTTTAGGACAAATCTTGCAGAGCTCAGAAATGTTGAATAAACAGCCTACAATATTTAATTTTTCCCTGTCACCTTTTTGCAAATATTAAGATTAATCATGTTCTCCTTGTGTTGTGGCCTTCCGGCAGAGCCGGTAACAGAGTAGGACAGTGAGGAGGTTGGGGTGGAACATGGGCCAGTCCTGGGGGCTTAGGAAAGCTCAGACGTGGGCTCTGCGTCAGAGGCAGGGTGGGAGTTAGACAGCAATGAGGCAGAGGAACAGTTGGGCCCTGTTCCCAGTGTGCACTGCAGGAAGACAAGAACAGCTAAGAAAGCAGGGTCGACTTGGGAGTAAAGCCACACCTTGGAGGGGATTGGCCTCTCCCAGAGGAAGCAAAAGAGGAGTGAATGGGGAGGGGGCTTTTGCAGGAAACAATTCCTTCCTTCGGTCATTTCAAGAGTGGAAAGTTCTGTTTGTGACTATAAGAGACTCTGTGCCAAGTTTTGCCTTGCGTTGTAAACTAATTATCTGGCAGCTATCCGAGCGAGATAAGGTTCGTGTTGATCAATATTCCTCGGAAAGACTGTTTGCTAAAGCCTGGCTGACTGTGCATGAAAGGAATTCACAGTTGTGTAAATAAAAGGGGTTTTGCTGGGACCAAGACTCTGCTTCTTGCTTTTTAAGGAAACCTGGGTCACAACACTTGGTTAGGATCCTGTGTGCTTTTTAAACTTTGGCTTATTCTCCAAGAAAGCGGAATTTTAAAACATTACAATGAGCCATGCACAAAACTGAAACACCCAACTCCACATTGACTTTCTCACCTTTCTGGGTTCTGAAATTTCAGCAAGTGTTATTTGAGCATCCCTGACCCACATTAAGGACAAGGAGCATGATTTTTTTTAACATTACTTAATTATCTGCCCATTTATCCCTTTCTTCCCTCCTAAAGAACTGTGCCTTCCATGTAACCTCATGTTTATGGTCTAGTGTACATGAAATAAGGCAGGGCTGTTTGCTTTTTCATTAAGATAATGAAAAATGAAATCCTTGCTGTTTTGTAACGTTAAGAGGACACTCCTTAATGTTCAGTTTGCCTTCTTGCTTAAGGCAGCCAAGACAAAATTGGCAACGGGATAACAGATTTTTTTCCTGCTTTGTTTTGAAAATTTCTATGGCTGCCCAACTGACTTATGATGACTCTATGTTGCCTAGAGAAACATTACCCCAAATAGAATGCCCAATAAATTCCCGCTTCTCTGTTAACTGCAATCAAACGCACCACTTTTTTAAAAAATAAAGTTTTTTATTTTTTCATTTTCATAACAAATATCCACATGTATACTATTACATAACCAACATCACATTATGTTGTTAAATGTTTACATCAATTCGTCTTACCATCAACTCCCAAAAATGATTATTGGCTCTTCTGCTGTCCATACACCGTATTTGTACCCTATCCATCACTTTTTTCTCCCTCCCTCCCTCCTCCTCCCTCTGTCATCCTTCTCTTCTCTACTTCCCCTTCCTCTCTCCTTCTCCTCTCTACTTGATGGCCTCCATGTCACGCTGGCTTCCCCAGACTCACTTGCAAAACTACGTCTTGAGGGTCCCAAAGGTGCTTTTCTCAAGAGGCAACTGGACTTTCTGCTTTTTCTTGGAAGATGTTTCGCTTCTCACTCATCTGAGAAGCTTCTTCAGCCCTGACCGGATGGTGGGGAAGGATTTATACTCCTTGCAGATGGTCATTTGCATCCTTTTAGAGGGTCGTTGAGGCCACTTGGAGGTTTATCTCTGTCCTCAGGGTCACCTGAGTGATGCTCCTGGTTCCTATAGTCTGCAATTTTTCCTCTGGATATCCATTCCTTCTCCCACACCATTCCAAGGGTCTTCATTCCAGATCATATAGTTAAAGGTCTGTAGAGATTCTCAGTCCTCCAGGTCATGGTTGTCCCAAAGGTTGTTTTTCAAGAGGCAACTGGACTTTCTTGGTTTTTCTTTGAAAACGCTTCGCTTTATCTCGTTCCGAATGACAGGCTGGAGAAAAAAAGTTACATTAGGACTGAAGTGGGAAAGGGGGAACAGTAGTGTTTTTAATTGTAAAGTGTTTTTTTTAATTGTAAGCAGCCCAGAATCATTGATGGAGATGGGTAACTGTAGAAATTGAATGAATGAAAGAAAGAAAGAATGAAGGAAAGAATGAGTGAATGAAAGAACAAATGAACGAATGAATACAAACCTTTTCACCAGTGTCCTGTTTTTGTTCATCCCTTCCTGGGACGAAAAAATACAGGTAGTCCTCAACTTACGACCACAATTCAGTCCAGCATTTATGTTGATAAGTGAGACATTTGTTAAATGAGTTTTTGGACCCTTTTATGACTTTTTGGGGGGCTACAGTTGTTAAGTGAATCGTTGCAGTTGTTAAGTTAGTAAAACGATTGTTAAGTGAATCTGGCTTTCCCCATTGACTTTGCTGGTCAGAAAAGGAGGCAAAAGGCCTCCTGGCAAGCAAACTTCGTGACTCTCTCGTTCAGCAACATAAATTCTGGGCTCAATTGTGGTCGTAAGCCGAGGACTACCTTTACATTCCTTTCTAAGAATACCGCTCCAGTGTTGTCAATTTCTAAGTTCTGTGAGACTCGGGTGTACCTGGAAGGCTCCAGAAATCTTCCCCGAGAGGTTTTGGAGATATGTGGCTCTGTTAGGCTGTCTTTTAATTGTGAATGTTTCTGTCTTGTTTTCCTCCTGCACCTGACTAGACTTTGTGGGAGACAGTCGGAGGCAAGAAGAAAAGCCTTGGGAAAGAGGGCTCAGAAAACAAAGAGAACAGAGAAAAACGAGGGGACAGAGAAGTCAGCCGTGGCCGGGGACCGTCCAGCAGACGAGGAAGAGGGGGCAGCCGTGGTCGAGAGTGTAAGTCCCAGACTTTGGACTGCGAGGCGCAGGGTGGCCGTACCCTGTTTCCCCGAAAATAAGTCCTCCCTGGATAACAGGCCCCAATCGGGCTTTTGAGCGCATGTGCTAAAAATAAGCCCTCCCCCCAAAATAAGCCCTCCCCGAAAATATTTAAATGCAAGCGCAGCTGGTTTCCACTACTTCCTCTGGTCACTTACCATGCAAACAACACAAGGTGAGGGTCAGCATTCCAAAGATCATCCAAAATTAAATCAGAGTTCAAGGCAGATCTTCCCTCAAAAGTTCCAATTTATTAAGAGAGACATGTTGGTACATCTGGGGAAACCCGAATCTGAAAACCTCCTGGGGTTTCCACCCAGTTGAAAGTTCAAAATCTTGCTCCCACACCCACAAATCCATCACATGGTTCAATCTTCCATTGCCACGCTGGCATCTCCACCCATCCACTTCCGGTCAGGTGCAGAGACAAAGGAGGACATTGGGGTTCTAGAAAGGAATGTTTTATTTTGAGAACAACACATTCTGCTCCTTACTTGTCCCCCTCCCAATTACCCCACTAACGAAACAGCATAATAAAATAAGAGAGAATATGGCAGGCCAAAGATCCTAAAAGGAATATGGCTGCAGGCCTGACAGGCGGCCTCTCCTCAAAAGCCATATTCCTTGCTGTATCTTTGGCCTGTCAGTGAGGAGGCAAGGCTGGAGGGGGGTGGGGGAACATGTCCCACGCACCCTTACCTAATGGCTGCTCCTGCAAGTGCTTATTTGGGGGGGGGGGGGGGCAAAATAAAATAAGACCCTGTCTTATTTTTGGGGAAACATGGTAGTGAAGAGAAGAGAAAATATGAAATTAGAATAGAATAGAATAGAATAAAAGAAATTCTTTATTGGCCGTGTGCTTGGACACACAAGGAATTTGTCTTCGGGGCATAAGCTCTCAATGTATATAAAAAACAGGAGACTAAAGCAATCAAAATCATACTAGGAAACTAAATAAAACAATACAAATCGTAAAGATACAAGCAACAAAGTTATAGTCATAAGTGGGAGGAGATATTATGAGAAGAAGAATAGCAATACAGTCTTAGTAAATAGTTTGACAGTGTTGTGGGAATGAATTGTTTAGCAGAGAGATGGCATGGGGTAAAAAGCTGCCCTTGTGTCTAGTTGTTCTGGTGTGCAGAGTCCTATAGCCTCGTTTGGAGGGTAGAAGTTGAAACAATTTATGTCCAGGATGTGAGGGGTCTGTAGAGTTGTTCGACTAGGAGCACAGCATGATGGGCTTGAGCTGCCTCGTCGTATGTTTGCAGTAGAGGCTGATGGGGAAACACGCCCACGCACAGAGCTACTCTGGGAAGAAGCTTAACCCCGATTGGCTTTTGCTGTGTCCTCGATTCCTCTCCACCCCAGGGTGAGAACACCGGGGTGATTTGGGGCCCTGATGGAGAATGTGCAAAAGGCAGCCTACAAGCTCACACCTGCGGGGGCCTGAACAGCCTTCATTTCAGTCCTTTGAAGAAGGCTTGGGACACCTCACAGGCATTTCAAAACTGCGAGGTCATTGTAACACTCAGTAAAACAACTCCGCCATGTAAACAAAAACAACAGAAAACCACGGTGCTTCTGAGCTTGGTGGTTTTCTTGTGGATGTTTCATGACCCAACTAGGTAACATCATCCGTGCTAGTGAGGGTGGCCTTTGCGGCCTGCCCTTTTTTTTTTTTTTTTGGTCCGGGAACACACCTTTTCCAGCAACCTACACCAAGATAAGCAGGGATTAATACCAGACAAATAAACAGAAAACAGTACCTTAACTCATAAATCACCAACTCCAGTTTGTGGCTCCAGTGTCTGGCTCGTAGGCCATTCACAACTGGCCCATGGCAGTGTTCGGTGCGTGAACAATGTTGCATTTGTGAAAACAGTATGCTCGTGCAAAACTATCCCTCCCCCTCCCCTGCTGTTCTGCTGCTGTGGCGCAGTGGTTAGAATGCAGTACTGCCGGCTACTTCTACTGACTACCGGCTGCCAGCAATTTGGCAGTTTGGGTCTCACCAGGCTCAAGGTTGACTCAGCCTTCCATTCTTCTGAGGTTGATAAAATGAGGACCCAGATTGTTGTGGGCAAAAGGCTGACTCTGTAAACCACTTAGAAAGGGGCTGAAAAGCACTGTGAAGCGGTATATAAGTCTTGGCGCTATTGCGATTGCTATTGCTGCCTCTGCCAGTCTGCCAAGCCAGAAAGGTTGGAGAAGACCATTGCCCTAACTGAGGAACTGCTCCCACCAGCATTGGCAGGGCAAGCTATGGAGCAAACTCCACACTGAATACGAACTGATGATGTGATCTAGCTGGGTTATGAAACGTCTGCAACAAAACCGGCAGGCTCAAAGAGCACCAAGGAACCCACAGTCCTCCTCCTCCTCCTCCTGTCTCCACTCCGCAAACCCCACTCCTCCCAAGCACTGATGGTGTTACCTCGTTGGGTCATGAAACCCAGCCCTAATTCATTTGGGTAAATGAAAGACACCATGTAAATGTGTGACCAGATGAATGAAAGAGACTACAAATTGGTGGAAAAATGAAGATGTGTTGTTAAACCAGGGTTGCCAGCCTTCTCTGTGGCTGCCCCGGCCCTTTGGAACGAACTCCCCGTGGAGATTCGGACCCTCACCACCCTCCAGGCCTTCCGCAAAGCCCTTAAAACCTGGCTGTTCCGACAGGCCTGGGGCTAATGAGCTTTTGTCCCCTCTCGAATGGTATGGTTGTTGTGTGTTTTAAATTGTGGTATTGTTTTGTTCGTGTTCTTCTTTTTTTTCCTTATTTGTATCCCCCCCCCCCCCTTGACTTGGGTTGTGAGCCCTTCGGGGAAAAGGGCAGCATAGAAATATAATAAATTCAATTCAATTCAATTCAATTGATTACCACAGGATTAACCACATTGACAAAGAAAACGCATTTGCCACCAATCCTTGCCCCTTCCCTCCTTCCCCTCTTGCTGTCTTGCGTTTGTCTACAGATGAAAATATCTGACTGAACCAGTGACGTGCGGTGAGGTTTATGGCTGGTGAGGCAAAAAGAAAGAAAGCAGCGTTTGCCTGCCCCGCTGCTATGTCGGACATAGCGGCGGGGCGGGAAAAAGCCACCATCTTTCTATGTCCGACATAGAGATGTCCCGCGTCTATGTCAGACACAGCGGCGGGGTGGGCAAAAGCCGCTTTCTTTCTTTTGCCCAGAGGCTGCAGTCCGCCTGAGCTGCTCGCCTATGGGCAAAAGAAAGAAAGTGCCAGCCCGCCAGCAGAGGCGGGTAAAAGACCCACCTCTGCTGGCGGGCTGCCCCGACAGAGAGAAAGAAAGCTGGCGGGCTGCCCTCCCTGCCTCTCCCCCCTTCCCTCTCTTCTCAAACAAACTCTCTTTCAAATTGAAAGAGAGTTTGTTTGAGTGAAGAAACAAACACACACACATGCACACACAAATTACTTACAATTACTTACAAATGACATTAATTTTGAATTCCTCCCCCCTCCCTCCGACCCACATACCTTTTCCAGCTGTGTCACAGAGGATTTCAACTCTGCTCTTGCCTGCCATGATGAAAATGTAAAAATGTAAAAGGAAAAAGGCAAGAGCTGCTGAGGTCAGGCCGGGTTAGCTGCTGCCAGAGCCTCCAGTGGATGAGTCTGCTTAACTGTTTTTAAAAAAAGCCTCTAAAAAAACTGCCCTCTACAGGAGGAGGCGGGAGAACCACGTGCCTCATCTACATAAGGAATTTTTTGGCTTTTAACCCTTGCTTAACTCTGCTCGAGTGATCGTAAAGCTAGACTAAATGAGGCACGTGGTTCTCCCGCCTCCTCCTGTAGAGGGCACTGTTTTTAGAGGCTTTTTTAAATAGTTAAGCACTAAGCAGAGTCATCCACTGACCCTGGCAGCAACTAGCTCAGCCTTTTTCCTTTTAATTTTTTTTTCCTTTTCATGATGACAGTGGTGAGGCCCTGCCTCCCCTGCCTCCCCTGACTGCACGTCACTGGACTGAACTACCTTCTCTAAAAACGATACGTACTTTCTGAGATTATATTCCTGCGTTTCTCTCATCTCCAGTTAGAGTCGAAGAAAATGGAGTAGAAACGCCACCGGGTGATAGGCCTTCCGATCGTGGCAAACGCGGCAAAGGGAGAGGTAAAGTACCAGTATTGTTATATGTCTTAACTCCTCGTGCTCAAAGCGGTTGAGCCCCCTCTCTTAATTTTTTTTTTTAAAAAAGAAACCCACCTCAAGAGGAACAGTTTGGGTAAAAAGCCTCTGCAGTGCGTTTTTTGCAACTTCTTGGGCAGATGCTCTGCAGGGGTTTGTGTTTGTGAAGGTGTGTTGTGTTTAAGGTATGTTGTGGCTGAGAAGAACATCTTACAAATAATAAAAGCATCGCCTGATAGGCTTAAAAGTGACTGGAATTGACAGAATTTGCCCTTTTATCAGATAATCACAAAGGAGCACAGAGTAAAACTATGCAGCTACTCCTCGATGTACAAGCACAGTTGAGCCCAAACTTTATGTTGCTAAGTGAGTTTTGCCCTATTTTACGACCTACCTTATTAACTGTCAACTTGTAAAGCGTTACCATGACTATTATCAAGTTGACATTGGAGGGAGGATTCCATGCATACCTTCGGCCAGAGTCGGATCATATTTCTACAACCTCGTTGGTGGATATGATTTATGACACAGACTGAGGGAGGGGAGAGTTAGGGGTAAAGTGCAAAGACCATTAATCGGAAATCAGTTCCACAGAAGAACAAGCCAGAATGTTGATCCTAATAAGTGAGTGGATTTCTTTGGAACTTTGTCTCGAGGCTCATAAATTAATTAGGTCATCTTTTGGAATCCACACTAACATTGTTAAATGAATCACTGCAGTTAAGTTTCTCACATGATTGGTAAGTGAATCTGGCTCCCCCATTGACTTTGTGTTGTGGCCTGTCGTCCCCCAGCCCCTCCAACAGCTGAATCAAAGGAGGAGGAGGAGGAGACGGAGACATAGGAGTAAGGGCAGCATCAAGGGAACCTGAGAGCTCCGAGGGGGAAGAGGGAATGGAGCTGGCAGAGAGAGAGAGAGACAGAGGGGGAGCCTTGGCCATCTGTCAGCTCTCAGATGGAGAATCAACAGCCCCCAGGTCTGGAGGTAACTGATGAGGAAGAGGAGGAACAAATGGGTCCAGTGCCTGATGCACGGATGCCCAGAAGCCAGAGGAGAGGAGAGCAGTGGAAATCTATGGGCTGGTCCTTGGGAAGGAAGAGCCACCTCTGCTAGCGAAGCCCCACCTGAGCTCGGGGGATAAAAGGCAGGGGGCGGAGATGAATAGATGTGGCAAACAACTATTCATCTCCCAGGTGGACGGACTTGTTATCCTGCGGTGAAAGAGAAACGTTTTTGCTAGGGCTGCCGGCTTTCCTAATAAAGGAATCTTTGAGTTCAGAGAGTTTGTCGTGTTTGGGGAGCTGGGTCAGAACACATTACTTGTCAGAAGGTTGCAAAATATGACCCCAGGCCACGGCAACCATCATAAATATGTGCTAGTTGCATCAGAATTTCGACCACATAATCATGGGGATGCTGCAACAGTCGTAAGTGTGAAAAACAGTCATACGTTCCTTTTTTAAGAGCAGTTGTAACTTCCAGCTGTCACTAAACAAACTGCTATAAATCAAGGACTACCTGTAATTAAGTCTCCAATCACCTGAACGTGCAGAAGATTATGAATAAAAATCTCTAGTAAACTGCCCCTCATTAACCCCTTATTTTCTTCCCCCACCTTGAACGTAAAGTGAAAATCCTTGGCTTGGCCAGGCGTTGAAACCAGCCTCTGCTGCCCAGGATTTGCATGTTAATCTCCTGGTACTAAAGCAAAATGAAGTCCTCAAGTGGTATTTTTAACTTCTAAGCAAAGCAGGATTATAATTTGGACTGGCCCCACAATCATAACTTATTGTGACAAGCTTAGTTCCACGATGCCTTCATGTTCCGCAGTGAAAATCTGAGGATGAAGCCAGGGGGATACAGTAGCGGCCAAAATTGTGGAAACCTTTTGGGAAAAGTGTCTTTTTGAGGTTTGATGGCTAACTTTTTGTTGAGTTTCAAGATAATTATATTCCATTGCTGGAATGGCCTGGGAATAGCCCAGAGCCACCCAGAGTCCCAATGGGAGTAGGCGGCATACAAATTTTATTAAAGTTAAAGACTTTAATCCAGTGTTTCTCAACCTTGGCGACTTTAAGTCCTGTGGATTTCAACTCCCAGAATCCCCCAGCCAGCTCTGGGAGTTGAAGTCCATAGGACTTAAAGTCGCTAAGGTCGAGAAACACTGCTTTAACCCAATTGAAAATCTATGGAGCCGACTAAAGAAACTTGTAAAGTCAGAAGCGACCCAGCAATAAAACCCAGTTAATAGAAGCAGTCATTCAATCTTGGTTTCACATTATAACAGCTGCAGAACTAGAAGACTTGGTTCACTCCATGGGAAGATATTGTAAGGGTGTAATTCATGCTAAAGGTTACCCAACTAGGTATGAACTGATGTGATGATCATTTTTGTATATCTCATTTTTTCTATGGTGATCATTTTTGTATATCTTGTTTCACTTTTCTTTATAACCGCTATTCTAATAGCAAATCCTTCATAAAAATTATGGCATTACACTCTTGATTAAATTATCTTTCCATTGATATATAATTTTATGGTACTACTCCAAAAAAGTGGTGTTATTAGCTAGTGTTAGAAAATACACTTTTCCCAAAAGATTTCCACAATTTTGGCCGTTACTGTATATATTACCAAGCTATTCTCCAAACCACCTAAGTGCAGGAGAAGAAGCAATGGATGGAAACTAATCAAGGAGAGAAGCAATCTAGAACTAAGGAGAAATTTCCTAACAATGAGAACAATTAATCGGTGGAACAGAAGTTGCCTCCAGAAGTTGTGAATGCCCCAACACTGGAAGTCTTTAAGAAGATGTTAGATAGCCACTTGTCTGAAACGGTATAGGGTTCCCTCCATAGGCAGGGGGTTGAACTAGAAGACCTCCAAGGTCCCTTCCAACTCTGCAATTGTAAATAATCAGTGGAACAACTTGCCTCCAGAAGTTGTGAATGCTCCCAACACTGGAAGTCTTTAAGAAGATGTTGGATAACCATTTCTCTGAAGGGGTGTAGAGTTTCCTACCCAAGCTGAGGGTTGGACTAGAAGACCTCCAAGGCCCCTTCCAACTCTGTTATTCTGTGCTTTTCACCAAGAGAACCACAAAATGCCCATTTCTCAGCAGAGCAACTGGCCCCGCTGTCCCCTTCCAGGCCTGCCAACTACCCGTCAACTCGGGGGTCCAGAAGCACAGCTGAGAATGCGAATTATGCCAGAGGACTGGACTGCTGGACTTGGCACCTTGGCAGAGAACTTGGCAGCCCCAATAAGCATGTTTGTCAACATTGTCTATGGAGCTTCTCAATCATCTAACTCGCGGTTGTTCCAAAGGTGCTTTTCAAAAGGCAATTTGGACTTTCTTTCAAAAACGTTTTATTTCTCTTCTACGGAGATTCTCAGTCATCCAAGTCCTGGTTGTCTCCAAGCTGTTTTCTTTCAAGAGGCAACTTTTATTTTTCTTGGAAGACGTTTCGCCTCTCATCGAAGAAGCTTCTTCAGCTCTGACTGAATGGTGGCGAAGGGAAGGATTTACAATATAAGAATATTCTAAAGAATATAAATCCGTTTGTCAGCATTATCCCTGGTTCTGTGGATTTAGCACAACCTGCAAAGTGGACTATTAGGTTTATGAATCACAAAAGTGCATCTGAGTTACTGTGGCCACATCATGCGGGGGAATTTACTGAAGAAAGCAATTATATTTTGCAAAAAAAATTGCAGTAAAAGGCCACCAAAGAACACGGAGACTGGACACCATCAAAGCTGACACCAGCCAGAGCATAAAATAACTCAAAGAAATAGTGCAAGATGAGGGGCTGCTTCAGAGAGGAAGGGGTCAAGCTGTTCTCCAAAGCACCTGAAGGCCAGACAAGGAATAATGGATGGAAACTGAACAAGGAGAGATTCAACCCGGAAATAAGGAAGAATTTTCTGACCATGAGAGCAATCAACCCATGGAACAGAAGTTGCCTTCGGAAGTTGTGGGAGCTTCATCACTTGAGACTTTCAAGAAGAGACTGGGCTGCCATCGGTCAGAAATGGTGTAGGATCTCCTGCTTGAATGAGGGGTTGGACTAGATGACCTACAAGGTCCCTTCCTACTCTGTTATTCTGATTCTGAAGATGCTGAGAGAGACCTGGCCCAGAGAATCACCCAAGAGTTGGTTACAGCTGAATGGATCATCATCATGTTTATGAACATTTTTAGGGCCCAATAAACCCTGTAGGAAGTAAAATAAAAGGAGTGGAGATGCTTTATTTTTCTCCCAAACGGACTTAGTCATTCCCAGGGATCAAGGTTTATCTTCCGAAGAGATTTGTTAAAGTCAAGTGTCTCTTCTTAAGAAGGTTAGGGAAGTGATGTTGAAATGATTCCCCCACCACCACCACCGAGAGCTGATGCTTGTCCGGATAACTAATTAAAGCCTAAACAAGCAGCGTATATGATGTGTAGGATCAGAAGGACAGGAACGTAATCCCTAGTACTTTTTTCACTTCATCTGTCCAATCCATGTATTACCGTATTTTTTGGACTATAAGACACACTGGAGAATAAGACGCACCATGATTTTTGAAGAAGTAAATTTTAAAAGTTTTTACACTCTGCAGGCCTCCCAAACTCTCTGCACGCCTGGTTCTTTTGAAAAAAAATAGGGGGGGGGCTTTGGGAGGCTCTTAGAGTACTCCTGGGGGCTGGGGGGGGACCAAAAATGAGCAAAAAACGAAGGGCATGCAGAGGGTTTGGGAGGCTTATAGAGTGCACCTGGGGGAGCAAAAATGGCCCTTTTTTGCTCGCTTTTCCCCCTCCCCAGCCCCCAGGAGCACTTTACAAGCCTCCCAAACCCTCTGCACGGCCATTTTTGCAAAGGGGGCGGGCTTTAAGTAGGCCATAAATGCTGTATTCAGTGTATAAGACGCACCCAGATTTTCGCAGTCTTTTTGGGGAGGAAAAGGTGCATCTTATACTCTGAAAAAAAAAAACGGTAATTACTTTTATACCAACTACAGCAATGGGATAAAACATTAACAGATTAACAGACTTAGGAGTGACCTTGGAGATCATCTAGTCCAACCCCCCTGCCCAAGCAGGAGACACTACACCATTTCTGACAGATGGCAGTCCAGTCTCTTTCTGAAAGCTTCCAATGATGAAGCATGCAGTGTAGAAAAAACATTAGTATGCAATGAATCTTACAGTAGAGATAATCCTTGACTTTAAACAGTTCATTTAGTAACTTTTACAACAACAACACTGAAAAAATTGACTCATGACCGTTTTTCACGTTTAACGACCATTGCAGCATCCCCATGGTCACGGGAACAAAATTTGGTAACTGACTCACAGTTATGACGGTTGCAGGGTTCCGGGGGCCATTCTGTTACCTTTTGTGAACATCTGACAAAGTCAATGGGGAAGCCGGATTCACTTAACAAACGGCTTACTAACTGAACAGGGTTGACTCAGGGTTCAGGGTTGACTCAGCCTTCCATCCTTCCGAGGTGGGTGAAATGAGGACCCGGATTGTTGTTGGGGGCAATATGCTGACTCTCTGTAAACCGCTTAGAGAGGGCTGAAAGCCCTATGAAGCGGTATATAAGTCTACTGCTATTGCTATTGCTATTGAACAACTGCAGCAATTCGCTTAACAACCGGAGCAAGAAAGGTCGTAAAACGGGGCAAAACTCAGTTGACAACTGAAGCAACAGAACACTTGGGCTCAATTGTGATTGTAAGTCAAGGACTACCTGTATTTATGTCGACTTGGTAGTGGGAATATTTGTTCTTAGGCTACTAACATTTTCTCACATGTCACTTTCCGTGTTTCAAAAATTCTTGAGGATTAGGAAGTGTTGTTCAGAGAGAGTCTGTCTGTCTTCTCTGTCTGTCTGTCTGTCTGTCTCCTTCCCTCCCCCTTCCTTCCTTCCTCTCCCTCCCTTTGTCTTCCTTCCTTCTTTCTCTTTCTCTCTCTCTTTCCCTCCCTCCCTCTTTCTTTCTTTCTTTCTTTTTCCCTTCCTTCCTCCTTCCCTCTCCCTTTCTCTCTCTCTCTCTTTCTGTACACTGCAAACCTTGAGTTGCTTGCTTATATTGTTATGTATAAGAATAACATTATATTGCACTTCTTGCTCCCCTTTGCCATGTTCTGCTCTGGAGGTGAAGGGCCTGTCCGCCTCCCTTTTCTCAGTCGTTGATGTTGACGTGTAAATCCAGAGCCCTGCTGTGTTTTTAAAGCCTTACTAGCCCTTGAACACTGACTGATCTTCAAGGAACTGATTTACAGTCAGAAAAGGATGACTGGGGAAAATGCAGAGGGGAAGGGAAAAGGACCCAGTTAAAAAGGAAGAGGGCAGATTCTAGCCCAAGGCCAGCCGGGAATCTTGGCAGTGGAAATGTTCTGGGAGTCAAGTAAATCTGAATAATGGGGTCATTTCTATGGGAGTGGATGCATTTGCAGGCCTAGACTGCGGTCGCTAAATACTTGTGACTTTGTGGGATCGGTGGTGCTCCCTGAGCTTGGCTGTTTTTTTTGCAGGTGTCTGATTACCCAAATGGGTAACATTCATCAGTGCTAGAAAGGTTTGCTCTCTGTCCTCGACTTACAACAGTTCATTTAGTGATCATTCCACATTACGACTGAAAAAATGTGACTTAATGACCGTTTTTCACAGTTACGAGCTTTGCTCGTAAATTCAGGCTTGGCAACTGGCACGTACTTATGACAGATGCAGCGTCCCGGGGTCACGCGATCCCCTTTTGCGACCTTCTGACAAGCAAAGTCATGGGGAAGCCAGATTCACTTAGCGGCCATGCTACTAACTTATCAACTGCAGCGATTCTATTAACAACTGTGGCAAGAAAGTTCGTAAAATGGGGCAAAATTCACTTTGCTATCTTGCTTAGGAACAAAAATGTTGGGCTCAATTGTTGTCATAAGTTACGATCTACCGTGGCACGACAAAACCGCGCTCGACTAAAGCGCGCCCGATTAAACCGCGTCGCTGACGTCATCAACAGGGCGACAACAGCCAGCGCGGAGAAAGAAGGGCGCTTTAAATAGCACTTTGAAAGCAAGCCGATTCAAGTTAAGGTAAGGGTTAGCTTTAGGGTTAGCTTTAGGGTTAAGTTTAGGGTTAGGATTAGGTTTAGGGTTAGGTTAAGGGTTAGGTTTAGGGTTAGGTTAAGGGTTAGGGTTAGGATTAGGTTTAGGGGGGTTAGGTTTAGGTTTAGGGGTTAATTTTAGGTTTAGCGTTTACAGTGTGCTTCTGTCTCCGCGCTGTTGTCGCCCTGTTGATGACGTCAGCTACGCGGTTTCATCGAGCGCGCTTTAGTCGAACACGGTTTTGTGGTGGAACCGCGATCTACTACCTGGATGGATGGATGGATGGGCAGACAGACAGACACACAGACAGACACACAGACACACAGACAATATATATTATATCTCCCAAGAGCAAAATCCACTTCCCTCTAGCACTGATGACGTTACCTCATTGGGTCATGAAATGCCTGCAAGAACACAACCAGCACTAAGGAATCTTCAGCTACAAATATTCTCCTCTTCTGTTGGTCTTGTGGCTTTTTAAAACTGAGCCTTCCCTCAATTGCCTCCTGCATTCCTACATTTGGGACAAGGAAGCAGAACCCGATTTTCTCAGAATAACCGTTCTTCCTCTAGCGCCCTTATAAATATTAGTTTTACCAGGTTACCTTAATCCTAAACCTGGTTCTGCTTCCTTGTCCAAAATGCATTTTACCCTTAGAAGGGAGGAGGGGGGAAGTACTCCCTCCCCCCCCTCTTTCATTTTTTTTCCTCTTGAAATTCTGTTTATCCACGTTGCTCTTTGAAACTAAGCTCTTCCTTTTTCTGTAGGATTTGGACGGGCCAGAGGAAGAGGAACGGGGAGGTTTTCATCCCAAGGCATGGGGTAGGTTTTTGATAACAGATGTAAGATTTGTACTTTAATTACATGTGGACCAAACAATGCTGCTTAAATGTGCACGGTTGGAAATTCTTCCCGCGTTGTTGAGTGGGACCTTTGGCCTATTTCCCTTAGCAAAGGACCAAAGCAGTCAAATCAGAAAGCCAGTTTGCAAATCTTTCTTAGGCATGGAAGCCGACTGGATGATCCGAGGCCATTTATTCCCTCTCGGGCTCTTTGTGAAACTGACTAATCAATAAAATGTCATTACGTCATAGCAATAGATTTGATTTGATTTATTACATTTATATGCCGCCCTTTTCCCCGAAGGGGACTCAGGGCGGCTCACAATTCAATCAGGGAAGGGGGTACAGACAGGGGAATAAAAAAGACGAGACATAACAATACAAAATTTAAAAAACACACAACAACCATACCATTCGAGGAGGGGGGCAAAAACTCTTTAGCCCCAGGCCTGTCGGAACAGCCAGGTTTTAAGGGCTTTGCGGAAGGCCTGGAGGGTGGTGAGGGTTCGAATCTCCACGGGGAGCTCGTTCCAGAGGGTCGGAGCAGCCACCGAGAAGGCTCTCCTCCGGGTAGTCGCCAGTCGGCATTGGCCGGCGGATGGAATTCGGAGGAGGCCTAATCTGTGGGATCTGATCGGTCTATTGGAGGTAATAGCACTTAGCAATAGCATTTTGACATATATACCACCTTCATAGAAAGGGATGCGGTGGCTCAGTGGCTAACACCCAGAGCTTGTCGATCAGAAAGGTCGGCGGTTCGAATCCCTAGCGCCACGTAATGGAGTGAGCTCCCGTTATTTGTCCCAGCTTCTGCCAACCTAGCACATTAAAAAAAAACGCAACTGGAAAAATAGGAACCACCTTTGGTGGGAAGGTAGCAGCGTTCCGTGCACCATCAGCGTTTAGTCATGCTGGCTACACGACCATGGAGACATCTTCTGACAAGGTTGGCTCTTCGGTTTTGAAACGAATACGAGCACTAGAATCAAGAACGACTAGCACATATGTGCGAGGGGAACCTTTACCTTTAGCATTTCATAGTGCTTCACAGCCCTCTCTAAGCAGTTTACAGAGTCAGCGTATTGGCCCCAACAATCTGGGTCCTCATTTTACTGATCTTGGAATGGTAGCGGGCTGGGTCAATCTTAGGCTGGTCACGATCGAACTCCTGGCTGTGGGCAGAGTTTACTTCCAATACTGCATTCTAATCATTGCACAACCACCACATCTTTTAAATAGAATAGGATAGAATAAGGAAAGAATAGAATAGAATAGAATTCTTTATTGGCCAACTGTGATTGGACACACCAGGAATTTGTCTTTGGTGCATAAGGTCTCAGTGTACATAAAAAGACAAGATACATTCTATAAAATAGAATAGAATAGAATAGAATTCTTTATTGGCCAAGTGTGATTGGATACACAAGGAATTTGTCTTCGGTGCATAAGCTCTCACTGTACATAAAGCTATAAGTGATATCATGTGTTGATAGCTTGGTTTTAAGATCAAGGTGAATACAGTTCGGAAATGGTGGTTCTCTTGTAGACTCTCTGAACTTGTTTGCTTTCTTGCAGACGTTTCATTACCCAACTAGGTAACATCATCCGTGCTAGAAGGGAGTGGGATTTGCAGAGAGGAGGAGGCCTCTGTTTATGTATAAACGGCTTGCCCTGTCCGTATTAATAAGATTGTTCCTGATAGTTCATTGACTAGGCTGTTGTTTACTCTGGGATCCTTGGTATCCACTGAGCTTGGTAGTTTTCTTGCAGACATCTTATTCCCCAACTAGGTAACACTATCAGTTTTAGAAAGCCCTTCATGGTATTGGACCTGGGTACTTGAGAGACCGCCTGCTGCCAATTACCTCCCAAAGACCCATTAGATCACACAGGGTTGGCCTCCTCCGGGTGCCATCTACCAGCCAATGCCACCTGGCTATTACCCGGGGGAGGGCCTTCTCTGTGGCAGCGCCGGCCCTTTGGAATGAACTCCCCGCCGAGATTCGGACCCTCACCTCTCTCCAGGCCTTCCGAAAAGCCGTTTTATAAAACCTGGCTGTGTCAGCAGGCCTGGGGTTGATGAGTTCCCTTCCCCTCTCGATTTGTGTGTCTGTTGGTTATTTAAAATGCTTGTATTTGTAGTGCTTGTGTTTCCCTTCCCCTCTTGGGTTTGTGAGCCGCCCTGAGTCCCGCTGGGAATAGGGCGGCATATAAATAAAACGAAACCTAAAACCTAGAAGGGATTGAGGTTTGTTCCGTGTCCTTTCGTTATTCTTGCTTTAGTGATCTTCGATGATTTCGATCTTGTGTTTACTGCCCAGAGACACAATTGCCAAGTGGGCAGCTATATAACTTGCTATATAAGAAGAAAAGCAGCAGTGAACAAGCTTTTTGTTAGCAGATCTACTTGAATGGACAAAAATATCACGGCAACCTTGACATTTAAAGGGATTGTTTTTGGTGCTGACTAATAAATCCAAGGCGAACTATTTTGTGCTAAGTTGTTTTCCCTCCCTCTGTCTCCACACCCATGCAAGGTTTTCCAATTCCCCTTTTCAATCTGGAAATTCTGTATAAAGTATCAATATTGCCCCGCCGATCTATGACTTGATCCACTTTATGGGTGTGTCGTTTTAGACAGTTGTGAGAGTGAAGACCCACAAAATATCCCACTTTGTGAAATGCCCTGTTTCAAACGTTTTGGAACGGACCAGACCAGTTCAAAAGGAAACACTTTTCAGATCAGTACTGACAATTAAATTAAAAGAGTTTTTCTTTTCTCCCTATTCATCCTATTTCCTCTACTTCTGTGGATGCTAAATATGGAGGGATCCTGGATGTGGCTGAACTTGATGGCCCTTCCGGGGTCCGGATTCCACCAGAAAGCACATGAGATCCTAACTCCAACCCCCAGAGGTAGTGGAGGGATTGAAATACTGACCTGAATGACTGAAAACAGGAGTCATCTACTACATACAGTGTAAAAACTGGAACCAACACTATGTAAGAAAGAGGTCCTCAAACTTGGCAACTTTAAGACTTGTGGGCTTCAACTCTTAGAATTCTCCAGCCAGCTGGCTGGCTGGAGAATTCTAAGAGTTGAAGCCCACAAGTCTTAAAGTTGCCGGTTCCACCACAAAACTGCGGTAGACTAAAGCGCGCTCGACAAAAGCGCGTACATAACGTCATCACAGCGCGACGAAAACAGCACGCTGTGAGCGGTAAACTTAAAATTAACGCGTAAATCTAAACCTAACCCCCCCCCCCCAAACCTAACCCTAAACCTAAGCCTATACCTAACCCTTAACCTAACGCTAAACCTTAACCTAAACCTAACCCTTACCTTTATGTGAATCGGCTTGCTTTACAAGCGCTTTTTAAAGCGCCCTTTTTTCGGTCGTATTTGTCGTGCTGCTGATGACGTCATGTACGCGCTTTAATCGGTCGCGCTTTAGTCTGCCGCGGTTTTGACGGGTCACGAAAGTTGCCAAGTTTGGTGAGCCCTGATGTAGGACAGACGGGCAGAAGACCAGCAGAGTGCATCCATGAACACCAATTGCCAGTCAGAAGACAGGATGAAAACTCTTTAATTTCACAACATACGGACAGACTCAACCATAGTCTCAGCTGGGAAACTATGACCATCCTAGGCTAAGCCAAGTCCCCAAACGCCAGGCAATTCTTGGAAGCCTGGCACTCAGACAAATCGTCCATCAACAGACACACAGACATAAGCAACGTCTGCACACAGTGGAAAAGAGACAATCAACAAACGGGAAAGAGATCCGAAAAACCAAAACGCCTCTCCGCCAGCAGTCAGCATCCCTCTGAGCATAGATTAACGCTTCAAGATTGAACATTAGTCCAACAAGTAAACAACGCTCCAATCAAGGAACTGCCAAGCCAGCTAACAGTAAACAGGCAAACAAAGAATCTCTAAGATCTCTCTCACCATCAGTGACAGGGCAGTATACATTGAGAGCAAAGCCCACTCCCTTCCAGCCCTGATGATGTTACCTAGTTGGGTAATAAAACATCTGCAAGAAAACAACCAAGCTTAGAGAGCACCGAGGATGTCACAGTCCTCCTCTTCCTCCCCTCCCAACCCCCTCCTCCCTTCTAGCACTGATGATGTTACATAGAAGAGCCGAGGTGGCGCAGTGGTTAAATGCAGCACTGCAGGCTACTTCAGCTGACTGCTAGTTCGGCAGTTCGGCTGTTCAAATCTCACCGGCTCAGGGTTGACTCAGCCTTCCATCCTTCCGAGGTGGGTAAAATGAGGACCCGGATTGTTGTTGGGGGCAATATGCTGACTCTGTAAACCGCTTAGAGAGGGCTGAAAGCCCTATGAAGCGGTATATAAGTCTAACTGCTATTGCTATTGCTGTAGCAATAAGCACTTAGACTTATATACAGCTTTAAAGTGCTTTACAGCCCTCTCTAAGAACTTTACAGAGCCAGCCTCTTGCCCGTAACAATCTGGCTCCTCATTTTACTGGCCTTGGAAGGATGGAAGGCTGAGTCAACCTGGAGCTAGTGGGACTTGAACTGCCAAACTGCTGGCAGTCAGCAGAAGTAGCTTGCAGTCCTGCACTCTAACCACTGTGCCACCACACCTCTAGTTGTGCCGTGCCGGGTAGTAAAACATCAGCAAGAAAACAAACAAGCTCAGAGACCACCAAGGACCCCAGAGTCATCCTCCTCCTCCTCCCCCTTCTAGCACTGATGATGTTACCTAGTTGGGTAATAAAACATCTTCAAGGAAACAACCAGGCTCAGAGAACACCTCTGAGGCCTCTCTAGGTGGGAAGGGAAAATGGTGGGCTAGGCTGACCAGATAATTACCGAAGCCTTGCTTTCTCTAAGAGTTCTGACTTTCTCCACCTCTCTTGACCTGTAGGACGTTTAACCCTGCAGATTACACCGATTCCTCAGCCACCGACGGCTTTGGGGCTAAGCAGGAGTCTTGGGAACTGGGAGAGAACGATGCCGCTGAAGGAACAGGTGAGAGGAAGCAACAAGATTCAGATTACAATCCTGTCCCAAATTGCCAATGGCGGGGGTGAGAATCGCTGTGCGTTTCCCAATAACGAGCCAAATGTCCATCTTCTTCTAAGAATAGTTGACGGGGAGGCCTACATGCTGTCCTGCAAAATGGTTTTCGATAAAGGGGGAACCTTTGTAGCTCGGGGTTGATACGAGAGGGGTGCTTGGTACTCTCTGAGCTTGGTGGTTTTGTTGCAGACGTTTCATGATCCAAAGCAGGTTAACATCCTCCGTGCTGAAGATGTTACCCAGTTTGGGTCACGAAACGTTTGAAAGAAAACAAGCAAGCTCAGAGAGCACCAAGGACCCCTCAAAAAGGTTCTCCATTGGTGTGCGTGCATGTGTGTGAGAGAGGGAGGGGGGAGAGAGAGAGAGAGAGGAGGGAGAGGGAGAGAGAGGAGGGAGAGGGGGAGAGGAAGAGAGAGAGAGAAGAGGGGGAGAGGAAGAGAGAGGAGAGAGGAGGGGGAGAGGAAGAGGGGGAGGATGAGAATGATGTGAAACTAAGAACTTGGTTTTCTACCTTCCACCTATCCTGAGAATGCCGTTGCAGCCACTTTATACCAAACTCGACATTTCTTTGATCTTTTCTGTCGAAGCTGCTTGTGAATTCTTCTTTTTTGCCATCTGTGCCACAAGGAAGAGACAGAAGAACAGAAGCGGAAGGGACCTTGGAGGTCTTCTAGTGCAGGCCCCCTACTCAGGCAGGAGACCCTCTACCCTTTCAGACAAGTCTCTTCTTCAAAGCCTTCCAGTGAGGGAGCACCCGTAACTTCCGGTGGCAAGCCATTCCACCGGTTAATTGCCCTCACTGTTAGGAAGTTTCTCTTTACTTCCAGCTTTCTCCTCTCCTTGATTACCATATTTTTTGGAGTATAAGACGCATCTTCCCCCCCCCCAAAAAAGACAGTGAAAATCTGGGTGCATCTTATACACCGAATACAGCATTTTTGGCCTACCAAAACCCCGCCCCCTTTGCAAAAATGGCCGTGCAGAGGGTTTGGGAGGCTTGCAAAATGCTCCCGGGGACTGGGGAGGGCAAAAACTAGCGAAAAACAGACCGTTTTTGCTCTCCCCCCCCCCCCCAGGCCCCAGGAGCATTCTATCAGCCTCCCAAATCTCTGCATGGTCTTTTTTCTTTTCTTTTTGCAAAAAAAGTGCAGAGGGTTTGGGAGGCCTGCAGAGTGCAATACCTTTATTTAAAAAAAAATACCTCTTCAAAATCATGGTGCGTCTTATACTCCGGTGCTTCTTACAGTCTGAAAAATAGACTAGTTTCCATCCATTGTTTCTTCCCCTGCCCGCTGGTGCTTAGGAAAATATAGGTGGACCCCTTTTTTATTTGTGGCAACCTTGGAAAAGAGATTCGTTTGAAATTTTCCACATGCTACCACAGCACCAGTGAGGGAGCACCCATTCAAAACGTCTTTCTTCTGTTAACTTACTTAGTCTAAACTTAGAACAGAAGAGATTCTCAGGAATGCAAAATAAACACAGTCTTAACATATTTGCAGGACGGATGTCAAGATACGTTTTTACAATACGTCCGCAGTCAAGATTTCCTGGTTTGCAAACCAATGGAAGCATGTCAGGCTGTGACCTTTTTAGTTTAAGGTGGTTTGAGGCCAGAATAGCTCCCAAAAAACTCACTTGTACATAAATGTCCTCTAGCAATGGCAATAGCCCTTAGATTTATATACCGCTTCACAGTGCTTTACAGCCCTCTCTAAGCGGTTTGCAGAGCCAGCCTCTTGCTCTCAATAATCCGGGTCCCCGTTTTACCGACCTCAGAAGGATGGAAAGCTGTCAGCCTTAAGCCAGTCAGAATCGAACTGCTGGCAGTCAGCAGAGTTAGCCTGGAGTAACCACTGTGTCACCACGGCTTCAAGGTAGATAGTTGATAATAGATAGATAGATAGATAGATAGATAGATAGATAGATAGATAGATAGATAGATCTAGACAGACAGACAATGAAGAAGACAGGCAGATGAGGTGGATGGATGGATGGATGGAAGGCAGATAACATTGAAGAAGATAGACAGAAAGAGACAGTGGTGATGATAGATAGATAGATAGATAGATAGATAGATAGATAGATAGATAGATAGATAGATAGATAGATAGATAGAGCGATCTAGACTGACAGACAATGAAGAAGACAGGCAGATGAGGTGGATGGATGGATGGATGGATGGCAGATAACATTGAAGAAGATAGACAGAAAGAGACAGTGGTGATGATAGATAGATAGAGACAGACAGACAGACACAGAGACAGACATATAGATAGAAAGACATGATAAATAAATAGAGAAGATGAATGGAAATGATAGATAGACAGACAACTTACTAATAGGACTTATATACTGCTTCACAGTGCTTTACAGTCCTAAGCGGTTTGCAGAGTCAGCCTCTTGTCTCCAACAATTTGAACGCTGGAAAAATTGGAAGCATTGAAAAATATAAAAAAAAACCTTTTTGTTTCTTGGAATCAATAGTTCATATTTCATCTGGGTGGGAATATTCCTCTTTTAAGGAAAACATTTTAATAACTTTTTCCAAACTGCATAAAATCTGCCTAAGTAATTTTAAAACACCTTTATCTGTTTCGGTTTCTTTGCGTGACAATAATCTCTCTGACTGATAACAGTATGTATGTATCATGACTCCCAAGTAAGAAAAAAAACACCCCCAAACTGAAAAACCTCAGTGAACACACATACAGACCCACGCATACACACCCGCACATAGACAAAATCAATGGCACATGTGAAATGATTTCTGAAAACAAAGCATTTTGATTTTGGCTGAAAAAAAATAACGTTGACTGCTGGAGACTTTGCCCGGTGACCCAGAATGTGGCTGTCCTCACTCTGAATTTTACTTGGCTCTTCTGTTTCGGCCAGGGGCTGTTATTTTGCATAGTTTAAAACTGATTTATCACAGTAGCAGGCTGGGAGGGCTTGTTTTAAGATGTTGGCAATGTGGGCTAGAAAGCAGCTTTTGTAAGGATGGCATGAACGAAAGCTTAGAAGACCCAAGCTCCAGGATGGCAAACCTAGAGCATGCGTGCCAGAGGTGGCACGCAACACCCTCTCTGTGGGCACGCAAGCCGTTGTCCCAGTTCAACTCCGCCCCACATGTGTGCGTCTCCCACCAGCCAGCTGGTCTTCGGTTCTCTGCCATGTATGTGTAGCAGAAGGTGGGCATGTGTGGGGATGGGGGTGCATGCAGAGGTGGGCATGCATAGGGGGCGGGGCACATGCAGGGAGGGCAATGCGGGAGCATGCATCCATGTTCGTGGGTGGGTTGCATGCGCAGGGCACATACGCATTGCATTTTGGGGGTTCAGGCGCACATATTCGCACTCAAACACATGTGCTTTAGGCACTCAATCTGGAAAGGTTTAACCATCACTTCTCTAGTTTCTCTCCTGCCTTTATTTCTTTTTTAAAAAAATAAACAATTCAAGATGTCAAACATACTTTATACAGGTAGTCCTTAACTTACAATTGTAGTCCAAGGTTATGTTGTTAAGTGAGAAATTTGTTAAGGGAGTTTTGCCTCCTTTTACAACTTTTCTTGCCACATTTGTGAAGTGAATTACTGCAGTTCAGTTGTGGTTGTTAAGTGAATCTGGCTTCCCCATTGCTTGCATCGGTCGCAAAAGGAGATCATATGACCATGGGAAACAGCAACGGTCATAAATACGAATCAGTTGTTCAAGCATCCGAATGTAAATCACATTACCATGGGGATGCTGCAATGGCTGTAATTGTCAAAAATGGTCATAGGTTACTCTTTTCAGTGCCGTTGTAACTTTGAATGGTTGCTAAGCAAACTGTTGTAGATTGAGGACTACCTATAAACTTTCCTCCTCTTCTTTCCCTCATAATATCAGTCCTGTGAGATGGATTGGGCTGAGAGAGAAGAACTGGCCCAAACACACCCAGCTGGCTTTCATGCCTAAAATGGGACTAGAACTCTCAGTCTCCTGATGATTGGCCCAAAGTCACCCAGCTGGCTTTCATGCCTAAGGCGGGACTAGAACTCACCGTCTCCTGCTGATTGGCCCAAAGTCACCCAGCTGGCTTTCATGCCTAAGGCGGGACTAGAACTCACCGTCTCCTGCTGATTGGCCCAAAGTCACCCAGCTGGCTTTCATGCCTAAGGCGGGGCTAGAACTCACCGTCTCCTGCTGATTGGCCCAAACACACCCATCTGGTTTTCATGCCTAAGGCAGGACTAGAACTCACCGTCTCCTGCTGATTGGCCCAAAGTCACCCAGCTGGTTTTCATGCCTAAGGCAGGACTAGAACTCACCGTCTCCTGCTGATTGGCCCAAATACACCCAGATGGCTTTCATGCCTAAGGCGGGACTAGAACTCTCAGTCTCCTGCTGATTGGCCCATACACACCTAGCTGGCTTTCATGCCTAAGGCGGGACTAGAACTCACCGTCTCCTGCTGATTGGCCCAAAGTCACCCAGCTGGCTTTCATGCCTAAGGCGGGGCTAGAACTCACCGTCTCCTGCTGTTTGGCCCAAACACACCCAGCTGGTTTTCATGCCTAAGGCGGGACTAGAACTCACCGTCTCCTGCTGATTGGCCCAAAGTCACCCAGCTGGCTTTCATGCCTAAGGTGGGACTAGAACTCACCGTCTCCTGCTGTTTGGCCCAAACACACCCATCTGGTTTTCATGCCTAAGGCAGGACTAGAACTCACCGTCTCCTGCTGATTGGCCCAAAGTCACCCAGCTGGCTTTCATGCCTAAGGCGGGGCTAGAACTCACCGTCTCCTGCTGTTTGGCCCAAAGTCACCCAGCTGGCTTTCATGCCTAAGGCAGGACTAGAACTCACCGTCTCCTGCTGATTGGCCCAAAGTCACCCAGCTGGCTTTCATGCCTAAGGTGGGACTAGAACTCACCGTCTCCTGCTGATTGGCCCAAACACACCCAGCTGGTTTTCATGCCTAAGGCGGGACTAGAACTCACCGTCTCCTGCTGATTGGCCCAAACACACCCAGATGGCTTTCATGCCTAAGGTGGAACTAGAACTCATGTCCTCCCAGTTTCTAGCCTAATGCCTTAACCATTGGGCCAAACTGGCTCTTTTGAACTGTGGGGGTTCAATGCATCCTTTCCCTCTTCCATACGTTTTTATCATGTTCATTAGTTTGATAATTTGCTATAACAAAGCACCTCCTGGACCACAGCAGAAAACTTTTCACAAATGATCTGAGAAATTAATCCTAATCTCAGCTAATCCCACCTACCGTATTTTTCGGAGTATAAAATGTACCGGAGTATAAGACACACCAAGATTTTGAAGAGGTAAATTAAAAAAAGAAAAGTTTTTGCGCTCTGCAGGCCTTCCAAACCTTCTGCACGTCCATTTTTGTGAAGGGGGCGGGGTTTTGGGAGGTCAAAAATGCTGTATTCAGTGTGTAAGACACACCCAGATTTTCACCCTCTTTTTTTAGGGGGGAAAAGTGCATCTTATACTAAAATACGGTACATCTCTGGTGGGCAGAACACAGAGTAGCTTGGGGGTTGATTTTACAGGTTTGCAGGCAGCTCTGGCTTTCCTTTACAGATAAAACTTGGTCCAAAAGCAAAATTTGGATTCTTTTTTTGGCTTCAGTGAAGGCAGAGTCATTTTCTTGGGCCCGTGTCTGATATTGCTTAGTGGCCTATAATTTTCATCCTACATGTTTTAATCTGTCCCATGTAATCACATCTGTAGTCCAAGAGGTGGAAAATTTATGGCCCTCGACCACGACCTCTAACCTCCCCAACCATTGTCCATTTTGGGTTCGGCCGCTTGAGAATTGCAGTTTTAACAAGGTACCCGGTTTCCTTAAGAAACAAGCAGATTTTCTGATCGGCCCTTTGTTCTACAGGAGCATGGAAGAACTCAATAGAAGAATGGACAGCTGAAGACTGGAACGAAGATGTAAGTCAACGTTTTGTTTTTGTTATTGTTGTCTGAAAATTGTTATTGTGCAGTCTGAAAATTGTTATTGTGCAGAATACTGTTGGGAGAAATGTCCTTCTGCGTTCAGTTCCAAGTGGGGAAAAAGACACTGGAAACATGGAGGAGGCTGCTTGGAAAGATATAGTATAGCCTTTATTGTCGGTGTACAAAATAAATACAATGAAATTGGGTTTAGCCTCATTGGTGCAATCATATGACAACAAATACAACATAAATAGTATAAAGAATAATCCCTGTGCAATTAATTAGAAAAGAAAAGAAAAAAGATATACTAGTCATACGTTTCCCTGTGTGTGCGTGGAGTGATTGTGGTTGTGTTTAAGAGACTGAAACTATTTTTTAGCCTGTTTGTTTTCTTCTGGCTGTGCTTCTATGTCTTCTGCCCGATGGAAGAAGGGCGAAGAGACGCTGACCAGGGTGTGAATCATCTCTGAGTATCTTCCTTACTCTGCTGAAACAGCGAGACCTGGCGAGGTCATCCATTGGTCTTAGAAGGCAACCAATGGTTACTTGAACCGAATTGATCACGCTCTGTAGTGCTGTCCAGTCCGCAACATTTAAATCAGGGGACCATATTGTAATGCAGTATGTGAGGACACTTTCTATGGTGGGCCGATGGAAAGAGGTTAGTCGTCGTTCCTTAAGGTGGTTTAATGGTGGACAGAATCGCCTGGCTTGAGCTCCTGAGCAGAAAAGGGGGATCAGATGCTTCCAGATGTTGGATGATGAAGAAGAAAAGAGAAGCAGAGATGCTGAAAGTCCCTGGTTTTATGCCTTCTCTGGCCTTTGATCTTGTTCTTGTCTTCTGATTGGTCGTCAGATTCCCATGGGCCCATGCAGGGGCAACTCTCTAGGCTGGGTTTTGAATCCAGGTTTGGTTGAGCCTTGCTTCTTCCCAGGTGCCCTGTGGTGAGAGGGGTAAAAGGCTAATACTATCATGCCTAAATCCCATCAGCCTGGAGCTGAAAGGGGGAGATCTTTGTTATGTAGAATAGACTGACTCAGGCCTTTCAGTGGCCCATTGACAAAGGTGCGGGGGGGGGAGCTGAGTTGCTGTCTCCCATTTAGAGGAAATATTCTGCCCTTTTAATATTTCCTAAAATATTCCATTTTCTAGTAGAGGGGTGGCTTTTAACTTTCTACAATACTTTGCCTGACTTTTAAAACACTTTTAATTTCTTGAAACGTAATTTGGCTAACTTTAATCCTGGGGTATTGCTTGAATATATTTTTTCAGAGAACTTAAGGGGAAGCTAGACTAGCCAGTCACCAACTGGTGGTCTGCGGTCCACTGGTGGTTCGCAAGAAAATTTGGTGGTCCGCAGAAAATTATTTGCATTTTTTATATTGCACTAAATCAGGGGTCCTCAAACTACGGCCCCTGGGACGAATACATGCAATGAATGCTTGTGTTGCTGCAGAGAGTCTCCCCCTTCGGGGTCTTTTGGTGCAGAAACGGTATATAAGTCTAACTGCTATTGCTATTGCTATTCCTTCCTTCCCTCCTCTTCCTCTCCTCTCTTCCTCTCTTTCTTTTTTCTATTGTTGTAGGTGTCTCTTCCAGCTCTTAATTTTCATTTTCTTGGGGTGGTATTTTCGCAGACCCAAAAATAGTGGAGTATCATTTCTTGTTCCCTTTCCTTCTCAAATCTCTCCTGGATCGAGAAGCTTCTAATCGCTTCTTCAGATAACCCAAAACAACAAACCATACATATTTAAGGAATGGATGTCCATGGCTTGTCCTCAGAACTGGCTAGAAACTCAGCTTGCTTTTCAAGAGTGGAAACTTTTGCCACTATAATCTAACTGGTCATTTGATTCCAGCAAAACTCCCAACTTAACCAGCTGCTGGTTTCAAGGAATTGTCAGTTTCCAGAAAGGAATTCTTGGTGGTTGGTTTTTGTTTTTGTTGTTGTTGTTGTTGTGCCTCACTTAGATTCTAGCCAGCATTTCACAAGCAGATTAAGTTGCTTCTCAGAACTCTTGCGGGCTTCTGTGTAACCCAAAACCTTTCAGCTGTTGTATAGATCAAGTGACCTCATAATTGCCGCCCCGTCCTGTTTACGTTTCTGGACAGGCCGGAGTAGCAGCTCCACCCACAAACAGAGGACAGTTATAGGCTGGTTTATTTTAGGATGTATAGACACTTTTCCTCCTCTCTTGCTTTGGGAGTTGCTTGCAAGGGTTGCTTCCGTGGGTTGACCTACCAATTTATTGGGGCATTTGTGACCTCTTGAAATAACCATTCCTTCATGTGATCTTGATTCTATCCCCCATAAACAGAGGCATAGAATCAAGATCACGTGAAGGGTTAATGCCACTTTACACGGCCTTGAGAAGGCCACACTTGGAATTATGCATTCAGTTTTGGTCACCACGATGTAGAAAAGATGTGGAGACTCTGGAAAGAGTGCAGAGAAGAGCAACAGAGGATTAGGGGACTGGAGGCTAAAACATACGAAGAACGGTTGCAGTCTAGTTTAATGAAAAGAAGGACTAGGGGAGACATGATAGCAGTGTTCCAATATCTCAGGGGTTGCCACAAAGAAGAGGGAATCAAACTATTCTCCAAGGCACCTGAGGGCAGAACAAGAAGCAATGGGTGGAAACTAATCCAGGAGAGAAGCAACTAAGAACTGAGGAGAAATTTCCTGACAGTCAGAACAATTAATCAGTCCTTTCAGCAGTTCCAAGAAGGCTCCACATCGATGAACCTGCAGGCGGCCTCAACGACTCTCAGAAAGAGGGCAGTAAGGAATGTAAATCCTTCCATCCTCCACCATTCAGTCAGAGCTGAAGATGCTTCCTGGATGAAAAGAGAAATATCTTCAAGAAAAAATAAAGTCCAGTTGCCTTTTAAAAAAAAACATATTTGGGACAACCATGACCTTGATGACTGAGAAACTTTGGGAGTTTCTTGTGTAGTAACTCAGTTAAGGTTTGACTTGGGAGGCTGACCTAACGATGCACTAAACGCCTCCTGTGAAACAGGATCCCCTGGATGGATTCTTTCTTTCTTTCTTTCTTTCTTTCTTTCTTTCTTTCTTTCTTTCTTTCTTTCTTTCTTTCTTTCTTTCTTTCTTAGATTTTTATCTCAACTTTAAGATTTTTATACATCTCAAGGCAGCGAAATATTTATTTATTTATTTATTAAAATTTATATGCCGCCCAATCCCGAAGGACTCCGGGCGGCTTACAAAAGGAGAAAGAAGAGAAAGAAAAAAAAATAAGAAAAAGACAGTTTAAAACCACAACACCACATACATTCGTTCTAATCGGGGCTGGACCTCAACAATGAGGTCAACAGCCCCAGGCCAGCCGGAACAGCCAGGTTTTTACAGCTTTTCTGAAGGCCATGAGAGTGGGCAAGGTCCGGATCTCTGGGGGTAGCTGATTCCAAAGAGTCGGAGCAGCCACAGAGAAGGCTCTCCTCCGGGGGCCCGCCAGCCGACACTGTCTGGCTGACGGCATCTGAAGGAAGCCCAATCTGTGAGATCTTACCGGCCGCTGGGAGGTATGTGGCAGTAGGCGGTCACGAAGGTACGCTGGCCCTAAGCCATGTAGGGCTTTAAAGGTAATAACCAACACCTTGAATTGCATCCGGAGACCAATTGGTAGCCAGTGCAGCTCACGGAGGACAGGTGTAACGTGGGTGTACCTCAGTAGCAATAGCAATAGCAGTAGACTTATATACCGCTTCATAGGCCTTTCAGGCCTCTCTAAGCGGTTTACAGAGAGTCAGCATATTGCCCCCAACAATCTGGGTCCTCATTTTACCCACCTCGGAAGGATGGAAGGCTGAGTCAACCCTGAGCCGGTGAGATTTGAACCGCTGACCTGCTGATCTAGCAGTAGCCTGCAGTGCTGCATTTAACCACTGCGCCACCTTGGCTCTTGGTACACCCAATATTGCACCAAATATCCAATATGTTTTTCTTATTCTTTCCCCCAAAACAACCACCACCTGAGGTGGAGTACGCTGAGAGAGTGGGAGTGGCCCAAAGTCACCCAGCTGCCTTTCTTATGTAAGGTGGGACTAGAACTCCCAATCTCTTGGTGATTGGCCCCAAAGTTACAAAGCCCACTTTCACGCCTAAGGCACAGTGGTGGGTTGCAGGAGGTACGCCCTGGTATGGGCACACCGATGCCTGCCTGGAGCACCGGGTACCGTTCTGGTACGGTTCTCTGGAGGGCCTGCCCGCCTGTGCTCCTTACCTGTATTTGAGCTCTTCGGCACTTACATGTACGCGCACGGAGCGCACGGCACCTGCGCGGCACTCCGCCAAGCAGCTGGAGCATCATGGAGGTTCATGGAGGCGTTGCAAGATGCGTGCGCCCGTGTGCTGCGCACGTTCATGTGGACGCCGGGCCCCGTTACACCATACCGGTTGCCACGGGATCCGGAATAGCAATAGCAATAGCAGTTAGACTTATATACCGCTTCATAGGGCTTTCAGCCCTCTCTAAGCGGTTTATAGAGTCAGCATATCGCCCCCAACAATCTGGGTCCTCATTTTACCCACCTCGGAAGGATGGAAGGCTGAGTCAACCCTGAGCCGGTGAGATTTGAACCTCCGAACTGCAACTAGCAGTCAGCTGAAGTAGCCTGCAGTACTGCACTCTAACCACTGCGCCACCCCCACCACTGCTAAGGCAGGACTAAAACCATCCCCTGGTGATTGCCCGAAAGTCACCCAGCTGGCTTTCATGCCTAAGGCGGGACTGCAACTCCAATTCTAGATCTCCAATTCTAGGTTTCTGGGCTAGCATCTTAACCCCTACATAAAAGCGGCTCTCAAACTTCTCTCTTTGCATGGAGGGCTTATTAGTCAAGATCTCACCTGGAAAAACAACACTGGTGATTGGAAAGGCCCAACAGAGACTTCATTTCCTTAGAGTCCTGCGAAAAAAATCAGGTGGAACAACGGCTGATGACCTCTTTCTATCGGTCCACCATAGAAAGTGTCCTCACATATTGCATTATAATATGGTATGCTGGTTTAACAGTTGCGGACAGGAAGGCACTACAGAGAGTGATCAATTCGGCACAAGAAACCATTGGTTGCCCTCTGACACCACTGGGTGACATCAACAGATCTTGCTGCTTTAGCAGAGTAAGGAAGATACTCAGAGATGATTCACACCCTGGTCTGTGTCTCTTTGCACTTCTATCATCAGGCAGAAGACATCGAAGTATAGCCAGCCAAACAAACAGGTTTAAAGATATTTTCTGTCCTTGGGCTGTCAGACTTTTAAATACAGCCACAATCACTCCATGCACACGCTAGTTTTTTTCCCCTTTTTCTTTCTTTTTTCGTTTCTGTTATAATTTTGCAACAGTGAGGTTAAATAGCAATAGCAATAGCAGTTAGACTTATGTCCCGCTTCATAGGGCTTTCAGCCCTCCCTAAGCAGTTTACAGAGTCAGCCTATCGCCCCCACAGTCTGGGTCCTCATTTCACCCACCTCGGAAGGATGGGAGGCTGAGTCAACCTTGAGCCGGTGAGATTAGAACCGCTGAACTGCAGATAACAGTCAGCTGAAGTCGCCTGCAGTACTGCATCCTAACCACTGCACCACCTCGGCTCTTAAAACCAATTTCGTTGTATTTAAGTACAATGACAAAAAAAAAAATACTTATAAAAGATTCCAGATTCGGTCCTTCGAAGGCTCTCCCTGCAGAAAATATTTCATCATCCAGCTAGGATTTACGCAGAATGAGGATTTCACATGCACTAAATTAGCATTTTTACACACAGGTTGCCTGGGATGAGAGGGACGTATCTATACCTGGCAATCTCTCCTTAACTTACAACAGTTTGTTTAGTGACCGTTAAATATTATATCAGCAGAAAAAGGTGACAGGATCATTTTTCACACTTACGACCATTGCAGCATCCCCACGGTCGTGTAATCAAAATTTGGATGCTTGGCAGCTGACTCCTATTTATGACGGTCGCAATGTCCTGGGGTCAACGGGGAAGCCAGATTGACTTGACTTAGCTGTGTTGCTAACACAAATTGCATTGCACGTAACTACTGTGGCAAGAAAGGTCACAAAAGTAGGCAAAATTCACTTAACAACTGTCTCGCTTAGCAGCAGAAATGTCGAAGTCCATTGCGGTCGTAAGTTGAGGACTACCTGTACAGAAAAGGTTCAAATCTGCTCTGAAGAACTTTATTCTGGCTTGGAATATACATTCCTGGAGGAGGGTGTGGGCTGAGGCTTTGATGTATTGGGGAGGGCTGCCATCAGCCTAAATGCACATTGCCTTGAGGGGGAAATCTTTAATTTGCCAGGAACAAAAATCAAACTATTTGAAACTATATTTTTAGACATTTCCCTTCCCCTAAACATGCATATGGTGCTGTTTTTCCGTCACTCCCCATATCCATGTAAATGATTGCCTTCAAATGAGATGTAATTTTGTCTGTACTTTACATCTTTTCAAGACCTAGTGTTGTTGTTATTGTTTTTTGTTGTTGTTGCTATCTTCTGCAGGTGGGGGGAAATTAATGCAAAATATATTATGCTGCTCTCTTTTTTTATCTGATATTTTAGCTTTCGGAAACAAAGGTCTTCACAGCTTCATCAGTTCCAGCCGAGAACCATGTCGTTTCTGGTCAAAGGTACATATTTTCCTATGTTGCTTCTCTTAACGGCTATTATGCCCTTTTTCTCAGATGGAATTGTTGGTCCTATCCATGTAGCATGTATGTGTATATATAGTATTCCTATATTCCAATTGTAGATAAAAAGCACTGTTTGATACAAAGCACTGATGACTATACTTGTTCCTGGGTTGTTACATGTGATAAACCTGTGCACACCCTTATAATTTTTTAAAAATTACTTTAATGTTTGTCATTCAGATTTCGGGTTTTGCTCCTTCTTTTTCCTCCTTTCTTTGATGGCTCTATTCCACCATTTCTATGTCACTTTTGTCCTGTGTTAAGTTGTTCCCACAGTGAGTGTCCCGTGGCAAGTTGGCCGTGGCCATTGGCTGTGGCAAGTTGTCCTAGATCCCCCAATTTACTGATAAAAATGTTGGACTTCACAGGACGCAGGATAGAGCCCCTTACCTCTCCAACTGATGTTGCTCTCCAAGCTGATACAGAGTGATTTATGACTGCTGTCTAGCTGGAGTCATTCAGCCAATTATAAATCCATCTAGCTGTTAATTTACCATTGTATTAATGAGGCTATCATGAGACGCTTAATCAAATGCTCTGCCAAGGTCCAGATACAACTATGTTCATGGCATTCCCCCAATCTATTAAGCCTATAACTCCCATCAAAAAAAAAATGGAGATAAAGTCACCCAGACTAACAGTTACCTTCCTCTTCTGGCTTCCTCACAAGCAGCGGCTTTTGAATAATCTGTTCTATATAGACCTCAAGTTGACCAGCCTGTATTTTTTTTTTAATGCTTTCCTAATTTAAAGATGGGAATAAACTGCTCTGGCTCTTTTGGAGTTTGCTTCCATCAGAGCTGCACTGGGAGCTCGCTCGGTGAAAATGCAGCCCAAAACCTTCATTTTTAATGCCCCCCGGCGCCAAACTGAAGCTGCTTCTAAGGTAGCGATGTCGCTTCAAAATAGAGAAAAGCAAGGTTTTATACTTAGGCAAGAAAAACCAAACGTACTACAGATTAGGTGAAACTTGGCTCAGTAGCAATAACTGTGGAAAGAATCTTGGACAATCACTTAAATATGAGCTCATAATATGCAGCAGCCACCAAAATTACTTTAGATAAATGACCTTTGCGATCATAATTATAAGCAACTGCATTCTCTTCGCTGATGATGCTCAACACCACCGATGCTGCTGCTACTTTACAAAAAGACCTTGACCATGTGCCAGAATGGTCAAACAGTTGGCAACTCCAAATCTCAACCAACAAATGCCCTGTCTTACACCTTGGCAAAATAAATCAGAACACCAAATAGAAGCTGGGCAGATACGACCTCGTAGATCACTCCCACAATGTCAAGGACCTTGGAGTACTCATCTCAAATGATCTAAATGCAACAGCATTGCCAAAGAGGCATTTAAGAGTTGTTTACCTAATATTGCGAAGCGTTTTCTCTGGTAATATTAAACTGCAAACTAGGGCATGCAAAACCTTTGCCAGACCAGTTCTCGAATACAGCTCATCTGTCCCGGACCCACACTGCATATCGGACATTAATACAATCGAGCGAGTCCAGAGATATTTCACGAGAAGAGTCCTCCGCTCCTTTGCTCGCAACAGAATCCCTTTTGCCATCAGGCTCAAAATTTTGGGCTTAGACAACTTAGAACTTCGCCGTCTTCGATCCGACCTAAGCGTAGTACACAAAATTATCTGCTACAACGCCCTACCTGTCAATGACTACTTCAGCTTCAACCACAACAACACAGGAGCACACAATAGATACAAACTCAAGGTCAACCGCTCCAAACTCGATTGCAGAAAATACGACTCCAGCAACAGAGGGGTCGACGCCTGGAATGCTCCACCTGACTCTGTGGTTTCTTCCCCAAACCCCCAAAACTTTAACCTTAGTCTTTCTCCTGTGGACCTCACCCCATTCCTAAGAGGTCTGGAAGGGACATGAATAAGCGCATCAACGTTCCTACCGTCCCTGTCCTCATGTTCCTTTGTATTCGCATTCATTTCATGCATTCCTAATCCTGTTTATACTTATACCTGTTATCTAATTCATGCTTGACAAAATTAATAAAATTAGATTTTAAAAAGCCAGCGCTGTCCTGGGCTGCATTTAGCAGAGAGGATGGAATCAAGATCCCGTGAAGGGATCCCTCAACCTATGATCACAATTGAACTCAAAATTTATGTTGCTGAGTGAGACAGTTGCGCTAAGTGAATCGCTGCAGTTTTTAAATTAGCAACCCGGTTATTAAGTGAATCCGGCTTCCCCATTGACTTTACTGGTCAGAATCTGGTCGCAAAAGGGGATCACATGACGCCAGGACAGTGCGACAGTCATAAATATGAGTCAGTTGCCAACCATCCGAATGTAAATCACGTGACTGTGACGGGGATGCTGCAATGGTCGTAAGTGTGAAAAATGGTCCTAGGTCCCTTTTTCTGTTGCTGTTGTAACTTTGAATGGTCAGTAAGTGAACTGTTGTAAGTTGAGGACTACCTGCATTAGGGGCTATATCTTTATTACGTATTTGTTAGTTTGGCATCCCCCCTTTGCTCTTAAGAGCTCAAGGCAGCATCGCTCCCTCGCCCTGGCCCCCTTTTTTCTCCAGGACAGGAAACCTAAGGGATAGAAGCCTCTGGAAATTCTCAGTCATGATGGTTGTCCCAAAGATGCTTTTTTTCAGGGGGCAACTGGACTTTTCTTGTCTTTCCTTCTTTAAAGACCTTTCACTTCTCATCCTTTGAATGTATGAGAGTAGGAAAGGATTTTCAAAAGCTGCAGTCTACAGGAACCATTTGCACCACTCGGGTGACCCTGAAGACACAGATAAACCTCTAAGAGGCCTCAAGGACCCTCTAAAAAAGGATGCAAATGACCAGCTGTCCGCAAGGAATATAAACCCTTCCTTTCCCCACCATCCAGTCAGAGCTGAAGAAGCTGCTTGGATGAAAAGCGAAACGCCTTCAGAGAAGAAAAACCAGGAAGTCCAGTGGCCTCCTCAAAAAAGCCCCTTTGTGATAACCCTGACCTGGAGGATGGAGAAATTCGAATCTCTGCAGACTTTTAGCCATATACTTTGGGATGAAGACCCTTGGAATGATGTGGGAGTAGGAACGGATTTCTAGAGGGAAAAAATGCAGACTACAGGAACCATTTGCACCACTCAGGTGACCCTGAGGACACAGATAAACCTCTAAGTGGCCTCAACGACCTTCTAAAAGGATGCAAATGACCAGCTGCCTACAAGGAGTATAATCCTTCCCTTCCCCAGTCAGAGCGGAAGAAGCTGCTTGGATGAAAAGTGAAACGCCTTCAGGGAAGAAACACCAAGAAAGTCCAGTTGCCTCCTGAAAAAAGCCCCTTTGTGATAACCCTGACCTGGAGGATGGAGGAATTCGAATCTCTGCAGACTTTTAGCCATATACTTTGGGATGAAGACCCTTGGAATGATGTGGGAGTAGGAACGGATTTCTAGAGGGAAAAAATGCAGACTACAGGAACCATTTGCACCACTCAGGTGACCCTGAGGACAGAGATAAACCTCTAAGTGGCCTCAACGACCTTCTAAAAGGATGCAAATGACCAGCTGCCTACAAGGAGTATAATCCTTCCCTTCCCCAGTCAGAGCGGAAGAAGCTGCTTGGATGAAAAGTGAAACGCCTTCAGGGAAGAAACACCAAGAAAGTCCAGTTGCCTCCTGAAAAAAGCCCCTTTGTGATAACCCTGACCTGGAGGATGGAGGAATTCGAATCTCTGCAGACTTTTAGCCATATACTTTGGGATGAAGACCCTTGGAATGATGTGGGAGTAGGAACGGATTTCTAGAGGGAAAAAATGCAGACTACAGGAACCATTTGCACCACTCAGGTGACCCTGAGGACAGAGATAAACCTCTAAGTGGCCTCAACGACCTTCTAAAAGGATGCAAATGACCAGCTGCCTACAAGGAGTATAATCCTTCCCTTCCCCAGTCAGAGCGGAAGAAGCTGCTTGGATGAAAAGTGAAACGCCTTCAGGGAAGAAACACCAAGAAAGTCCAGTTGCCTCCTGAAAAAAGCCCCTTTGTGATAACCCTGACTTGGAGGATGGAGGAATTCGAATCTCTGCAGACTTTTAGCCATATACTTTGGGATGAAGACCCTTGGAATGATGTGGGAGTAGGAACGGATTTCTAGAGGGAAAAAGTTGCAGACTACAGGAACCATTTGCACCACTCAGGTGACCCTGAGGACAGAGATAAACCTCCAAGTGGCCTCAACGACCTTCTAAAAGGATGCAAAGGACCAGCTGCCTGCAAGGAGTATCAGTCATTCCATTCCCCAGTCAGAGTGGAAGAAGCTTCTTGGATGAGAAGCAAAACGTCTTCAAAAGAAATAGCCAGAAAATCCAGTTGCCTCGTGAAAAAAGCCCCTTTGGGATTAAGGGTTAGATTGATCTGAGACAGGTTGGCTGGTCCAACATCACCTAGGGAGCTCTTGTGGCTGGGGGTGGGGGGGTGGGCTTGGGTCACCTGTGACCTGGATGACGGAGAATCTCTACAGACATTTAGCTATGCAATTTGGGATGAAGACCCTTGGAATGGTGGGGGAATAAGTATGGATTTCCAGAGGGAAAATTGCAGACTACAGGAACCATTTGCACTACTCGGGTGACTCTGAGGACAGAGATAAACCTCTAAGTGGCCTCAGCGACCTTCTAAAAGGATGCAAATGACCAGCTGCCTGCCAGGAGTATCAGTCATTCCATTCCCCGCCATCCAGTCCGAGCGGAAGAAGCTTCTTGGATGAGAAGCGAAACGCCTTCACAGAAGAAAAACCAAGAAAGTCCAGTTGCCTCCTGGAAAAAAAAAACCCTTTGGGATTAAGGATTAGATTGAGTTGAGAGTGGTTGGCTGGTCCCACATCACCTGGGGAGCTCTTGTGGCTGGGGGGTGGGCTTGAACCCAGATTCTTCAGTCCTAGTCTTTCCCCATTGGTCCCTCGGTCTCCCTCCTGTGCGTATTCGTTGCCTACTTAGAGTTCCTCCTGGCTTCCATCCACTTTCTTAAATTTCCTTTCTCTTCCCTTTCGATGCCTAGCATTGACCTGGTGACGCTGCTTCAGAATCCTGGCGCCCCGAACCAAGACCCAGAGGCCGCCTCCTTCAATGCCACTCAGCAGCAAGGCTTCGGCCAGGCGCTCGTCTTCACCAATTCCCAGCACAACCCTCCGACGGCCTCGGGAACAAACAACCCAAGCACTGTGAACACTTACTCGGCACAAAGCATGGTAACGTCCCCTCCTTTGGCTGACTCGGAGCTCCGCGGACAAAGATCTTGCGGCCAATCCGGGAAAAGGAAACGGGACCGCGATGGGAACGCTTCTTTGTCTTTCCGCAAAGGATAATTGTGGGGTCCCTGCTGCGCTCCGAGCTGGGTGGTTCCCTTGCAGACGTCCTATTACCCAACTAAGTAACGGCATCGGGGTTAGAAGGGAGCAGGGTTTGCAGAGAGGAGGAGGATTGTGGAGTCCTTGGTGCTGTCTGAGCTGGGTGGTTCCCTTGCAGCCAAGAGCCAAGGTGGCACAGTGGTTAAATGCAGCACTGCAGGCTACTGCTAGATCAGCAGGTCAGCGGTTCAAATCTCACCGGCTCAGGGTTGACTCAGCCTTCCATCCTTCCGAGGTGGGTAAAATGAGGACCCAGATTGTTGGGGGCAATATGCTGACTCTCTGTAAACCGCTTAGAGAGGGCTGAAAGGCCTATGAAGCGGTATATAAGTCTACTGCTATTGCTATTGCTACTGCTATTGCAACCTCAATCCCACACATGTGCAAATGAAGTTTCTTGCCCGCCGCTTCAGCGGCCCAATTCCCAATGGGCTGTGACCCGATAGCAGTCCACGGCCTGGAGGTTGGGGACCCCTGCCCTACTTGGTTAATGAAACATTTGGAAGAAAACCATCAAGCTCCCTGAGTACCAAGGACTCCACAGTGCTCCTTCTCTTCCTCCTCCTCCTCTTCCTCCTCCTTTCTGCAACCCCTCCTCCCTTCTAGCACTGAAGATGTTACCTACTTGGGTCATGAGATGTCTGCAAGAAAGCAGCCAGCTCAGAGAGCCCCTCCTCCTCCTCTTACATCTTCTTCCTCCTCCTCCTCTCCCCTCCCCCTCCTCCTCCTCTTTCCTCCCCTCCTCTTCCTCCTCTTCTCCTCCTCCTCCTCCCTGCAAACTCCACTCCATTCTACCACTGGTGATGTTTCCTAGTTGGGTCGTGAGACATCCTAGTTCAGACAGCACCAAGGATTCCACAGTTCCCCTTCTCTTCTTCCTCCTCTGTGCAAATCCCTTCCCTTCTAGCACTGATGCTATTACCTAGCTGGGTCATGAAATGTCTGCAAGAAATCAGCCAGCTCAGAGAGCCCCTCCTCCTCCTCTTACATCTTCTTCCTCCTCCTCCTCCTCCTAAGTTTGCGAATACACACATCACTACTATAATACATGCAATAAGCAAAAGGATCCTCTTCATCCTGTCTTCTCCCGTGCGTAGAAAGCGGGCTTCCTGGGTGTGGCTTAGCAGGGGTTTTCTTCACCACTGTGTGAAGGAGACCTATTGCCGGTAAGGTCTCTACAGAGTGGCCTTGAGGTCCCAGTCTGGTACCCAGCAGGAAGGGGATTACACTGTTTCCAGATGCAAACAATACACACTATGCAAGCAACTAGCAATACACCTACATCGCCTTGCTCAGTGTCCCGGCGGAGTCGCCAAACACAACATCCTCTCCCCTCCTCCTCCTCTTCTCCTCCTCCTCCTCCCCCCTGCAAACTCCACGCCATTCTACCACTGATGATGTTTCCTAGCTGGGTCATGAGACATCCAAGTTCAGACAGCACCAAGGATTCCACAGTCCCTCTTCTCTTCTTCCTCCTCTGTGCAAATCCCTTCCCTTCTAGCACTGATGCTATTACCTAGCTGGGTCAGGAAAGGTCTGCAAGAGAACAGCCAAGCTCAGAGAGCAGTAAAGACCACACAGTTCAGCCACAAATACTCCTTTACATCCATTATGGATAACATTTGCACCTGGAAGCCTTCCAAGGGAGGCTGGGCTACAGCTTACCGGCGCCTTCCAAATGGAAGCTGGAGTGATCTACTTAATGTGATCCTTGTGAGGATCACAGATTACACCCACCCCCCCTGTGCATAATAATTCCTACCAATTTGCCTTGTGGGTGAGGTGCCCAAAAGTTTCAGTCTGAAAGACTCCGATGCTGACTTCTTTCCTGTTACGCATCTGACTGGTTTATGTGGGAATCCAACTCTTCCTGGGCCTTTGAATCTAGGTTTAATAAAGCCATTTTTATTGTTGGTGATATCTAATCCATGCCTGCTCCTTTTAATATAAAGTGCATTAATATAATGCTAGAACTTAAGGAGAAATGCCCTGACAGTGAGAACAATTAACCAGTGGAACGACTTGCCTCCAGAAGATGTGGGAGTTTCACTATTGGAGGTTTTTAAGAAAAAAATGGACAGCCATTTGTCTGAAATGGTATAAGGTTCTCCTGCTTGAACAGGGGGTTAGGCTAGCAGACCTCTTAAGGTCCCTTCCAACTCTCTTATTCTGTTAATTAATTAATCTATCAATCAGTGGGAGTTGTGAGTGCTCCATCACTGGAGACTTTTAAGAAAAAAAATGGACAGCCATTTGTCTTGAAATGGTATAAGGTTCTCCTGCTTGAACAGGGGGTTGGGCTAGAAGACCTCCAAGGTCCCTCCCAACTCTCTTATTCTGTTAATTAATTAATCAATCAATCAGTGGGAGTTGTGAGTGCTCCATCACTGGAGACTTTTAAGAAAAAAAATGGACAGCCATTTGTCTTGAAATGGTATAAGGTTCTCCTGCTTGAACAGGGGGTTGGGCTAGAAGACCTCCAAGGTCCCTCCCAACTCTCTTATTCTGTTAATTAATTAATCAATCAATCAGTGGGAGTTGTGAGTGCTCCATCACTGGAGACCTTTAAGAAGAGACTGGACAGTCATTTGTCTTGAAATGGTATAAGGTTCTCCTGCTTGAACAGGGGGTTGGGCTAGAAGACCTCTTAAGGTACCTCCCAACTCTGCTATTTTTATGTTGTATTCTATAGTATCGATACATGCAGTGTGGTTGTTATTCGGTTGCCTCACCTTTGCTACTTTTCCTTCTCCCTAGTCTTCGGTGCTGAGTTCTGGATTCCGAGAGCTGAGTTCTTCAAAGTTAGCCAACTCTACTGGATCTCAGATTTTGGAACCGCTGAAATCTCCAGGTTTGGGCCAGTTGGCCTCACAGGGTCCTCTCAGTACAGCCTCTCCAGTGTCCGCAACTCCAACCTCATCCTGGGATGTCAAATCTTCGACTACGCAGCCTTCGATCCTCAGCCATTTCGGTAAGTGTTCAGGCTTGCAAGAAGAAAGTCAGTAGAACATCCCTGCCCCCCCCACCCCCAAAAATATGTCACATATTTTTGTTGAAATGGAATGAAACATTGATGAAACATTCATTTCGGGTTTTCAGTTCCTCTGGTGTATTGTTGTTGTTAAAAAGAGCTATGGTAGTGCAGTGGTTAGAATGCAGTATTGCCGGCTAATTCTGCCCACAGCTAGCAATTCGATTGTGACCGGCTCAAGGTTGACTTAGCCTTCCATCCTTCCGAGGTGGGTAAAATGAAGACCCAGATTTCTGGGGGCCAGAGGCTGACTCTGCAAACCACTTAGAGTGGGCTGTAAAATCACTGTAAAGCGGAATATAAGTCTAAGTGCGAGTGCTATTGTGATAGAATAGAATAGAATGGAATAGAATGATAGATAGATATAGATAGATAGATGATAGATAGATAGATAGATAGATAGATAGATAGATAGATAGATAGATAGATAGATGATAGACAGACAGAGAGACAGACAGAGCTATTGTGGCACAGTGGTTGGAATGCAGTATTGCTGGCTAACTCTGCCCACAGCCAGTTCATTCCTGATCAGCTGAACATTTATTCAGCCTTCCATCCTTCCGAGGTTGGTTAAATGAGGACCCAGATTGTTGGGGACAATATGCTGACTTTGTAAACCACTTAGAGAGGGCTGTTAAGCACCGTAAAGCAATATATAAGTCTGTTATTGAGATGGATGGATGGATGGTAGGTAGGTAGGTAGATTAGATGATTGATTGATTGATTGATAGATAGATAGATAGATAGATAGATAGATAGATAGATAGATAGATGGATGATAGCCATGGTGGTGAAGTGGTTAGAATGCCATATTGCAGGTTAATTCTGCCCACTGCCAGCAGTTCGATTCTGACCGACTCAAGGTCGACTCAGCCTTCCATCCTTCCGAGATGGGTTAATGAGGAGCCAGATTGTTGGGGGCAAGAGGCTGACTCTGGAAACTGCTTAGAGCAGAGTTCCCCCACTTTTCCAGGTTGGTTCCTCGGGGCGGGAAAGAGATGATTTTGTGGGAGGGGCAGGTGCATGTGCGCATGCATGAGTGCCCGCAACGTTTGTGGTGATGCTGACACAAGTGGGGGCGCAACCTCCCACTACGACGCTCGGGTGAGTGTGGGAGCACAAGTGCATGCAGATGTGCGTGCACCGACTGACCACTCACATGGCCCAATGGCAAGTAGGCCATAGCCTGGTAGTGGGCTGTGGCCCACAGGTTGGGGAGGTCAGGGTTCCGACCAATTCCCTAATAGAATCGGGAGCCTTGAGGCATGATCTGAGTGTAGCCAGCTTTGACTTCACCCAGTTTGCGCCTAGCCTCTGACCGTTTCCCCCTCATCCCAAGGTGCATCACCAGTTCCATTCCCCAATGAAGGAATTTCGGGGGTCGTAGAAGTCACTCCCTCTGGCCATTGCGGGTCTCTGTGGAGATGGCCTTGACTTCAGAGGGCTAGGATGTGTTTTGTTTTGACTGAGGTGTGAATTCCTCAACTGCAAGACACGATTTCCCATCCCTCTGCCTATGGCAACTCGGGAGCAGGTCGGGAAAGCTTTGGGAGTTGACAGAAGACCAGCGGAATAGAGAGAGCGGTAAAGCACTGTGAAGGGGTATATACGACAAAGTGAAATTGTTATTATTAAATTTATATCTCGCCTATCTTGCCATGGGTATACTCTGGGTCTTATTATTAGTTATTGAATTTATATGGCTGCCCAATTCACACGTAGGTGATCCTGAGTGGCCTCCCACATTTTTTAAAAAAATTAAAAGACCAATCATCTAATTAAGGCAAGGGTGGGAAACGGTGGCCCTTTTTAGGACTTGTGGACTTCAACTCCCAGAATTCCTGAATCAGAATAGAGCTGGGAGGAACCTTGGAGGTCTTCTAGTCCAGCCCCCAGCTCAAGCAGGAGATCTTGTACCATTTCAGATAAGTGACTGTCCAATCTGGTCTTAAAAACCTCCAGTGACGGAGCCAACACGACTTCTGGAGGCTTCCAGTGGTTAATTGTTCTCAGTAAGAGTAACAGTGACAGAGTTGGAAGAGATCTTGGAGGTCTTCTAGTCCAGTGATCCCCAACCCCCGGTCCGCGGACCGGTGCCGGGCCGTGGAGTACCTGGCACCGGGCCGCGCAGCGGCCGGGGGCCATGATCGCTGCAGCGGCCGGGGGCCATGATCGCTGCAGCGGCCGGGGGCCAGTTTCTTTCTGTATGCAAATTAGGGCTAACTGGCACAAGGGGTGTTACTGGACCGCTGGTGGCACTCTGACATCACCAGCGGCCCACCGCCCCCCTGTGTCCAGCGCCGCCCTTCTCATTCCTTTTCAGCGCTTCAGCGCTGGCCGATTCCTGAAAAAAACCTAAGAGCGCCTGCGCAGCTACGTAGGGCTAGCGTAGACAGCGCTAGTAGCGTAGCCTTGCACTTTATATTTATGTAATTGTATTTTATTTTGTAAGGCATGTTTAAATACAATAAAATAAAAGTTGTTTAATCAAAACAATCTGATATATAAACAATCAATGTGTCGTCGCGAACAACGCCCCCCCACCCCTGCGCGCGCTCAGCGGGCCACGGTAAAATTATCAAAGGCTGACTGGTCCGCGGCGATAAAAAGGTTGGGGACCACTGTTCTAGTCCAACCCCTGTCCAAGGCAGGAGACCTGATACCATGCTGGACAAATGGCTCTCCATTCTTTTCTTGAAAACCTGGGCACTCACAACTTCTGGAGGCAAGCTGTTCCACTGGTGAATTGTCCTCACTCTTACGAAGTTTGAGCAAGTGTTGAGGCTGGCAGGCCTAAGCTTATGAACCAGGGGCCTCCAAACCTGGCAACTTTAAAACTTCTGGACTTCAGTTCCCAGAATTCCTCAGCTGGCTCAGGAATTCTGGGAGTTGAAGTCCACAAGTCAAAAAAGGGCCCATCTTCCCCTGGTCTCAGGTTTCCCTAAAGTGAGGTTTGATGGTGGATCTCCATGTTTCTTTTTTTCTCCCTAACCCTGTCCAGACTTCAAATCCCAACCTGAGCCGTCCCCGGTCCTGAGTCAACTGACCCAGCGGCAGCAGCAACCCCCGCCCCCACCGGCAGCCGCCGTCCCACCTCCCGGGCTGGAATATTTCGCCTCTCAGAAAGCCCGGGAGCCCTTGCCGGTGGACAGCTGCGCAGCTGGCAACAAAACCGTCCCACTCTCCAGCCTGTGTCCAGAAAACCAAGGGGTGCCAGCCCACCAAACGCAGCAGAAGCAGATCAAGCTGTCAAAGCGGAGGACGCCCCCAGTTTCAAAAGTGAGTGATTATGCAGCGGTCAAGTGATAGTAGGGGGATTTCTGGTAAGTGGCCGATCCGGACCCAAATGAAGACAGCCTGTGTCAGGTCTGCCATCTTCCGCATTCTTCATTTCCGTGGCATAATACAATAATACAATGGCAGAGTTGGAAGGGACCTTGGAGGTCTTCTAGTCCAACCCCCTGCCTAGGCAGGAAACCCTGTAATGTTTCAGACAAATGGCTATCCAACATCATCTTAAAAACTTCCAGTGTTGGGGCATTCACAACTTCTGGAAGCAACTTCTGTTCCACTGATTCATTGTTCTTTCATCATCATCTCCTGACCCTAGGAGCAGGGGTGAAATGTTCTGAAGTCTGCTACCGGTTCACTTCGCGCACATGCGCACACCCCAGGCACTACCGCGCAGCGTTGAAAAAGGACGTTTAAGAAGCCCTTTCTGAGCCTGCAAGGGGAAGTACAACAGCGAGGGGAGGGATGACAGCTGTGCCACGCAATTTAGATTCGCTAGAAAGCAGGATTTCCTGCTGATTGTCACACAGCTGTGCCGCACTGATTGTTGCACAGCTGACCACCGGAACTACCGGTACACTTGAATTGGTAGCATTTTTGTACTAACAGTTTGGGCGAACCGTCCCAAACCGTTAGCATTTCACCCCTGACTTAGAAGACCGAGTTGAGGCAGGTCTGACAGATCCTCTCCGATGACAGGTGATCAATGCATTAAAACAGGAAAAGGTTCCTTTTTTTCCCCAGCTGGCGTTCCTGGTTACAATCTGCTATGTCCCTTTTCAGATCCCTTCCTCCGCGGTGGAAATGCCCGGATCGACGGATGTTTTGGGCCTAAATGTACAATTTGGGGCCCTTGAATTTGGGCTGGAACCGGCGGTCTCAGAGTTTGGACCCGCTTCAAGCTACGAAAGCAGCCCAGCACCCAATAATATCTTGTACACCAAGCCTGTAAAGTAAGTGGATTTCCAGTCTAGGGGTTGGGGATGAGGGACTCAAAGAGAGGCCGGTGGCCTCGTCCGTGTCGTCCTCACAATGCCGGAGGATGCGGCCGAGGTACGAAGGGATGGCCCTCCGAGGCTCTGACACAGAGCTTATTTGAAACCAGATGGCTTGAGAAGCAGGAAGGCGAGGCTGAAGTTGTCCTGTGAGCTCCTGAAAAGATCTACCCAGAAAATGAGGGTCCCAGGAAAGGTTAAGAACGTCAGAAAGGTTGGGGGGCATCCAGTTCCATTTCTTCTTGGATGGTGCTGGATTCAAGCATACACAGACAGGTTGGGAAGCAGGAAGCAGAAGAGGAAAATGGTTTCCTAACACTGGTGATGTTACCTTGTTGGGTGATCAGATGTCTGCAAGGAAACCACCAGGTTTAGAGAGCATTAAGGACCCCACAGTCGTCGTTCTCCTCCTCCTCCTCCTCCTCCTCCTCCTCCTCCTCCTCCTCCTCCTCAATCCTACTTCCTTCTAGCACTGATGATATTCCCTAACTGGGTAATGAAACATCTGCAAGAAAGCCACCAAGCTCAGAGTACCTACGGCCACATGTCATAGTCATCTCCTCCTCTTCTTCCTCCTCCTCACAAACCCCATTTCCTTCTAGCACTGATAGTGTTACCTAGTTTGGTCATGAAACTTCTACAAGAAAACCAAGCTCAGAGAGCATCAACAACTCCATAGTAGTTCTCCTCTCTTCTTCTCCTCCCTTCTCTTCCTCCTTTTCCTCCTCCTCCTGCTCCTCAACACCACTCCCTTCTAGCACCGATGTTATTCCCTAACTGGGTAATGAGCTTGTCGATCAGAAAGGTCGGCAGTTTGGCGGTTGGGATCCCTAGCGCCACATAACGGGGTGAGCTCCCGTGACTTGTCCCAGCTTCTGCCAATCTAGCAGTTTGAAAACACGTAAAAATGCAAGTAGAAAAATAGGAACCACCTTTGGTGGGAAGGTAACAGCGTTCTGTGCTCCTTTGGCGTTGAGTCATGCCAGCCACATGACCACGGAGACGTCTTTGGACAGCGCTGGCTCTTCGGCTTTGAAATGGAGATGAGCAGCACCCCCTAGAGTCGGGAATGACTAGCGCATATGTGCGAGGGGGAACTTTACCTATAAAGCCTTAGTAAGGCCACACCTGGTCTTGAATAAACAAACTGCTGGGTTTCCTTGAAATCTTGACTCTGCCTCGCCTCTGCCAGGATTCAAACTTCTCGTAAGGCTGCCGGGTCTTTTTAAGTGGTGGAAATGTTTTGTCCAATATTCCTTTTACTCCCTCTTCATGTACAGGTAGTCCTCAACTTACGACCACAATCGAGCCCCACATTTCGGTCGCTAAGCCCCATTTGACCTCTCCTGCAGCCTTCCTTGTCGCGATGTTTAAAGCAGTGATCTCCAACCTTGGCAACTTTAAGACCTGTGGACTTCAACTCCCAGAGTTCTCTCTGGGAGTTGAAGTCCACAGGTCTTAAAGTTGCCAAGGTTGGAGACCACTGGTTTAAAGGAATCGCGGCAGCTGTCAAGTTAGCAGGAGGGTCGTTAAGCGAATCTGGCTTCCTCATGGACTTTTGCACGTCAGAAGGTCTCAAAGTGGGGATGATGTGACACTCACACACCCTTCCCCGGGGGCGGGGGGGGGGAAACGACATGCTGCAACCATCATAAATATGATCCAGTTGCCGAGCGTCTGAATTTTAATCACAGGGACGTTGCAACGCTCCTACATGTGAAAAATGTTTTGTAAATCCGTTTTTTTTCAATGCTGTTGTAACTACGAACGTTCACAAAACTGTTGTAAGTGGAGGACTGCCTGTATTCTTCGGCTGCATATTCCTTTTAGCATAACTGGTGAGCTGACTGGTGAATCCTGAGTAAACCTTAACCAAGGCAATCCGTGGTTTTTACCTTTTCCAGTGAACCTCTGAATACCTCTTTGCCAATGTCCAATACAGCACAGGAGTCCACCTACGTCAGCCCTGTGGTCACGTCCAGCCTGACCTGCTCTGTCCAGAGCACTAGCCTTGTCTCGGCCTCTTCCTCCTCCTCCTCCTCCTCTTATGACCAGGCCTCTGTGCATAACAGGGTGACATACCAAAGTCCGGTGCCTCTGTCAGAACCTGCCTCCGTGGCTGTCATGGTGAGTATGCTCAGGGAAACCCAACACCCATTGCCTTTGGTGGACTTCTTAAGAAGAGGGTGTTTGCTGGCATCAGATGGACTTCCCTTTATATTTACTTTTATTGAGATGTTTTTAGGGCCTTTCACTTGCCAAACTCTAAGCAGCTCACAAGCAACAACATACACTGTGGAAAAATGCAATTACTTATTTATTTAGCATCTCCTGAGAAACGTAAGCGAAGGGAAGTAAATGTATGCGCAAGCATATTTATAAAAACACAGCCATCCTCATTCAACGACCGCACAATCCCTTGAGGGCAACTGACTGGAGCTAGCAGAGGGTTTTAATGGCCAGATGTCCTTCCTGTCGCCAGTGTGGAGTTTTGTTCAGCAGAGATATTCTTATGGTGCCCATAGGACTGGGCCAGCCTAGCTACAAGACAAAAGACCTCCATCTCGAGGGTGATGGGATTAAGACGTGAGCCGTAGCAGCAGGGCTCACTACATTACAAAAATTTCCTATGGCTATTGCATCAGTCCAAACTTCAATCAAACTTATCTCAGACAAACATGACCCCGTGTGGCCCCATGAGAGTCTGACTACAGCCAATAAAATACTTTTCTTGCAGAGGAACAGGAAGCTACCTAGGATCAAACTCACAATCTCCTGATTGTGAGGCCAGAGCTCCACCTCTAGGCTACCCAATCACTCCATATATATAAAAAACAGTCAAAATTACCAGTGTTTCAAAAATAAAAGGCATCTTATACTCCAAAAAAATACGGTGTCCAGGAAGAATCTACCCATGCAATCATTTAGAGTCAACTTTGCCTAATGGCACTTAATCTATCAATCTATTTTGATTTATTACTGTGTTGCCCCAAAAATACGATCCACTTCGAAAAGAAGCCCCATCATGTTTTGAACACATGTGCTAAAATTAACCCCTAACCCCAAAATTAGCCCTAATTGAGGCCCCACCCACCCTGGGGTGCAGGGGGTGGGGCGAGGCGCACAGATAAAAATCAAGCTAGGGTGGGGATGAGGGGGGTGGAGCTGCCCTTCCTACCTACCAGGCCTTGCACACCCCGACACCTGCCTCACCTTTCTCCCCTAACCTGGGAACTAATTTACACCGTTAAGGCTCACAGAACCTACATGCCGATTGTTAGGAATTACAGTGGAAAAAGCCCTGAATTTCTACCCCGCCTGTCAGGTTTCATACTATGTTTCCCCAAAAATATGTCTGGGTCTTATTTTCTTTTGACACCCCCTCCCCCCCAAATGGCTAGGGCTTCTTTTTGGGTGGGTCTAATTATTGACAGACCTCGCCGCCGCTCCATCGACACCCCCGCCCAGCAGGAGCCGCTGCTGGCCCATTTCTGCAGCCGCTTGCCACCGCTCACGCGCATCCCCCCCAGCCTCCATTTCACCATCACCAGAGCCTTCTGGAAAGATCTCTGCAGCCAAGAAACAAGGTCTGGATTGATGTACGCATCTCCCCCTCCCCCTACCCTCTGTTTCACCATCACAACCTTCTGGAAAGCTCTCTGCAGCTGAAAAACAGCTCCGGGTCGATCTGTAGGGGCGATGTGCGTATCAATCCAGATCTCATTTCTTGGCTGTAGAGGGCTTTCTGGAAGGCTCTGACAGCGAAATAGCGGCATGGCATATGATGCATGGAAACGGCTGCAGAAGTGGGCTGGCAGTTGCCAGTGCCGCGGTAGCGTGGTGAGTCAATAATTAGACCCACCCAAAAAGAAGCCTTTGCTTTTTGGGGGGGCGGGGTCAAAAGAAAATAAGACCCAGTCATATTTTTGGGGAAACGGTATGTTTTTCCATATGTCGTCCCGGAAACCTGACAGGCGGGGTAGTAATTCAGGGCTTTTTCCACTGTAATCCCTAACAATTGGTATTTAGCTTCTGTGACCCTTCATTGTGTAAATTAGTTCGCAATAGCAATAGCAATAGCAGTTAGACTTATATACCGCTTCATAGGGCTTTCAGCCCTCTCTAAGCGGTTTACAGAGTCAGCATATTGCCCCCACAGTCTGGGTCCTCATTTTACCCACCTCGGAAGGATGGAAGGCTGAGTCAACCTTGAGCCGGTGAGATTAGAACCGCTGAACCGCAGATAGCAGTCAGCTGAAGTGGCCTGCAGTACTGCACTCTAACCACTGCGCCACGTCGGCGCAGAACTGGGGAGAAAGGGTTACGAGTTACGAGTACTTTCACCCATATAACCCGCCCACGCAAATAACCCGCCCACGCGAATAACCCGCGGGTTTTCGGGATCGTGTAAAATATTTTCCGTGTACCCCGCCCACGCATATAACCCGCGACGAGTAAGAGAGAAGGGAAACAGCTGAGATGGGGGGGGGGGGGGGAAGAAACGGAGAAAGAAGCCTGCGCAAGCTGGGGAAGAGGAAAGGAACGGAGGAGAAGGAAACAGCTCAGATCGGGGTGGGGGAAGAAACGGAGAAAGAAGCCTGTGCAAGCCTCCGATCGTGTAAAATATTTTCCGTATACCCCGCCCACGCATATAACCCGCAGGGGGCGCTGTGCATGTAAAAAACCGCATATAACCCGCGGGTTATATGGGTGAAAATACGGTACTCTCCTGCCTCTCAATTGGCAGCCTCCTTCACACCCACAATTGTGTTTTGCGATGTTAAGGCGTTTTGTTTTTAACGGATCGAATCGGATCTCTCCATCTTGAGCGTCAACCAAGTTTTAACACTCTTGAGTATTGTGCCGGGGGGGGGGGGGATTCCATATTTTCTACCCCGGAGGTTAATTTTTAATCCTTTCCTTGTTACAGAACAGTCCTTGAGTTGCCACCCTAATGAAGCCTGCCCATTATGGTCGTAAATTGTGACAATTGTCAAGACATCATTATGCCTTTTTCTTTTCTTTTTTTTTGCAATGATGGTTAAGTGAATGCAGCAGTCATTAAGTCAATCCATGGTCACCAGAGGACGGTTTTACGAATGAAGCCCACCCAGAAATAAATGCTGGTTTATTGTTCAAAGCATTGCTCAAAGATAAACGCTCAATCATCATAAAACACGGTTATATTTCAGGACATTAGGTATAGCAGTAATTAAATGTTAGGGAGAGGAATTGCATTGAACACATGGGGAATTTTTTGATATGCTTTGTGTTTTTGCTTTAATTTTTGGGTTAAAAACGACACTAATTCCTTTCTTTGACTTTCAGAATGGACACAACGGTGTTCGAATGCAGCCAGCTCTTGATAGTAAGTAGATGAAATCTCAGCTCTGCACTTAAAAGTTTTCAGCAGCTTCTGCCTGTCATTCATGCCTGTGTTTCCCCCCCTTGTTTTGGCAAACAGCGGGACTGATTTGCTTTCCAAATCTCTTCCCCACCCCCAATAAGTTACAGTTCCGGGTCTCTGTTTACTTACTAATTCATCAAGCCCCTGATTGCATTACTTCAAAAATATTAAAAGCTCATTGCGAAGACAATGAGGTGCAGGCTAGAAGATGACTTTTTTCAGTGTGGTTGAATTTTATACGTAGCATTTTCATCTCTTTCTCGTTTAGTATAAAATAATGTTTCTCAACTTTGGCCACTTTAAGATGCACAGACTTCAACTCCCAGAATTCTACAGCCAGCATTTCTGGTTGGAGAATTCTGGGAGTTGAAGTCCATTCATCCAATATTGAGAAACACTGGTGTAAAATGCTTTCATCCATCCATCCATCCATCCATCTAATCTAATCTAATCTATCTACCTTCCTTCCTTCCTTTCTTCATTCCTCCCTCCCTCCCTCCCTCCCTATATATATAAAAATGTGTCTGTGTGTGTGTTCAAGCATAACTCTGGAATGCCTGGAGCATATTCAACCAAACAGTACACAGACGATTTGCCCTCTGGAAACAAATACTGTGGGTGTAATGCACCCCTAACACTCCTCGGGGTGTGCGTTCTGTTAAGATACAGCCTGTTCTGCCTTAAATGGCTTCTACTGTACTGCCATAAAATGGATTCTACTGGAATTGCCATGATAATGGCTTCACAGTACTCCAGAAGGGGACTACCTCTGGTAAGGGGGAAAATCCAACTAGAAATTAGAAATCCAATTAGAAATTACGTTTGGGCCGGACATTTTCCCCCTATAAATAAATACCTGGGCAACGCCAGGTTATCGACTAGTAGTGGAATAAAAACAAAACAAGGTAGCCCCTAACTCTTTTTACACCCCTCTCCCAGCCGTAGCTCACAGTTTAAATTATAAGGTCCATGTTACTCTTCTTTAACCATAAATATTGGATTATTTTTTCCTGCCAATTTCTCCTGCTGGATTTCACCTCCCAACAGCCGATAAGATCCCACAGGGTAGACCTCCTTCGGATACCATCAGCCGGACAGTGTCGGCTGGTGGGCCCCCGGAGGAGGGTCTTCTCTGTTGCTGCTCCGACCCTGTGGAATCAGCTACCCCCAGAGGTCCGGACCTTACCCACTCTCATGGCCTTCAGGAAAGCCGTTAAAACCTGGCTGTTCCAGCAGGCCTGGGGCTGTTGACCTTAGTGTTAAGGTCCAGCCCCGATTAGAACGTATGTGTGTTGTGAATTTTAAATTATTCTTTTATTTTGCTTTTCTTTTTTCTTCTTTCGTTGTAAGCCGCCCGGAGTCCTCCGGGATTGGGTGGCCTATAAATTTAATAAATGAAATGAAATGAAATTTCACACAGCAGGAAGCAGTTTTAGTAGTCCAGAAATAAGCAGCAGCAAGTCAGTTTTCTATCCATGACAGATAGCACTGAGTTTACAAGCATTCACTTAGCGACCGTTGCAACTACACCGAAACCAAGTGACTTATGACTGTCCCTCGCATTTCCAACCATCGCCGTATCTCATGGTCACTTGGTCAACTGCAGTGATTTCTTAGTAACTATGACAAAAAAGAGTCATAAAATCAGGTGCAATTTCCTTAATGATCTTCTTGCTCAGCAACAAAAAAATCTTGTCCCAATTATGGTCATAAGCTGAGGACTACCTGTTGTCCCCTTAAAATATGTTTTGAAGGATGTTGTGTCATGATTCCTACACCAATCATAGTGATGGCATCTATGGAGATTCTCAGTCATCCAGGTCACGGTTGCTCCAGGGGTGCTTTGAAAAAAAAAAGGCCACAGGGCTTTGTGTTTCTTTGAAGACATTTCGCTTCTCATCCAAGAAGCTTCTTCAGTTCTGATTGAGTGGTGGGGAATGGAAGAATGTATATCTGGTCCAGGGGTGGGTTTCTTGCCCCGTTCGAACCGGTTCGGTTGGAACGGGGCCGGCAGCGTCCTCGTGCACGCACGCGGTGCATGAATGCGTACTAGCGTCTGCGTGATGCTCCAGCTGCTCCTGGACGATCGCGCAGGCGCTGTATGCGTCCTGCGCATGCGTGGAAGCACAGAACTCATCAAAACTGGGTAAGGACCGTGGGCGGGCGGGCGCGCCCTTCGCTGTTCCCAGAAGTTACTTACTTCCGGGTTCGGCGACCAACCGGTTTGCAGGGACCACCGCAAACCGGTTGAAACCCACCCCTGATCTGGTCCTTAGTGCTCTCTCTCTCTGAGCACCTTTGGGACAATAGCGATGGTGGGATAGGCTGCCTTGCGTTGTTGATTTGCCTTCGACAACATTTCGGCTGGGCAAACTTTGAATGGCAGAGAAATCTCCTTGTAGTATGATTCAGCAGATCCCTCTTGCATCCACAAGACGGAAGGGGATGGAGTAGGTGGCTGAGGGGCCGCCAGAACTCTGTGAGAAGGAATCCTACCAGAGGTGGTATTCAGTCGGTTCAGACCAGTTCGTCCGAACCAGTAGTGAAAATCATAAGTGGGCCCGCCCACCCGCCCTACCTATTTAAGCATGTTTTCAAGCTGAATGCATGCCATGTGCACGATCAAAGCACATGCCCAGAAAGCTGAGCGCATGCGTGGATGGGGGCTCACATTTGCAAAACGGTAGGGAAAGTACAGTATTTTTCGGAGTATAAGACACACCTCCCCCCCCCCCCCCAAAAAAAGAGGGTGAAAATCTGGGTGCGTCTTATATGCTGAATGCAACATTTTTGGCTTCCAGAAACCCCGCTCCCTTTGCAAAAATGGATGGGCAGAGGGTTTGGGAGGTCTGCAAAGTGGTCCTGGGGTCTGGGGAGGGCAAAAATGAGCAAAAAAGGGTCCCCAGTTTTTGCCCCCAGCCCCCAGAAACACTCTACAAGCCTTCTAAAGGCTATGCATGCCCTTTTATTTTCAGCAAAAACTGGGCCGTTTTTTGCTCATTTTTGCCCCCCCCCAATGCCCCCAGGAGGACTTTGCAGGCCTCTCAAAGTCTCTGCATGCCCCGTTTTTCACAAAAAATGAGGCCTGCAGAGGGTTTGGGAGGCCTGCAAAGTACAAACACTTTTGTTTTTTAATTTACCTCTTCAAAATCTTGGTGCGTCTTGTACTCCGAAAAATACAGTAAGTGAATACCACCCCCTGAATCCTACTGTAGTAGAAACACACCTTCTAAAACAAAAACGGGCCAAAAACCCAAGTCCTTATTGGCACAAATGATTGTCTGTGCTTCCATTTTTCCTCTTACCTTCCTCTCTCCGTTGCCCAAACAAAATTCACTTCCACAACTTTGCTTGGGCAGTTCCAGCTCTTCTCTGAATACCGTTTCTCCAACTTTGCAGCTGCTTCGTCCGTTCCCACGTCAAAGCTGGAAACCTCTCCTCCATCCCTACCTGCCCAAGGTCCTTCGTTGCCGAGCACCACGGCTTCCACCTCTCTGCTTTTGCCTTCAGCACCTTCTCACACGGCGGCACTTCCATCAAGTGACTTGGCCAACAGCTCCCTTTCTCAGTTAAGCAGGTTCGGCAGAAGATGGAGGGGGTTAGGGGTTTTGTGGGCGGCCGCCAGGAAAACCAAGAAAGACGCTTTGCGATTCCCCTAAGCAGATTCCTTTATTGTTCCTCACCCGTTAGACAGAATCTTGCCAAAGTAAAGCATGCTAACACCCTCCCTAAGGCATACACCCTGGGAGCTATTAGGGAGGAGCTGTCTTCATGCTCTTTCTCTCACACAGACTGAACTACACAATCTCTTACTCCTCTAGAATGCAGCCTCTTCTTTGGAAATCCAGGGAGGGAGGGACATAGGAAGGGAAGGAAGGAAGGTGGGGGGAGGGAGGGAGGAAGGAAGGAAAGACAGGAAGGAAGGAAGGAAGGAAGGAGAAAAAGAAGTAACGGGGAGGGAGAAAGAAAAGAGGGAAGGAAGGAAGGAAGGAAGGAAGGAAGGAAGGAAGGAAGGAAGGAAGGAAGGAAAGGTCCCAAAACCAAGAAACACGGGGTGATTATTCTTAGCAGATTTCTTTACTGTTCCTCACCTGTAGACAGAATCTTGCCAAAGTAAAAAGCATCTAACATCCCATAAGGCATACACCCTGAGAAGTATTAGGGAGGAGCTGTCTCCATCCTCTTTCTCTCACACAAACTATGTAAGCGTTTATATTTCGTGCTCCTCTGGAATGTGGCCCCTCCCTCCTGGGAATCCAGACCCCATTCCACTGCACCAATAGCTGTGTGAACAGAGAATGCCGTGGAGATCCTGATGAGTTAGATTATTTCATTGGTAAAGTGTTCCATCCTGCTCAGGCTCAGGATGAATCCGAACTGCCTCCTGACTTTGGTTGGCAAGAACAAGGGAGAGGACCTTAACAGCTTCTTCCGCTCAGGCGCACCCAGGACCCCCAGCAACGGGAAGCGCCATGTGGCCATGCATCAAGAAAGGGCCCAGATTGGGAGGGAGATGGGGGGTGCAAACCAGGAGACAGTGAGTTCTAGTCCCACTTTAGTCATGAAAGCTGGCTGGGCGACTGGGCCAATCATGAGGAGATGGTGAGTTCTAGTCCTACCTTAGGCACGAAAGCCGGTTGGGTGCCTTTGGACCAATCACCAGGAGATCCCGAGTTCTACTCCCACCACCGTAGCCATGAAAGCTCGCTCACGCTTGGCTCAATCCACTTCACGGGATTGTGGGGGAAATGGGGTGGTGGAAGGACAATACGATCGACACCTTGAGTTGTTTATAATAATGATAATAAAAATAAATCCATCCGTTCATTCTTTGGAGGCCTCAGTCCAGCAACATTGAGCCCCCAAATCTTCAACAGCTGAAGCTTTCCCCAGCCAGGTAGACATTTTGTGTGGTGGTTTCCTTCTGAACCTCTTCAACTCTACATCCATGATTGTTGACTTTGAGAGATTTCAGCGACTGGAATGTTTTGTGAGTTGCTTACATAAGAACATTGACTGAATGTAAAATCACTTTTGTTTTTGGTTTCTACTCAGTTCTCTCTCAGATCATCCAAGCGGCCTCTCTTCTGCCTCGTCACATACGGTGAGTCCTGTCTCTAAGTAAAACTTTTTGAAGTATGCTGTTTAATTTCACAGAAAACGCAGGTCTTTGTGATGTCTTACATTTAACTTACATTCTAGGACGGGGGAATACAACCTCTGTGGCTTTAAGACCTTTGGACTTCCAACTCCCAGAATTCCCCAGCCAGTGGGAAGTCCACAAGTCTTAAAGCCACCAAGGTTGGACACCTGCTGATTTAGGGACAACCCTTTGTAAATGTGTTTTTATTTTCCATTTTCATTTTCGTACAGTCACATATATACTGTGCAGAACCGGGGCCATATAACATTAAACAATAAACACAGCCATTCCTCTTGTCAATAATACCCCCCAAAATAGAAACCCAATGTACCTCTTCGACCCTCCATACACCCTTTCTTTCACCCCCCTTCAACTTTCCTTCTTCCCTCCAACATTCCCCTCTACCCTACTTCCCCTCCCCCTCTACCACTCCTCTCCCCCAGTACACTCCCTCCCTTCCTTCTCACCCTCCCTCCCATCCTCTCTCCCACCCTCTCTACCCCTCTTTCTTATATCCCTCTACTCCTCCCTTTGGTGTATTTCTATTATCTATTAATATATTCAGCTTGTCCTATTTTTACACTGGAATTAAAGAGCAACAGTATACAAGTGCAATCGCGTTACTTTGAAATCTAACACATACTATATATCCCCCCCCCTAAGACCCCACCTCCCTCCCCCCCCCGACTTCCCAGAGCCCATACACGGTATAGATTTTTAACAAACACAGTCTAAAATATATTAGGGACAATCCTGTTGTTACTAAAACACTTCTGTTGTGTTGTTTTAAAACAGGCAAAAATAGTACTGAGACTTAGAATAACTTTATTGTCACTTTGAATGTCCACTAATCGACGTGCATTAAAATGAAATTTCGTGGCATACAGCAGCTCTCAAAGGGTCACCCCTTCCAAAGTCCACTTACATAAACATGACAAAATAAATAAATACCAAATACGAAATACTGTTAAAGTTAAGTTAGCACAGCAGCTTAGCATTCCACTGATCAACACAAATAAATTGCTTTGCCTGTTTGAATCGTGTATTTGAAAGGAAGAATCGGGGATTCCCCTTTTGATGAGCTAATACGTTTTCAGCATTGTTTACACTCTCCCACATAGTGGTGCGGTGGCCTAGAGGTGGAGTTCTTGCCTCACAATCAGGAGGCTGTGAGTTCGATCCTAGGCAGAGGCAGATATATCTCTCTCTGGGCACATTGAGCATATATCTGCTGAACACGAACTCCGCAATGGCGACAGGAAGGGCATCTGGCCATTAACACACTCAACTCTATTCAGTTGCTCCGACTTCACCCCACAAGGGATTATGGGGTCATTAAATGAAGATGATGATTGTTTACACTCTCCCAGGTTTATTCTTAACTTATTCACAGCCTCAACAGATAGAAGCCAATTAATGGGAAGTAAGAGCAGTTTCTCTCCTGAATCATAAAATATGCTAATGCCATAACATCTTTATCGGTATTTATTTTCCCTGAGATCGATTTCTCATCTACCCCTTTAGATACCTTTAACTGATTTTCTGTCACTCTCCAGACGGTTGTCTGCTTAATGTCCAAAAGAAGAATTTATGACTTGTCTGAGCTTGCTTGTGTTCTTGTAGACATTTCATTACCCATCTAGGTAACATCATCAAGGCTAATAAGGAGTGGGATGTGTGGATAGGAAGAGGAGGAGCATGAGGACTGTGGGGTTACTGGTGTTCTCTGAGCTTGCTTGTCTTCTTTCTTTCTGAGCTTTTCTTGTCTTCTTTACCCCCGTTCCTTCCCTCCCTTCCGTCTGTGTCATAAATCACATTTACCAACGAGGTGCACATATCACAAGCCTGCTGTGGTAAATCTGAGTTCCGACTCTAGCCGAAGGTATGCGTGAAATGCGCTCCCCCTCTTCCTCACCATGGCAACATGATGTCAACACAATGAGCTGACATTGTGTTTGCCCCCCTGCTGTAGAGATTCTTAGCCATCTCGGTCATGGTTGTCCCAAAGTTGCTTTTTCAGGAGGCAACGGGACTTTTCAGTCAAAGCAGAAGAAGCTTCTTGCGCGAGAACCGAAACGTCTTCAAAGAAAAACAAAGAAAGCCCAGTTTGCCTCCTGAAAAAGCACCTTTTGGGGCATAAACGGAGAGCACAACCCCTTCCCTTCATCACTGCTGACGTTACCTAGTTGGGTCATGAAACATCTGCAAGAAAACTTGAACCAAGCTCATGAGATCATCAATGGCCTTCCTTGTGCGTCGTCTGTCCTTGCGTTCCGTTTTTAACCTTACGCCTCTGCTTTTTCCTTTCCAGCACAACAGCGTCGAGAACGCAGCCGCCCTCCAGCCCTCCAACACTTTCTCAGTTGCCGCCACCCTGGCTGCCACCTCTTCGGCCCCCAGCCTGGCCTGCACCACCCACAGCAGCCTCGGCCTGAATGCCGCCAGCGTCTCTCTGCCAATCCCCACCAGCCGGGCCGCTCCCTTGGCGTCTTCAGGTTCGCAATATTAACCGATCGCATGGCTCTGTAGCAAGAGAGGATTTGAGCCTGCGGGTCTGTCCATGAGAGAGCCTTTTCTAAAAAAAGACTGGCTTTTTTTTTAAAAAAAAAAGCTCGCTTTGCGCATGAAATAAAAAAAAAGTGCCTGGCTTTTTAACGCGTGGAAATATGTGAAGTTCCTACATCTCAAGGGTAAAAGCAGCCGCAATCGCAAACAAGAAGCGTAGCCTCAAAATTGTGAGAAAGCAGAACGGAATCCGTATTAACCCCCCTTTCTCTTGCTGGACAATTTCCAATAAATTGTACCGTATTTTTCTGACTAATAAGTCGCACCGGATTATAAGACGCACCCAAATTTACAGGAGGGAAACAAGAAAAAAAAAAGTTTTGGCCTCCGCGTGTCGTGTTTTCGCCCTCCCAGGCCCCCAGAAACACACTGCAGTGCCTTACATGGCCCATCTTTGGCAAAAGTGGGCTTGTTTTTGCCAAAAATGTGCCCGTTTTTGCCCTGAAGTGTGCTTCTGGGGGCCAGGGAGGGGAAAAACGCGACATGTGGAGGGTTTGGGGAGGCCGAAAATGCGAGTATTCCGTCTATAAGGCGCACCTAAATTTTCACCCACTTTTTTTTGGGGGGGGGGGAAGGTGCATCTTATACTCTGAAAAATACGGTGATCATGGAAATTAGGATGACCTTCATGCAGACGTTATTGGGGATAGAAATTCCAGCGCAGGTGGTCCTCGACTTACAACAGTTCATTTAACGACCGTTCAAAGTTACAACAGTGTTGAAAAATGTGACTTCGTGCGTGTTTTTCAAAGTTGCAACCTTTGCAAGCATCCCCATGGCCACGTGATCAGAATTCAAATGCTTGGCAACTGGCATGTACTAATGACAGTTGCAGTGTCCCAAGGTCATGTGACAACATGTGACAAACGGGTTAATAAACTTCTCAGTTGCAGGGATTCACTGAACAACCAGGGCAGGGAAAAGTCGTAAAGTGGGACAAATCTCACGTAACCAATGTCTCTGCTGAGCCACAGAAATTTTGGGCTCAATTGTGGTCAAAAGCCGAGGACTATCTGTATGGGATTTCTTCCAGAAGATATCAGTGTGAATTAGGGTTCCCCATATCTTCTGATTCCCCTTCAGGGTGGGAAGCTCTGGATTCAAATTCAGCTGTTTTGAGATGTTTGTTCCGAAGATTGATGAAAGTTGAAGTTTGAGGCTTTTCAGCATAAATTTTGCCATCAAAAATCAGAGAAGGTTGTTTTGCAAAATCTTTTTTACCTTCCACAGGAATTTCTGGCAGCCTTTTGCAGAAATAATTGCTTTTTTTTTTTTTTTTTTCAATTTTCACTGGGTGGACTTTTATTTTCAGCAAACTCTTCCTGCCTCTCTTGACTTTATTTTCACTTCATACAGTACAGGTAGTCCTCAAGTTACAACTGTTCATTTAGTGACCGTTCAAAGTTACAACGGCAATGGGGAAAAAATGAGTTAGGAAAGTTTTTCACACCTACAACCATTTTTAGCATCCCCATGGGCACGTGATCAAAACTCGGATGCTTGGCAACCGACTCATATTTATGACGGTTACAGCGTCCCGGGGTCACGCGATCCCCTTTTGCAACCTTCTGAGAACCTATGGAGTCAACGGGGAAGCCAGAGTCACTTAACAACCATGTCACTCATTTAACAACGGCAGTGATTCACTTAAAAAGCTGTGGCAAGAAAGCTTGTAAAACGGGGCACAACTTGCTTAGCAACAGAATGTTTGTGCTGACTTGTGGTCGTAAGTCGAGGATTGCCTGTACTCTCAGCTGTCTAAATTTCAAGGAGATTTTTCCACTTTTGGTTTGCTCTTAAGCCCCCCCCCCCTGTGTGGGGTGCTTCAGGGACCTGCTCTCCACCCCTCCTTTTATTCAATGTGTGCATGAAATCATTGCTCCACAGGTGCTTTTTGCAAAAGGCAACTGGACTTTCCTTCCTTCCTTCCTTCTTTCTTTCTTTCTATCTGTCTTTTCTCTATTTTTCTTTCTCCCTCTTTCTCTTTTTCTTTCTTTCTCTCTCCTCCATCCCAACATTTTGCTTCTCATCCAAGAACTGAAGAAGCTTCTTAGATGAGAAGCAAAACGTCTTCAAGGAAAAGCAAAGGAAGTCCAGTTGCCTTTTGAAAAAGCTTGCTCCTTCCTTCCTTCCTTCCTTCCTTCCTTCCTTCCTTCCTTCCTTCCTTCCTTCCTTCCTTCCTTCCCTCCCTCCCTCCCTCCCTCCCTCTCTCCCTCTCTCCCTCCTAACATTTTGCTTCTCATCTAAGAACCTTCTACAGTTCATCCAAGAACTGAAGAATCTTCTTGGATAAGAAGCGAGACATCTTAAAGCCAAAACTGTTTCCAAAAGTCCTGTTGCCTTTTGAAAAAGCACCTCTGGGAGAACTATGACCTGGGTGATGGAGAACCTCCATAGACGTGAAACCAATGGGTGAAGTCATCCATCGATTTGGGGCTCGATGGATATATCTATATATATTTTGATCCCCGGGTCAGACAGGTGGGCCTGCCAGGTTTCCGTCCCAGTCCTTGGAGACTCTGCGCCTCATCTCCCACTCAAACCTACCTCAAGGCTTTGAGTCAGCGGTGAAATCTAAAAAACATTTCCTACCGGTTCTGTGGGCGTGGCTTGGTGGGGGCTTCATGTGACTGGGTGGGTGTGGCTATGTAGTCACATCACTGGGGGGGTGGGCGGGGTCAAAAGACAGAAGCTCACTTTAACAATGTCCTGCTGGAGCAGGGGGTTGGACTAGATGACCTCCAGGTCTCTTCCATCCCTGGATTGCTGTGCTTTTTCAAGGAATCCTCTGAAGCTGCGTCTAGTGACAGATTTGTGCTCCTTCCTCCCTCTCCTTTTTCCCTCCCTCCCTCCCTCTCTCTTTTGCAGCAAACGCCCCCCCCCCCTCCGCTTTTTAAAGCATTTTTCCCCTGCCTCTTTGCTCGAACCGGTAGGGGGAAAATGCTTTTAAAAGCAGGGGGGAAAAGCTTCCGACAATCGCAAGGCTCACAGCTGATCCGCCCGATCCTGGGAAGCTTTTTTAAACTACCGGTTGGCAGAACCAAAGCGGGCCGAACGGGGCAGGATTTCATCCCTGTTTTGGTTGCTTGGGCCAACCAGGATTGGGGACATTCCACCTCTTGACCTTGGATGGAATACAGGTAGTCCTCAACTTATAACCACTCATTTAGTGACATTCAACGTTACGACGACACTGAAAAAGTGACCTATCGCCATTTTTCACACCTGGAACCATTGCAGCTTCCCCATGGTCACATGATCAAAGTCTAGAGGCTTGGCAACTGACATGTACTTATGGCGGTTGCTTGTCCCAAGGTCCTACGATTCCCTTTTCACGACCTTCTGACAAGCCGAGTCAATGGGGAAGCCCGAGTCACTTAACAACCGTGTGACTCACTTACCAACGGCAGCAATTCACGTAATCGTTGTGGCAAGAAAGGTCATAAAATGAGTCAAAGTTCGCATAATACCCGTCTCGCTTAGCAACAGAAATTTTGGGGCTCAATTCTGGTCGTAAGTTGAGGACTACCTATAGCACTTCCTTATTTGTGAATGGCATATAATCCTGGACTCTCAGCTACTAAATCAGCAGGTGGCAGCTGAGGCCAGGAAGATTTGCTCTGGGGTCCTTATCTGGTGTGCCAGTTGGGCCCCTCTCTCAATTGGGAGGTTTGTCAGGCAGTAACTCACTTCATGGCTGGACTTTTGCAACGCAGTGTACATGGGGCTGCCCTTAAAAACTATCCAGAAGTTCTAAATGCTCCAGAGTGCAGTGACCCAAGAAGGAAAGAGGGTACAAATTCTTGCAAATTCTCTTCTTGTGTCTATATAGCCTTGCAAGGAAAATGTTCTCGAAGGAACAGCCTGTCTGCCCAGCTGCTTTAGAATACCAGAGTTGGACGGGACCTTGGAGGTCTTCTAGTCCAACCCCCTGCTCAAGAAGGAGACTCTGTACCACTTCAGACAAAGGGTTGTCCAGTCTCTTCTTAAAAACGTCCAGTAATGGAGCACCCACAACTTCTGGTGGCAACTTCTGTTCCACTGGTTAATTTTCTCACTCGGGAAATTTCTGCTCTCCCTCTGGAACGGCATCCGTGGCCTTTAACTAGGATGGGTGTCCCCCCCACTTTTCAGAACCAGGTTGTGCTCCTGTGGTGGCCCTGTTTTGTCAATACTGTCATTCTATTTTTATCATTTTAAGTCTCACCTTCTCTTATGCACAACCCAGGGTTGCTGGGAATCGGACAATGCATCAATCGAATAATAATAATAAACAGATTTCTCATTTCCCAGTTAAATTTCCCAGTTAAATTTATAGCTAACGATGATGGAATTGATCATTGTTAGCTATAAATTTAACTGCAGGAGCCTCCACAACGGATGATTTTGGATAGTGCTGAAGGCACCGGGTGGAAGTTGCGTTCCATTGTGAGTTTGAAAGCACAGGAAGTCCTCAACTTACAAACATTCATTTAGTGTCCAAAGTTACAACGGCATGAAAAAAGTGACTTAGGATCATTTTCCTGCACTTTCGACCGTTGCAATATCCGTCTGGCCAAAATTCAGATGCTTGGCAACCGACTCACATTTATGACGGTTGCGTGATTCCCCTTTTGGACCTTCCAACAAACAAAGTCCATGGGGAAGCCGTATTCACTTAGCGACCGAGCTACTGCAGTGATTCAGTTAACGATCCTGGCAAGGCAGGCTGGAAAACGGGGCAAAACTCAACTGTCTTCCTTAACAATGAAGATTTTTAGGCACAGTTGTGGCCGTAAATCGAGGACTCCTTGCGACCTGCTTCATTTGACGGTCAGGAAAAAAAATAAAAAGATCTCCCAACACGTAACCTGTGAGGTTTCCCCCTACAAGGTTACGTTAAGTTGGTCTGCGGTTGTCAGCACTCCTCCATTGAATAATTAGGAAAGAAAACCACGAGACTCCATTGATAGAAATCAAGTGTACTTTTACTAATTATAAATGATCAGAAGCGTAGCAAAGCGAAGACTGATTATTTAGGCGCGAAAGCAAATGATATATAGAATAACCCATTCCCCACCCCTTGGCATCCCAGTTACAGTCCAATCATAATTCTCCCAAGTGTCAGGTGTGAGATAACGTGGAAAGGCATCACCCAGATGGAATGTCGGTGCCGTTGGCCTTGGCGGGAAACCTCCTCCGCATGCACAGTAAGACAGGCAGCAGAAACTCCAGAATCTTCCTCCAGCACAATTAGTAAATCCCTCCCAAATACCATGCCCCCCACTCCCCGTTTCAATGGCAGCTGAAGCAGCAGCAAAGCAGAGGCTGACAGCGGTGATCTGAGAAGACTTCCGGTGAAAAGAGAGAGCAAAACGGAATTTGGGGGGGGGAGATTGGGTTGGACGGGGGTCTCGGATCCAAGGTGATCCACTGGGTCTCTTCTTGCTTAGCGCCACCTCTTCTTCGTTGCCTCTTTTGTCTGTCGTGATCGGAAGTAACGCCAAACTTTCCCGAAATGCCACCGTTTGACCCTCCCTCTTCTTTCCCCATTTGTGGAAGGGGGTGTTTTGTTTTAAAGGTGTTTTTATTTACTTTTTGTTATATATTTTAACTCCTTTTGGGTTGCTTGGATTTTCCCCCATTTACATCTTCACTTACGCATAATTCGTCTCACATCATATTTCCATTTCACATTTCATCCGTCTTCCTAACCTATAAACAATCTCACGATTTGCCCCGCCAAGTTAATCAGATGTAAACATTTCGTTTCCGTCTGTTATTCTGCTTTGCTATCCATAACGTATATCCTCAAATTTAATTTTGTATGGTAAACATTTCACTTGGTTAATTATCCACAGTTAATAGTATTGATCCGTTTCCCTCACTCGTATCAGCTGCCTTCCGTTGTCAACCTCAAGGTGTCTCTTTTGATTCGCAGGCAAAGCGCCCCCCAACCTGCCCCAAGGCGTGCCACCCTTGTTGCATAACCAGTATTTTGTGGGACCCGGAGGACTCCTGCCTGCCTACCCAGTAAGCTATGCCCTCGTGCCGCCTTCCCTCCCTTGCCGTGCCCTGAGCCACCAGTTATGGGGAGGGGTGTGTGTGTGGGGGGGGGGGATGTCAGCCTGGGCCCTGTCCCTTCCCGACCCCTCGGTTGCAAGGATCCTGGCACAAATTGGTCGGTGGGGGGGGGGCTTACGTGCAAAGGAGACACCCCCCCCCCCCCGTGAGACCTAGTCAGGTACAAGACACTCCCCGCCCCCCATGGTCTGCCCTTATGAAATCAAGGGGGATCTACTTTGGCCTTTGATGTCGTCAGTGTAGAAGAATAGAAGGGTCCTTGTGTAATGTTGAAGTCGGTCGCAGGGAAGGCAGGTTTATGCTTCCATGCTTTTGAGTTAATGCTGGAGCCCATTTTCTCTCCCCTCTCACCCCACCTCTGTCCCTCCCCCATATCTCTTTCCCTCTCTCTTTTCCTTCCTCTCTCTGTCTCTCCCCCCTTTCCCTTTCCTCCTCTGTCCCTCCCACTCTCTCCCTCTCCATCTTCTCTCTCTCTCCTGCTCCCACTCCATCCTCCTCTCCTTTGCTCTCCCCTTTCCCTCCATCTTTTTCCTCTCCCCCCTCCCTCCCCCTCCCTTTCTCTCCCACTCTCTCCCTCCCTCTCCCTCTTCTCTCTCTCCTTCCGTCTCCTCCTCTCTCCCTCCTCTCTCTCCATCTTCTCCCTGTCTCCCGCTCCCTCCCCCTTTCCCCTCTCCCTTTCTCTCTCATTCTCTCCCTCCCTCCGTCTCTTTTTCTCTCACTCTGTCTCCCCCTGACCCCCTCTGTCCCTCCCTCTCCTTCTCTCTCCCTCCCTCTCCCTTTCCCTCCCTCCTTCTCTCTGTCTTTCTACCTCCCCCCTCTCGCCCTCTGTCCCTTCCCCTCCTTCCCCCTCTCTCTGTTCCTACCCTCTCCTTCCCCCTCCCTTCCTCTCTCCCTCCCTCTCTCTGTTCCTCCACCTCTCTCTCCCCCTCCCTCCCTCCCCAGAATATGTGCATTGGATTGTTCCACATATATAAAAATGTAGCATATAAATACAAGGTGTGGAACAGATGAATACATTCTGGAGAGGGAGAGGGAGGAGGAGAGAGAGGGGGGAGAGGGAGGGAGGAAGGGGGGCTCCAGCACCATCCAGAAAGCTTGGAAGAATAAACCTTTGGTCCCGGTGACCCACTCGGATTGGATCCTGCCGTGCCTGCAGAGTCTGCTGGGTTGATATTTCCTGGGGGATATTTTTGCTCCGAAGAAAGAGATGCCACGAATTGAATCTGGAGACATGGAGGCCAGTTAGAATCCTGTCTATGGGTTATACACCATGGGCCCCTATAGAATTCAGAGAACAAGCACAGACGAGGAAGCCCTCCATTCCCAAGTCATCCCTGACCTGGACCTTCTTGGGCAGCCCAAGGCTGACTCAGAACTTACTGGATTTGCAGTGGGGCCCTTGGTGATCTCTGAGCTTGGTTTTTCCCTTGCAGACATTTAATTAGCCAACTAGGTAACATCATCAATGCTAGAAAGGAGGGGGGGGGGGGGGTTGCAGAGTAAAGGAGGAAGAGGAAGAGGGAGGAGGACTGTGGGGTCCTTGGTGCTCTCTGTGCTTGGTTGGTTTGTTGCAGATCTTTCATGACCCAACTAGGTAACGCCATCAGTGCTGGAAGGGAGGGTGGTTTGTGGAGGGAAACACCCATCTCGTGATATTTCCATGTGTGCTTTTCCTGTCTTTAAGCAGATTTATGGTTATGACGATCTTCAGATGCTCCAATCCAGGCTGCCTATGGTAAGTCACCTTTTCAATTGATGCTTTTCGCACTTTTACGGGGATTTAAAGATATAATTGTATATGGAAAGTGGCGTCTAAGTTTCAGCCTCCCCGTGTCTTTAATTGCCAAGAACAGGGAAGGTTTCCAGCCTTGGCAATGCTGATTGTTTTCAATAAAAGCTTACAAATTGTCGAGGGAGGCCGACGTCATGCTTGCAACCAGACGAGATTTCCTTTCACACCGCTACTTTATCTTGAACTTCATGTATGACTTTCTCCTTCTCACCCAAAAGGCTGGAGAAAGGGAAACTGTTGTGTCACACAATTGCATGCTCAGAGTTGTTTCAACTGGGAGTATTTATTGCGGTACCAGCCTTCACACAAAGAAGCATTTACTGCCTCGTTTATAAAAGGATAACAAGACTTGGAAGGGACCTGGGAGGCCTTCTAGTCCAACCCCCTGATCAAGCAGGAGGCCCCTATACCGCTTCAGACAAATGGCTGTTCAGTCTCTTCTTCAAAGCCTCCAGTGATGGAGCACCCACAACTTCTGGAGGCAAGCTGTTCCACTGGTTAATTGTCCTCACTATCAGGAAATTTCTCCTTAGTTCTAGGTTGCTTCTCTCCTTAGTTTCCACCCATTGCTTCTTGTCCTGCCCTCAGGTGCTTTGGAGAATAGTTTGACTCCCTTTTCTTTGTGGCAACCCCTGAGATATTGGAACACTGTTATCATGTCTCCCCTAGTCCTTCTTTTCATCAAACTAGACATACCCAGTTCCTGCAGCCATTCTCCGTTATATCAATATAATGGAGGGACAGGATAGCAGTCTTCCAATATTTGAGGGGCTGCCACAGAGAGGAGGGGCTCAAGCTGTTTTCCAAAACACTCGAAGGCCAGAAAGGAATAATGGAAACTGAACAAGGAGAGATTCAACCTAGAAATAAGGATAATTTTTTCTGACAGTGAGAACAATCAACCAACGGAACAAAAGTTGCCTTCGGAAGTTGCGGGAGCTTCATCCCTGGAGGCTTTCAAGAAGAGACTGGACTGCCATCTGTCAGAAATGGTGTAGGGTCTCCTGCTTGGGCAGGGGGTTGGACTAGATGACCTACAAGGTCCCTTCCAACTCTGTTAATCTGTAGCTCTACTTTACTCCATTTATTATTTTCTGCGTAGTCCCAATAAGATTCATTGCAGGGTAAGAAAGTTGTCTCCAGCACGGTAATCCATTGACCTATCAAGGAAGGTTCTTGTGTTTCTTGTGTCTCTTCTTTTTGTATAAAAGTTTTTTATTTTTAGACAGACAAACAAGACATAAAACATAAAACATAAAACCATCATCAATTATACATATTGCATGTCTTTTGGTTGCAAGCATTTGGGCATCACCGCTTTCAATTATATAAAAAAGTTACAGATTGTCCATCAAGAATGCATAGTTATGTTGTTATCATTATAGATCATATGTTCAGCTTACAATTGTTATTCCTTCATTTTAAACAAATATTCTAGAGATTAGATTCATGTATATACCAACATTCCATTGCGTCATTATTAGCCTATTTAGTAATAATATGTCTTTATAGTATCACCTATCTGATTCTATTGTTCTTACAATATGAAAGAATACTTATGAATCACCACTTTCAGTTGTATATAAAGTCACAGATTGTCCATCAAATATACATAGATACGTTGCTATCATTGTACATCATGTTCAACTACAATTGATATTCCTTCATTTTAAACAAAATATTCTAGATATTCGATTCATATATATATACCAATATTCCATTGCATCATTATAAATCTATTTAATAATAATATGTCTTTATGGTATCACCTATCTCGTTCTATTCTTACAATGTGAAAGACTTCTCCAAAAAATTTCATTTCCATGTTTTTTTATCTGATAGAACAAATCCCATACCTTATAAAATTGTTCATCTTCTTGTTCTCTAATTTTGAACGTCAATTTACACATTTCAGCACATTCCATTATTTTTCGTATAACTTTCTCCTGTGTTGGTATTTTCTCATTTTTCCAATTTTTTTGCAAATACAATTCCAGCTGCGGTTAAAACATTTATAATCAAATATTTCAGATCTTTATTATATGTTTCTGGTATGATTCCCAATAAAAAAATCTCTGGTTTAAAGTCTATGTGTTTTTGCATCATTTTCTCCAACCACGTGTAGAGACGGTGACAGGTAGGGGCACATCCTGTCGATCCCAGAGACACCCGCAGTGTCTCTGGTGATCCGGGAAAAAGCCCCTCTTGCCGGTGACTACGAGTCAGCCATTAGGCTCCAGGAACTGCTGACAGCTCCGTAAGGCTAGGGCAGGAGAGAAGCATGTTGTTTTGGTGAGAGTTTTAAATTTCTTTTTCTCTATTGGAGAGAGAATACCCTAAATCTGGAGATTTAATTTAAAATAAAGATTGATGAGAAAGTAAGCGGCGGACTTAAGGCACGGTCAATTGAAGGTTTCCTTTTTTCCCTTTTTATTGTCGGAAGCGGATCGGACTCTCATTGTAAATCACTTTATAAATTGGACTGGCTCTTTGCGATTTTTTTAACTTTCTTCATTGGACTCTTTGGAAACATTGATATAATTAAGTTTTAACTGTCTAAGAATTTCTTCTTCTTTTTTTTAACTTTTGCTTAATGAACGATTGTATTTCCCTTTTCCTGGCTTTCCTTTTTCTATTTCTTCTTTAAAAAAAATAAAAGACTAAGACTGAGTGGGAAACAAGTATCCCTGCCACCTAGTGGATTTGAAACAATGTTTTTATTTTTGCATGAAGGTTTGGAGAGAAGCTGTTCTTTTCAAGGCTACTTAGCCAAGGCTTGATAGTGAGAGGAACACAGTTGTTTATACAGGTGTTCCTTGTAAGCTTTCAGTGCCTGGAAATTTACCTTGAAAGAATAAATAAATTTTTTTTAAAGGAAAGCCCAGAGTGACCTCGGAAAGGCTTTCACCTTATAAAAGCTTTGAACTCTTTTTATTCTCTTTTTGGTGGCGGTGTTTACCTTACTCTTATGGAAGCTGTGACTCCTCTCTGTCTCCTTTTTCCTTTTTGAATTTTTCTTTCTTTTTTCTTCTGAGTCATTTGTTAGCTTGTTGTAAGTGAATTGGACTAAGGGAAAAATTAAATGCTTTTTTTTCCTTTTTCATAATTTTTGCATTTTCATATTTCTATATTCCTATTTGGGGATTGTTCCTTCCCCCCCTTTTTTGCCCCCCCCCTCTTTTTTTCTTTTTTCTTTTCTAATTGGAACCAATTGGATAAGGGCGTACAAGAGATTAAAGACTTTTTACCATTTTGGTTTTTTATATTATATATTTTTCCTTTTTCTCTTTTTGGCTTTTTTTTTGTATTCCCTCTTAACCCCTGTTTATTGTTCTATTTTCTATTTTCTGACCTGCCCATGGTCACTTGGGATTATAGACTGAGAAAGTAGAAGTTGCCGAGGTGGCGCAGTGGTTAAATGCAGCACTGCAGGCTACTTCAGCTGACTGCAGTTCTGCAGTTCGGCTGTTCAAATCTCACCGGCTCAAGGTTGACTCAGCCTTCCATCCTTCCGAGGTGGGTAAAACGAGGACCCGGATTGTTGTTGGGGGCAATATGCTGACCCTGTAAACCGCTTAGAGAGGGCTGAAAGCCCTATGAAGTGGTATATAAGTAACTGCTATTGCTATAAGGTGCTGTAGGTGGGATTGAAATAAAAGAAGGTGGCGTTGATATTAGAGAACCGAGATCAACTAGATCTACAAACCCTACTTATAAAATATAAACGTGGAAGAGTAAAAAATGATTACAATCAACATAAATGGATTTAACTCAGCAATTGAAAGAAGAAGAATATTTCATAAATTAGAAAAATTAAAATTGGACATAATCTGTCTACAAGAAGTACATATTCAAAAACAATATGAATACTTATTGGCGCAGCCAAAACTTGGGGAAATATTAACCGCATTGGCAAGCTGTAAGAAAAGAGGAGTGATCTTTTACATTAAAGATACAATTCCAGCTAAACCAATTTATACAGATGAAGATGGAAGAATGCTGATGGTGGAAATTATGGACAACACTAAGAAAATACTTTTAATTGCAATTTATGCTCCTAACGATAAACAAGATGAATTCTTTAGAAAACTACACAGGAAAATAATTGATTTGGACTATGCTGATATTTGTACGATGGGAGATTTTAATGGAATTGTAGATGAGAATATGGATTATAAAACACAAAAAACAACAAAGCTAAATAGAAAACCACTCCCAAAATCCTTTTTTAAAATGATAGATGAAATAAATCTAAAAGATGTCTGGAGAGAAAGAAATCCCACAAAAAAACAATATACTTTCTATTCGAATAGACATTTATCATGTTCCAGAATCGACATGATATGGGCCACAACGGAATTGACTTGTAATGTGCAGGAAATTGAGATTGAAACAACTGCCTGGGCAGATCACAGGTGGAGTTGTGGCGGGGGGGATAAAAACAAGCAAAAAATGGTCTGTTTTTCGTGAAAACGGCTCCGTGCTTTGCAAAAAACAGGTCATGCATAGGTTTTGGGAGGCTTGTAGAGTGCTCCTGGGGGTTGGGGGGGGGAAGAGGCAAAAACCAGCCCCCAGGAGCACTCTGTAGGCCTCCCAAACATGTCCATTTTTGCAAAGGGGGCGGGGTTTTGGTAGGCCAAAAATGCTGTATTCGGTGTATAAGACGCACCCAGATTTTCACCCTCCTTTTGGGGGGGGGAAAGGTGCGTCTTATACTCCGAAAAATACAGTAAATGGATTTTGATGCAGGACCAAACATTCACCTGAAAAGTGAGCAAGGCAAAATGAAGAGACCCCAAGACCAACTGATGGAATAAAACCTGCCTTGAGTCCTATATGCAAGTAGTCCTCAACTTAACGACCACAATTGAGCCCAGGTTTTTAAGTGAGACATTTTTTAAAAGTGAGTTTTGCCCCAATTTACGACCTTTCTAGCCATGGTTGTTAACTGAGACACGGCAGCTGTTAAATTAATAACATGGTTGTTAAGTGAATCCGGTTTCCCCATTGACTTTGCTGGTTCGAAGGTCACAAAAGGGGAATCACGTGACACCACCACCCCCCCCGGGACACTGCAAACGTCATAAGTATGAGTCAGTGCCTCGAGTGTCTGAATTTTGATCACGTGACCATGCGGATTCTGCATCGGCCGTAAGTGGGATAAATGGTCATAAATCACTCTTATCAGGGTTGGAATGGTTGTAAGTCAAAAACCACACATAGTTTTTTTTAAAAAAAGCCCACTTTTATTTCCAAAGGCAGCATTGCAAAATATATAAATAACAGAACGCATCAAAAAGCTGTTGGAGAAATCCAGCGGATGGAGCTCGCTTCAAAATCAAAACCTTAATGCTTCCCTGTGGCTCCACCTTCAAACGGCTCTTTAATTTGATCTTCCGTTGAATGCATCCTTTAATTCAACGTCCGTATATCATTTGTGTAAAAAATAAAATAAAAGTACAAAGGCAGTGGTGAAGTCCAATAAAATAAATAAATAAATAAAATAAATAAATAAAATAAAATAAATAAATAAATAAAATAGATGAAAAACGCCCTTCAGATCTCCATTCTCTCGGTCAGCCTGTCCAGATAGATGAAGTCCACCTGGATTTCATGCCTGACAAACTCCCGGGTGCAGCCGTCCAGTCCTTTCTCTTCCAGAAAATTCCCGATGCTGCGGAAATACTTCTTCAGTTCCAGTTTGTGCATCCATTCCTCCTTCCTTCTTCCCGGCGCGGGTTTTCCTTCTCCGAGGCATCCTTGGATCCTCTGAATCTGCGCATGCAACATGGGGAGGAACCTGGAATCAAAAAAGAAATAAGAGATTTCTCCGCCATCCGGGTCTCGGTTGTCCCAAAAGGTGCTTTTTTCAAAAGGCAAACTGGAGTTTGTTTTTACCTCGAAAACATTTCGCTTCTCGTCCAAGAAGCTTCCTCAGTTCTGACTCAGCTGGAAGAAGCGCCACAGAACTGAAGCCAGAACCGAGGAATCTCCTTGGACGAGAAGCAAAAACTCTCCGAGGGAAAGTCCAGTTTCCTTTTTGAAAAAAAAACACCATTGAAAGGGATTTCTTTGAAAACGTTTCACTTCTCATCCAAGGAGCTTCCTCGCTTCTGAAGAACTGAAGAAGCTTTTTTTGGATGAGAAGCGAAACGTTTTTGAAGAAAAAAGAAAGTCACAGCACCTTTTTTGGGAGCTACCTCACAGGGGTGTTGTTGGGAGGGGTGGGAGAAGAATTGGAAAACTTAAAAGTCTTCTGCCTACCACCTTGAGCCCCTGGAGGAGTTTAAAAATAATTCTATCAGAATCCTCTCCAGTGCTTTCGGATGGCTGCAAATTTCCCCATCTATTGATTTCAATTATTACTAATAATTTCACTATTAATAATAATTCATTAATTCATAATTTATTACCAACCTCAGGTTGCCTTTGAAAAAAAGCACATTTCGGGCAAAACTATAGGATTTGAGAGGAAAAAATTAATTACTTTTCCTCAACCACTTTGTCCTACTATCTGGATCCCAGCCTACCACAGGTAGTCCTCTACTTACGACCACAGTCGAGCCCAAAAAATTATGTACCTGCTAAACGAAACATTTCTTAAGTTAAGGTTTGCCCCGTTTTATTACCTTTCTTGCCACAGCGGTTAAGTAAATCACTTGCGCTGTTCAGTTACCAACACGGTTGTTAAGTGAATTTGCCGCCTTTGGTCGCAAAAGAGGATGACGTGACCCCGGGACTCAGCAACTGCTATAAATAAGATTCAGTTGCCAAGAACCCAAATTTTGATCACGTGACCATGAAGGATGCTACAACGGTCGTATGAAAAACAGTCCTAAGTCTCTCTTTTTTTAAACTGCCGTTGTAACTTCTAACGGTCACTAAGTGAACCGTCGTAAGTCGAGGACTCCCTGTTCAGAGATACACACAAACACACCGGAGAAGAAGGAGAAGAAAAACCGGACTGACCTTTTTTGCAAGGTGGCCTTCCAGGCGACCCACCGGTGCTCATCTTTGAGGATATGCAGGAACCCCTGAAGCACCTCCAGGACGGCTTTAGTGGCCTCCCGCGGCTCTCGTATCCCGAGGATTTTTACGGGGAAACTGAACGCCGGTATCTTCCGCAGGCACTCCGCCGGAAACTTCCCCTTCATCCTCCTCAGACGCTCCACGCTCTGCCGGTTCAGTCTTCGCTGGTGCAGTTTCAGAAGGTTGCAGTTTGATCCCCAGGTGGGAGCAGCCAGCAGGAGCACCAGGCAGAGCAGCCCCATGGGCACCGGAGTCCTTTTGGAGGGCATGGTAGGGCTCAGAGCGGTTCCAGCCGTGGGTTCTGTGATGGGTCCCCCTCTGAGCTCCAGAAGCACTGAAGAGAAGGGCTCTGGCGTCCTCCTTTATGTACCTGGCAGCCCATGTTCCTTTTTCATCATTTCTCCCACCGAATTCCCCTGTTTCATTTTCAGTTTTCAATTTCAACTTCCATGGAGTTTTCCCCCCTTTTGGTGGGGCTGGTGGGGCTTGGATGCTTGTAGCTGAGATGGGGCCTCATTCTGTCTCTTCCAACCCCCAAAGTGATATTTCCCCCCCACCCCAAAAGACCCCCACCCCAAAAGACCCCCACCCCAATAGCCAACATTGCGAGGATATCCTGGAGGTTTCATTGCTTGCAAGTCAACCCTTGAGACTTGCAATGCATCGGTAGACTCTGACTTAACAGCGGTTCACTTAATGACCGTGGCGCAGGAAAAAAAGTGACTTACGACCGTTTTCCACATTGCAGCGTCCCCATAGTCACGCCATTTACATTTGGATGCTTGGCAACTGACTCACATTTATGACGATTGACGGGGGTCGCACGATCACCTTTCGCAGTTGGATGTCATCAGGGGTGGGTTTCAGGCGGTTCGCGGCGGTCCCCGCGAACCGGTTGGTCGGCGAACCCGGAAGTAAGTAACTTCCAGGAACGCCGAAGAGTCCACCCGCCCGCCCGCGTTTCTTACCCGGTTTTGACGAGTTCTGCGCTTCCACGCATGCGCAGGACGCATACAGCGCCTGCGCGATCCTCCAGGAGCAGCTGGAGCATCGCACAGACGCTAGTACGCATGCGTGCATTGCGCGCGTGCACGAGGACGCCGCCGGCCCCGTTCCAACCGAACCGGTTGGAACGGGGCGAGAAACCCACCCCTGGATGTCATGGATCTTCAGCAGGGGGAGGTGAGAAGACATCACTTCTGATCCCGTTCCCGACATCGTTCCTTATCAAGCAAAGTCTGGAGTATATTGAAACCAGATAGATTAAAAGTTAAAAAATAATAAAAAATAAAAAGGAAAAAATAAAGGAAAAAAAAGAAAAGAATAATTAAAAAATAAAAGGGGGAAACCCCCCCCCCCAAAAAAAGAAAAATCAATAAACTCTCTACCTTAAACTCAGCTTCCCATCAATATTAACACTTAAACAATGTACATCATTCCTAATCTCAATCAATTTATTACTTGCAGGATTTTCTTTCCAAATTGTTGTTAGTTTACCGAAATATAAAGGAAAATAAAAACACTCAGAAACCAGAGGAAGGAAAAAGGGAATGTTAAAAGGGTGGAAGAGTGGAGGCTGTAAGTTTGTTTTTATTCCACTGTGTTAAAAAGAGTTGGAATCCAATGCTAGTTTTCCCTTATTTTTTTTTAATTTTCTTTTGTATTTTATATTTTTTATTTCCCCCCCTTAATTCGATGTTTTCTTTTAAAAATAAATTGCGAACGCTGCTACCCGTCGCGCCATTGTTTATTAAATACTTGGCAGCGTTCATTCCTTGGCATTGCCCTGGATTCTTTCTTCTTTTTTTTTTTCCTTTTTCCTTTTTTTCCTTTTTTTCCTTTTTGGGAAATTCCAACTTTGGAATTAAGAAAATGAGATACTGAAAACAAAAGAGACTCGAAAATGAAAGCGGGGAGGGTGGGGGGGAAAAGACTGCTCCAAATATGGGCAAGGAAGTAAATGACTCAATCTCTCCTTGGGATGTTTTCATTGCAGCCACAACTGTGAATGTGATGCAAGGAAGATTTGTGCAAATAGCAAGGCCTGCTTCTTAACTTGCGTGCTCTTCCCAAGAATGCAAAAACGAAGCAGGAGGAAAAAGGCAGCCTGCCAAGAATTAAATAGGAAATGCTCATGGCCGCGATTCTCTAAATCCGGGGTGTCCAAACTTGGAAACTTTAAGACTTGTGGACTTCAACTCCCAGAATTCCACAGCCAGCCATGCTTGAAGTCTGCAAGTCTTAAAGTTCCCAAGTTTGGACACCTCTGCTCTAAATATTACTGAATTACTTAGCCTCATCCTGCTGTGCTTCCTACAATGACCCCCAAAATGATAATTTGACTCTGTTCTTCAGAGTAGGCAAAACAATAAACCACAAATGGAAACTATTCAAGGTGAGAAGCAATCTGGAACTATGGAGATATTTCTTGAGAGTGAGGATAATTAACCAGTGGAACGACTTGCCACCAGGTGTTGTGGGTGCTCCATCACTGGAGGTTTTTAAGAAGAGACAGTCCATTTGTCTGGAATGGTCCAGGGCCGTGGTGGTGAACCTATGGCATGGTGGGCACAGGTGGCACACAGAGACCTCTCTGCGGGCGTGCCCAACATTGCCCAGGTCAGATCTCCATGGCGTTTCTTTTGTGAGCTTCTCTTTCCCTGCAAATGACGGAACAGAGGCTCACGAAAGAAAAAAAAATCTTCCTGCTACACTGCTGGTGTTGGGATGCCCCCATCAACCAGCTGGTCTTCGGATCTCTGCTGCGCATGCATGCATGTCCGTGTGCATGTCCGCGCATGTGTGCATGCCCGCGCATCTATGCATTCACACATGTGCACCCAACGTTCAGTTTGGGCACTCGGTGTTTAAAAGGTTCGCCATCACTGGCATGGGGGTCTCCTGCTTGAGCAGGGGGTTGGACTCGATGACCTCCAAGGTTCCTTCCCAAGGAGCCGAGGTGGCGCAGTGGTTAGGGGGCAGTACTGCAGGCCACTTCAGCTGACTGTTATCTGCAGTTCAGCGGTTCAAATCACACCAGGCTCAAGGTTGACTCAGCCTTCCATCCTTCCGAGGTGGGTGAAATGAGGACCCAGACTGTGGGGGCGACTCTGTAAACCGCTTAGAGAGGGCTGAAAGCCCTATGAAGCGGTATATAAGTCTGCTATTGCTAACTCTGATATTCTGTTATTTAATGGAGGGAAGCTTCTCAGAGGAATTGTCAACCTAAAACAGGGGTCGGCAACCTTAAACACTCAAAGAGCCATTTGGACCCGTTTCCCACAGAAAAGGAAACACCGGAGCCACAGAAACTCCTTCCCGTGCCTGTTTCCTGAGCGCTCACAAAACTAGCATATGTAGTTGAATTAAAGGTTCTGTTTTCTTCCAAAAGCTTCTCTTTTCTTGGATTTATGCATGGTAAAAGCTCAATAAATCGCCTGCTGGCCGGAGTCTCACATTGGTGGTTGGGACACATAGTTTGAGCAGCAGGGAGCTGCAGCAGAGGGATGAAAGAGCCACATGCGGCTCCAGAGCCCCAGGTTGCTCACCCCTGAGCTAGAATTAAGGAGACATTTCCTGACAGTGAGGACAATTAACCAGTGGAACATCTTCCCACCAGAAGTTGTGGGGGCTCCATCACTGGAGGTTTCTAAGAGGAAACTGGACAGCCACTTGTCTCTGATTGTATAGGGTCTCCTGCTTGAGCAGGGGGTTGGACTAGAAGACCTCCAAGGTCCCTTCCAGCTCTGTCTTATTCTCTTATTCTTCCTATTTCTCTGCTGCAAGAGCTTCTAGAGCTGCAGGAGGCTCCAGCTTAAAAAACATGGTCTCAGTTTGCTCAGATTCCAGGGTCATTGGAGGGAACCACAAGATGTGTACCGTCTTGTTGTTGTTTTTTTTAAATCAAGATAGATTTTAACAACATCAATACGGTGATTTTTAAATGCTGTTTACTTGATTCAAAGCAAAGAATTCTTGTTTTCTTTGACGCTTGCATTGTAAGTCCGTCAGAACTTTGAACTGTCACTAAGGGACTGGACGTAACTCAAGGACTACCTATAGTCTAGGCCAGTGATGGGCAACCTTTTTGGTGTGGTGTGTCAAAAATCGGCAAAAAATCGAGCATAACTCGCGTTGTGTGTCACTTCGACAAAAACATAATTTTGTGCAATTTATAGTTTAAACTACAAAAATGTATAATTGCAATATATAATTGTATTTAATAAACCAAAAACAAATTATTTAACATACCTGCTTAGTAACTTCTTTGTTCATCAGTCGATTTCATATGTTGCCCTTGATATTATTGAACTTGTTTGGGGTGCCGTGAACCAGGGCTGTGGAGTCGGCTGCTTCCAGCTCCACGTCCTCATCAACATGCCGCTCCAGCCCGCCCCAAGAGAACTCAGATATTCTCTTAATAATTGCATCTTTATTCTGCATATCGTGAAATAGAACTGGCGCACATCTTAGGAGAGTTTCTTTAATAAATTCTTCCTCATTAAGCGCTTTTGCATGCTGAGCTATGGAGTGAGCAATGCTCAAACTTGCAGAGTTTAAATTTGTAGAGCCTTTCATAAATAAACAGCGCACTGTTCCCGCGCTCCTCTCCTGCGGGTCCTCCCTCGCCGCGCTGATGACGTGTGTGCACATGGCACGCACGCCTTACCAGCAGCCCCTGCGCTCAGAAAGGGGCGGCGGCGATACAGTAAGTGAGTGTGGGCGGGGGAGATCACACCTCCCGCCCCCCCCCCCCCCCCGTTCCTCCAGCACAGATTATTTCATCCTCGGCGGCCGTGCAGGAGCCGAGGATGAATCGCATGAAATCCTGTGCGTGTCACCCCAAATGGCTACGCGTGTCAGCACTGACACGCGTGTCATAGGTTCGCCATCACTGGTCTAGGCCCATGATGGCCAACCTATGGGACGCGTGCCCGAAGTGGCAAGTGGAGCCATGTCGCCTGCGTGGCGGCGCCCATTTCTCTTCTGGGTTCCTGGGGCCCAGGCACACGCAACAGTCCGGCTTGCCTCTGTGCGTGGGGCAGTGGCGGAAACAGGAGGAGCGGGCCTTCCGTGAGCATGCGTGCCGACCAGCTGATCGGTGCGTGCGCATGTGCGGCAGTAGCCCAAACACTTGAAGAACCTGAAGAAACCAGACGTTCATTTTCTAGCACTGCTGGATGCCCCCTGGGCAGCTCCTCTTCTGGGTGGGGGCCTAGATGGGCACCCTCCCTGGTCTAGGCTGTAATCTGGCTTTAGAAAGAGAGGCAACCACCATCCTCCTTGGCAACCATTCGAGGTGACAACAGCCCTGCAACAAAAGTGACTAACAACCCCTACGGCATCCCCATGGTCACGGGAACAGAACTTGGACACTTGGCAACAGGCATGTACTTATGACGGTTCTGCTGGGTTCCCGTGATCAGCGTTTGTAACCTTCACACTGGCCTCCAACAAGCAGTCAACGAGGGAAGCCAGATTGGCTTAACAACCACATGGGCGGAGCCAACGTTACATCGTGCGGACTCAACAGTCCGAATCCGCCGATGACACTTTTGCCCCTGGACGGTCCGGCAGGACCTAAACCGTCCCGAAGAGACGGTGACTGGGAAGACAAGACCTTGCTGGTCGCGGGGACATCACAAAGTCCCTGATCGACCCAAGGGAAGCGCTTCCAACCAGTGGCAACAGGCAGCCCCCCCCTCCCCCCCCCCCGGCTGACATAGTTGGATACGGCTCCAGAAAGAGAAATGCAAGTGTTTCCATCTGGTGAGGGTTTTTTTTTTCTTTTCTTTTAGAAGATTGCCCTAAGAAACTCTTTTCTTAAGTTAAATTAGTCCTTTAAGTAAGAACAAAGTGGCGTATTTAATCCCTATTGGACTGCCTTAGAAAGTTTTTTGCTCTTGCCTGTAACGATGTTTTGTGGATTGAAGTGATTGCAACGTTTCCTTTCTCTCCGCTTGAGGTGAAGGGATCTTTTTTTCTCTATTTCCTTTTACTACTTTAACTTTTTTTGGCTTAAATTAAAACTCTTTTTACTTTAATAAATTTCTCCTTCTACTTGTTACAATATCATATTAAAGATACTTAAGGAAAAAGGAAAGACCATTTTGTTACTGGAAAGATACTGGTTAATAATGCTAGTTGATGGAAAAAAGCTAGTTAATTATTGATGATTAATAAGTAGAGATTTTAGTACCTTATAGACTGTTCTAGATTACCATTGAATGTTTATTCATTAACATATAATTTACTATGATACTAGTAGAGAAATAATAACCTTAGTTAGGATAAATAACTGGGCCATAGAAATGCTAATGTATATTTTGGGTGATTGTTAAGTAGAAATGTTAACATCTCTTAGATTGTCTTAGATGTCTAATGTTTATTTTCTTAGCACGTAATTAACTAATTTGGGATTGAGGGAAAAGTCCTATAAATCTTATTAATAAATTATTGTCTAAAGACAGCTATAAAGGTATAATATTGTGTGGGCCTGAAGAGGAGAGGTGAGATAAACAGTAAATAACTTTTAGTTAACTACAATAATAACAATGAAATGTTAGTGGGCAATATTTAATGATACATACAGGTATGTTATTGGGGTGGGGGGATGCTTACATATCTTACTTAACTGAATTAGTTTTAGAATATGTCATAAAGGTGCAATGTTATTGGAGATCTATTGAAATTGCAAATGAATGCCATTAAGTGGTTGTGTCTTTTAATATAAATGATTCTAGATAAAAACATGTCTAAACAATGATAACCAAATGAGAATTATGGTACAGGGATAGTAAAATACTTAACTTTTCTTTCTTGACTTAAAATGTACAACCTGATTTGAATGAAGCATATGTAAGGATTGTGGAAGAAACGCATGGAATATATTTGTAATCAATCGATACGCTTTCAACAAGATGTAACGAAAGATGGTTTTGTCTTTTTGTTTAACTAAAACAATAAAAAAATCTCTCTCAAAAAAAAACCACCACCACCACATGGGTCACTCAACCACTGATTTGCTTAACTGTGTCAAAAAAGTCATATTATTAAGATCACTCACTTAAGAATCTTGGTGGTGCAATGCTTAAGATGCAGCATGGCAGGATAACTCTGCCCACAGTCTGGAGTTTGATCCTGCTCAAGGTTGACTCAGCCTCCCAGGTTGTTAAAATGAGGACCCAAATTGTTGGGGGCAATTATGCTGACTCTATAAACTGCTTAGAGAGGGCTGGAAAGCACTGTGAAGCAGTATATAAGTCTAAGGGCTATTGCTATTGCTATACATAGAGGATTGGATGGATGGACGAGGATTGGATGGATGATAGATAGATAGATAGATAGATAGATAGATAGATAGATAGATAGATAGATAGATAGATAGATAGATAGATAGATGATAGATAGATAGATAGATAGATAGATAGATAGATAGATAGATAGATAGATAGATGTTGACTCAGCCTTCCATCCTTCCAAGGTGGGTAAAATGAGGACCCAGGCTGTTGGGGGCAAGATGCCAACTCTGTAAACAGCTCAGAGAGAGCTGTAAAACACTTTGAAGAGGCATATAAGTAGCTTATAAGCTTTGCAATAGAAACCTTCTACTCCCTTGTAGTCCTAAATTCAGGACTACCTGTCAATTATTCCGTTGCTTTCCTTTTTGTAGGATTACTATGGAATCACATTCCCTGCTCCTGCGAACCTGACCAGCAGAGACGGAGCCCTTGCTAACAACCCTTACTCAGGTGAGGCAAAACTCAGGTATGGCTGTGGGCTTCCTATGTCCAGACGAGGCTGTAGGTTGATGGATTGTTGCATTGTGATGGCTACCCCAGTGGGGAGTCAGTCGGTTCCTACGCCTTTTCTGTGGGCCCCCGAGAAGGCCAAAAATCCAGGCCCGCCTGGATGTCATCCCCAGGACTCCTGATCACCTGGGTGAACACGAGATTGTCCATCATCATCTCGACTATCTTAAGTCCCCTTGTGGTCATCTTCTTTTGTTTTAATATCATTTTTATTCAGCATTTTTTAAACATTAAAACCACAATTACACTTTTTACAGCGTTCCGTTATCGGTATTCTTTTTTCCTAATTTAAGGTTTTCCATTCTACGACCTGTTGCTTTACACATATACCTCCTTGTTTCATGATTACTCATTTTTACAATATATACAATATTTACATCTCTATGACCTTCTGAATATATACAATCTTCTTTTGTTATATTTTCTATGTATTCGGTATGCGTTGATTTTACATCTCTTTTCAAGCCAATTGTACCACCTGTTCCATGTCTATTCCCCTTTATCTCTTAGTTCCATCATTAATTTGTCCATTTCTGCGCATTCTAGCACCTTTTTTATAGTCTCTGCATTTGAGGGAATGACTTTTTGTTTCCAATTTTGGGAAGATGTTTTGCTTCTCATCCAAGCAGCTTCTTCAGTTCTGGCTGGATGGTGGGGAAGGGAAGGATTTATACTCCTTGCAGACAGCTGGTCATTTGCATCCTTTTAGAGGGTCTTGAGGCCACTTGGAGGTTTGTCTGTGTCCTCAGGGTCACCTGAGTGCTGCAAATGGTTCCTGTAGTCTGAAGTTTTTTCCACTGGAAATCCATTCTTACTCCCACACCATTCTAAGGGTCTTCATCTCAAATCGTGTAGCTAAAAGTCTGTAGAGATTCTCAGTCCTCCAGGTCACGGTTGTCCCAAAGGGGCTTTTTCAGGAGCTTCAGCAACCCTCTCAAAGGATGCAAATGACCAGCTGTCTGCAAGGAGCATAAATCCTTCCCTTCCCCACCATCCAGTCAGAGCTGAAGAAGCTTCTTGGATGAGAAGCGAAACGCCTTCAAAAGAAAAACCAGAAACTCCAGTTACCTCTTGAAACAAAAGCACCTTTGGTGGGACAACCTGTTCAATCATCACAAAGAGGAATCGCCATTGCCTTCACATCCAACGTTGCTTCCTCCTTCCCGTCCAGGTGATCTCACAAAATTTGGCCGTGGAGATGCAGCTTCACCCGCGCCCGCCACCACGCTTGCCCAGGCTCAGCAGAACCAGACGCAGGCCCACCACACTGCTCAACAGGCTTTCCTCAACCCCACGTTGCCGCCCGGGTACAGCTACACCGGCTTGCCATATTACGCCGGGGTGCCAGGAGTGCCCAGTGCTTTCCAGTACGGCCCCACCATGTTTGTAAGTCTCAGGTTCCCGAACCGTGTTTGGGGGCGTTGTCTGGGATTCTCCTACAACTGTTGCATCTGAGGGGCCCTTGGTGCCCTCTGGGCTTGGCTGTTGTCTAACAGATGATTTACTACCCAGCTAGGGAACTTTTACAGTTAGGAGGAGGAGGAGGAGAGGAGAGGGAGGAGGGAAAGGAGGAGGAGAGAAAGAGGAGGGAGAGGAGGAGGAGAAGGAAGGAAAGGAGGAGGGAGGAGGAGGGATAGGGGAGGGGTGGGAGAAGGAGGGAGAAGGAGGAGAGGGAGAGAAGGAGTAGGGAGGAGGAGGAGAAGGAAAGGAGGAGGGAGGAGGAGAGGGAGGAAGAGGGATAGGAGAGGGGAGGGGTGGGAGAAGGAGGAGAGGGAGAGAAGGAGTAGGGAGGAGGAGGAGAAGGAAAGGAGGAGGGAGGAGGAGAGGGGAGGGGTGGGGTGGGAGAAAGAGGGAGAAGGAGGAGAGGGAGAGAAGGAGGAGAAGGAGGAGGGAGAAGGAGGAGAGGGAGAGAAGGAGTAGGGAGGAGGAGGAGAAGGAGGAGGGAGGAGGGAGAAGGAGGAGAGGGAGAGAAGGAGTAGGGAGGAGGAGGAGAAGGAGGAGGGAGAAGGAGGAGAGGGAGAGAAGGAGTAGGGAGGAGGAGGAGAAGGAGGAGGGAGGAGGGAGAAGGAGGAGAGGGAGAGAAGGAGTAGGGAGGAGGAGGAGAAGGAAAGGAGGAGGGAGGAGGATAGGAGAGGGGAGGGGTGGGAGAAGGAGGGAGAAGGAGGAGAGGGAGAGAAGGAGTAGGGAGGAGGAGGAGAAGGAGGAGGGAGGAGGAGAGGGAGGAAGAGGGATAGGAGAGGGGAGGGGTGGGAGAAGGAGGGAGAAGGAGGAGAGGGAGAGAAGGAGTAGGGAGAGGAGGAGGAGAAGGAAGGAAAGGAGGAGGGGGAGGAGAGGGAGAAGGGGGAAGGAGAGGGGGAGGGATAGGAGAGGGGGAGGGGAGGGGTGGGAGGAGGAGGGAGAGAAGGTGGAGGGAGGAGAACTGTGGAGTCCTAGATGCTCTCAGTGCTTCGTTGTTGTCTAACATATGATTTATTACCCAACTAGAGAACTTTTACAGGGTGGAGGAGGAGGAGGAAAGGAGAGGGAGGAGGGGAAGGAGGAGGAGGAGAGGAGGGAAGAATGTGAGGTCTTTAGTGATCTCTGAGTTTCCTTGTTTTCTTGCAGACATTTTATTACCCAACTAGGGTTATTTCTAGTTGTCAGCAAAACCATGGGAACAGCAGATTTGTTTAATGACCAGTGTTCTCTGAATGACCTCTACAAAGAATGTAATTAAAGTCAGCTTTGATGGGCAGGCTTCATTAACTATGTCAAGAACTCCCTGTATTTTTTCCCCCGTTAGAACTGAGCATACTGTAAATAGAGCCCTTCCTCTCTGATGGGTAGGGTAGGGTAACAGAGTTGCAAAGGGACCTTGTAGGTCATCTAGTCCAAACCCCACCCCCACCCCAACCAAGCAGGAGACCCTCCACCATTTCTGACAGAGACCAGTCCAGTCTTTTCTTGAAAGCCTCCAGGGATGAAGCTCCCACAACTTCCAAAGGCAACTTCTGTTCCATTGATTGATTGTTCTCCCTGTCAGGAAATTCCTCCTTGTTTCCAGGTTGAATCTCTCCTTGTTCAGTTTCCATCCACTCTTCCTTCTCGGGCCTTCGGGTGTTTTGGAAAACAGCTTGATCCCCTCCTCTCTGTGGAAGCCCCACAAATATTGGAAGATGCTCTCCTGTCTCCCCTGGTCCTTCTCTTCCCTAGACTAGCCATGCCCAGTTCCTGCAACCGTTCTTCGTATGTTTTCAAAGGGAGGAAAAACCCCAAGTAAGCCCAGTAGCCTCTTGGAAAAAGCCCCTTTGGGGCCACCGTGACCCAGACGAGGCAGAGTCTCCGGAGACCCTCACAAGCGCTGACCCTCCTTCCTTTCCCTCCCTGCAGGTCCCGCCAGCCTCGGCCAAGCAGCACAGCGTGACCTTGAACGCCGCTTCCACGCCCTTCCAGCAGGCTGGCAGCTACGGGCAGCACAGCTACGGAGCAGGTGGGGGCTCTGGCACAGGGGGTGGCAGGCTCAGGAGGAGGGGGGGGCATGTCTCCATCTTTGGGCAGGGCGGAAGGACCATTGCAAACCCGGCTCCTGGGGGGGGGGGGCACAGGAAGAAGGGACATGCTGGCTGGGGAATTCTGGGAGTTGAAGTCCACAAGTCTTAAAGTTCCCAAGTTTGGACACCCCTGATTTATTTGATGCTCTTTTACTTCTGCTCCTTGTTGGGTTTTCAAGATGGGCAGGGAGATAATCATAGTTGTTGTTTTTTTTCTCTCGGAAAAAAGGTTTTATTTCTTTTAAAAAACACAAATATTTCATCATTCGTCAACCATTAAAACATTGAAGTACAATTTTTTTTGTATGCCCCTCCCTCCACCCTCCCCCTCAACCCCCCTCCTCCTCCCCCCCCCCCCCAACTTCCCAGAACCCGTACACGGTATGGATTTTTAACAAACACAGTCTAAAATCTATTGAGAAAAAAAGAAATAAAGAAATTAATGACATTCTGCATTGACCTTAGCTTCTTCTTGCTGAACTAACTTTAAACAATTTAAATCATTTCTGATCTTAAGCATAGGCTAACTGGAGTTTCTTGGTCCCGTATTTATTTTGTATATAGTCAATCCATTTTTTCCAGTCTCGTTTATATCTCTCATTTGAGTGATCTTTAAGATATGCCGATATTTTAGCCATCTCGGCTAAGTTTGTGACTTTCAATGTCCATTCTTGGATTGTAGGCAAGTCTTCCTTCTTCCAGTATTGGAGATAATCATAGTTATTATCATTTAGAACCGAGGAATGTAACGCTACACTTTCAGGGCTGCGATACTCGGCGCACAGTTGCAATTGTGATAGCCACCACAAAAATGCCCGTTCTTCCTTTCCCCTCCCCCCCTCAGGCTATGACGACCTCACCCAGGGGCCGGCGGCTGGAGACTACAGCAAAGGGCCGTATGTTGCCGCCTCGCAAGCACAAAACAAATCAGCTGCCGGCGGAGCAGGGAAAGGTAATTTGGGGGTGCCCTTTTTCTAACATTTGGCGCTCAGGGTTGAAATGTGGGGTCCCTGGTGCGCTCTGAGCTTGGCTGTTTTGTTGCAGACGTTTCATGACCCAGCTAGGTAACTTCATCAGTGCTAGAAGGAAGCAGGTTTTGTGAGGAGGAATTGGAGGAGGACTATGGGGGGGGGGTCCTTGGTGCTCTCCAAACTGGGCTGTTTTCCTTCAGGATGTTTCATGACCCAACTAGGTAACTTCATCAGTGCTAGAAGAGCGTGCTCTGACCTCGGCTTCCCCAGCAACACGAAGCCGAGTCCTCGTCCCGGGAAACCCCTTTTATTGAATTCCTCTCCAGCAAAGTCTTTCCCCTCCCACAGTCTTTCCAGATAGTTCACAATTACCGACCTTTCTCAGGCTTGGAGAGGGGCCAGGCCGAGATCTTTCAGACGCTGGCAAGAATGCAGGAATGAACTAATGGTCTCCTGCAAACTCCACTCCCCTTTTGCTCCTCTTTGATTCCCTCTGGGAGGGGCCGTCCACCATCCACCTGTGGCCTCACTCCCAAGTCGACCCCTGTTCTTTAGCGGTTCCCTTCATTTAGCAACTCTGCGCATGCGCACACTGGGAACAGGCTCCAGCTGTTCCTCTGCCTCACTGATGTCTGACTCTGAAGGCAGCTGATAACTGTTGGACAGCCCTGGCCCCCTCTCTGCCCCCGACACAGAGCCCTCAGCAGAGCCTTCCCCAGACTCCAGGACCGGCCCATCTTCCTCCCCAACCTCCTCACTGCCCGAATCTGCTGCCATCTCCGCTGGCAGCTGGTGGGCCACAACAGAGAGAGGGTCTTGTTCTTCATTTTTACATAGGTGGCTTGCGCTTCTAGTGTTGGGGAGAAGTGTTCTGGGTACCCAACCAAGGAACTTCCAACTCAGACAATCAAGGGAATTAGAGTGAGCCCCCCCCCTCTCACTTTCCAGCACTGAGGATGCTCCCTAGTTGGGCCTGAGATTTGACAGCTCCTGTCCTGAGGCCTTCTGGAGGGCACTGGAGACCCAGATGTTCTCCCTGGCCTTGAACTGACTGCATTGGGCATCTTGTTTCATGTTTTATGTTGTACTTAGAGAGTTATTTTGCTTTTAGGCCGTTGGGTGGCACCTGTCAAATAAAATATGCTAGATAATAAATTAAACAACAGAATATGATTAAATGGGTGTGTTGGTGTGTATTCCAGCATAACTCTGGAACACCTCGAGCAATTTCAACTAAATTGACCTGCGCTCTGGAAATGGATACTGTGGGGCTAAGACATCCCCTAACACCCCACAGTGTGCGATCTGTTAAGATACAACCTGTTGTGCCTTTAAATGGCTTCTACTGTACTGCCGCAAAACGGATTCTACTGTACAGCGCAGTGGAGTTGCCATGGTAACGGCTTCACGGTACTCCACATTGGGGCTCCCTCTAGTAAGGGGGGAAATCCAACATTAGAAATTATGTTTTGTCCGGACATTTCCCCCTATAAATAAATACCCTGGCAATGCCAGGTTATCAACAAGTATGTTAGTTTATAATATAATTATATAATATAATATAATATAATGATAAGCACAGGTACAGTATAGGTGGTACCTTGCTCAATAGTAGTAACTGTGAGAGGGATCTTGGAGTCCTAGTAGACAACCATTTAAATAGGAGCCAGCCGTGGGCAGCAGCTGCCAAAAAAGCCAACACAGTTCTAGGCTGCATCAACAGAGGGAGAGAATCAAGATCACATGAAGTGTTAATACCACTTTATATAAGGCCTTGGAAAGGCCACACTTGGAATACTGCATCCAGTTTTGGTCACCATGATGTAGAAAAGATATTGAGACTCTAGAAAGAGTGCAGAGAAGAGCCACAAAGATGATTAGGGGATGAAGGCTAAAACATATGAGGAACGGTTGCAAGAACTGGGTATGTCTAGTTTTGTGAAAAGAAGGACCGGGGGAGACAGGATAGCATCTTCCAATATCTTAGCGGTTGCCACAACGAAGAGGCAGTCAAACTATTCTCCAAGGCACCTGGGAGTAGAACAAGAAGCAATGGGTGGAAACAAGGAGAGAAGCAACTTAGAACTGAGGAGAAATTTCCTGACGGTTAGAACAATTAATCAGTGGAACAGAAGTTGCCTCCAGAAGTTGTGAATGCCCCAACACTGGAAGTCTTCAAGAAGATGTTGGATAGGCATTTGTTTGGAACGGTATAAGGTTTCCTGCCTAGGCAGGGGGTTGGACTAGAAGACCTCCAAGGTCCCTTCCAACCCTGCTATTGTATTGTATTGTATTGTATTGTATTGTATTGTATTGTATTGTATTGTATTGTATTGTATTGTATTGTATAATACAGTATAATAATATAATAATATAATATAATATAATAAATATAATAAATATAATAAATATAATATAATAATATAATACAATATAGTATAATATAGTATAATATAATATAGCATAATATAATATAATATAATATAATATAATATAATATAATATAATATAATATAATATAATATAATATAATATAATATAATATAATATAATATAATATAATATAAACTTCCACCGGTGTGAAGGAAACGGCGACCATTTTAAGAACTGGGATTCTGCCCCATTTCATAGGTTTAAATTGTGGTTGTTTGGTTAGTTGGCTGGTTCATTAATTTGTTCATTACTTGAATCCATCCATCCATCCATTCATTTTCTATGGATTTTAGTGCGCTGCGGACAGGAAAAGGCAGGGTAACAATTGCAGGAGTAATACATTCAAAATTCCAGTTTGTTCTGCTTCGGAAGAAAAATGGAATTTGTTTTCGTAAGGCATGAAGGAGCATCAATTCTGCTGCACTCTGTGACCCATGTGGCTCTTCCACTCAGAGGAAAGCAGCACTCGGAGGGTGTCAGACCCTTAAAGTTCAAAGAACATCATAACCCATCACCTTTTGAAATTGTGGAGGCCCACAGAAATACATACATGGCTGGAAAAGATGATAAAACAGCACATTGATTTAAAAGCAGAAATATTCCTGTTGGGGATTTTACCTGAAACTTATAGTAAAGAGAACACATATCTAATTATTCAGGTATTAACAGCAGCTAGAATTGTATTTGCACAACATTGGAAAAGTGAAGAGATCCCTACTGATAAGAAGGTGATTAGGAAAATATTGGAATGTGCACAGATGAATAGATTAACGCTAATAATTAAAGAGGAAGAACAAACTGAATATTATAAGATAGGGGAATTATTTTATCAATGGTTAGAGAAATAAAAGAAGGCAATTAAAGAAGAGTAGAAAATACGTTAGAGATGTAGCAATAGCAATAGCAGTTAGACTTATATACCGCTTCATAGGGCTTTCAGCCCACTCTAAGCGGTTTGCAGAGTCAGCATATCGGCCCCAACAATCCGGGTCCTCATTTCACCCACCTCAGAAGGATGGAAGGCTGAGTCAACCTTGAGCCGGTGAGATTTGAACAGCCGAACTGCAGAACTGCAGTGCTGCATTTAACCACTGCGCCACCTCGGATAATTGTTAGCATTATGATGGGGATGATTATGTTTAATGTAATTATATTTTTATTAGAAGATACATTAAGAGGGAAAACGAACAGGTTTACTATACTCAACTGTTTAATATATATTGTAAGGTAGAGAATGAATATCAATGTAGTGAATGTAGTGTTGCAGAGATATTTGTACCCAGATGACATACTGTTTAAGAAAAGATGGAATGTTCATATTTTTTAATAAAGTAAAAACTTTAAAAAAATAAAAAACTCCCCTTGGCTGTTTGCATAGCTGGCACAACTCTCTCTCTCTCTCTCTCTCTTTCTTTGTCCCCAGGTGTTTCTGTGAACTCAAGTAACACAGGAGTACCTGACATTAGTGGCTCTGTCTACAACAAGGCTCAGGTGAGTTCAGCACCTTCGTTGCCAGGGAGGGTCCCAAGGAGGGAGTGACCTAAAAGATCAAGATTGCAGCAGCCACAGAACAGCATGGCTGAAGCTCCACCTGCCTTTCCTTTGCATAGTTGCCATGTTTTTGACCACACCCTGTCCTGGTGGCATTTCAGCATCCCATCTCTCTCTCTCTGAAAGGTCCGTCAGCTGAGAATCTTATGGTCCTTTGTCCTGTCCTGTCCTGTCCTGTCAATGTTACGACCCAGATCGCCTAGGTAGAGGCCGGCCTTGGTAGAATCCTTTATTGCTCTGTTGACTCAACTTGGAAGGGACCTTGGAGGTCTTCTAGTCCAACCCCCTGCTTAGGCAGGAAACTTTATAGCATTTCAGACAGGTGGCTGTCCAATCTCTTCTTCTTAAAGACTTCCAGTGTTGGGGCATTCACAACTTCTGGAGGCAACTTCTCTTCCACTGATTAATTGTTTGTCTGGAAACTCCTCCTTCGTTCTAGGTTGCTTCTCCCCTTGATTAGTTTCCACCCATTGCTTCTTGTCCTGCCTTCAGCTGCTTTGGAGAATAGCTTGAGTCCCTCTTCTTCTTTTTTTGTTGTTTCGCAACAAACGTCCCTACAACACCTCGCCCTACCCTGAAGGCAGCTCTCCACAGTTCTACAATGCAGAGCTAGTAAGCAACAAGGCGATTTGCGAAGGCAGAGTTCAAAGACCAGGCGCAAGGCCATGGGGCGAGTTCCAGAGTCCGGGGGCCAAAGGCAAGTCACAGTAAGAGCACGGGTGAAAGCCTGGAGATTGTAAGCCAAAACCGTCACTGGTTCCTGACAGATTTCCCCCTTAAGGCATCTCCTTAAGTCAGTGTTTCTCAACCTTGGCAACTTGAAGATGTCTGGACTTCAACTCCCAGAATTCCCCAGCCAGCGAATGCTGGCTGGGGAATTCTGGGAGTTGAAGTCCAGACATCTTCAAGTGGCCAAGGTTGAGAAACACTGACTTAAGTCAACCCATAACCAGGTTGCGAGGAAGGAGAGGCGGCCTCCTCGCCAGCAGCCTAGCAGTCCTCCTTGGAGGTTGCTTTCTCCGCTCTGCTCTCTGGGCCCTCGGATTGAGCGGGGGAGGCAGCCGTTCCCCATTGGAGGGGATCCTCTGTCTCTCAGCATCATGGCCTGTTTTCAGCCGATCCCCCCCGTCTCTGTGAGGGCAGGCAGCTCTCCGTCAGGCTGACCGTCTCCCCCAATGCTCCAGGCGCCCGGCACAACATCGCCCTCGGCCCCTGACCTCGCCAACCATACCAAGGATAGTGCGCCATCCCCGTCAGATGGTCCCAGTTCCCCCTCCTCCTCCTCTGAACTGGGATCCGATGGGGCCATGACCTCTGAGTAGCCTGACCTCCGCTGCTTCTATAACCTCAGTTTCCTTAAACACAGCGAGTCCTCGATTTACAACCACAATTGAGCTCGACATTGCTGCTGCCGATCGACACTGCCGAGCTTTGCCTCATTTTACAACCTTGTCACAGTTGCTAAGTGGAATCATTGCAGTTATGAAATACTTGGGTCAATCTGCCTTCCCCGTGGATTTGGCTTGTCGGGAGGAGGTCGCAAAAGGAGGTCACATGACCCTGGGAGACTGCAACTGTCATGAGTACATGCCAGTTGCCAAGCCTCTGAATTTTGATCACATGACCCAGGTGGATGCTACTACGGCAGTCAGTGTGAAAAACAGTTATAAGTCTCTTTTTTCCAGGGCAGTTATAACTTCCAAAGTCCTTAAGTGAACAGTTGTAAGTTGATTGTATTGTATTGTATTTTATTATTTGTATGCCGCCCTTCTCCGGGAGGACTCAGGGCGGCGAACAATTCAAGGGGGAAAAAAGGGGGAACATAAAAAGACAAAATACAAATAATAAAAGTAGACAACAGTCGCATAACCATACATGTCGAGAGGGGAAAGGAGCTCATCAACCCCAGGCCTGCCGACACAGCCAGGTTTTGACGGCTTTTCGGAAGGCCTGGAGAGAGGTGAGGGTCCGAATCCCTGCGGGGAGTTCATTCCAGAGGGCCGGAGCTGCCACAGAGAAGGCCCTCCCCCGGGTAGTAGCCAGGTGGCATTGGCTGGTAGATGGCACCCGGAGGAGGCCAACCCTGTGAGATCTAATGGGTCTGTGGGAGGTAATTGGCAGCAGGCGGTCTCTCAAGTACTACCTCAACTTGCTTATAAATACAAATATACGTATAAATGTTGGTATAAATACTCAGCAAATGGCAGGGACCACAAAGCCTTGAATTTCGTCAATCTAGGGCAGTGTTTCTCAACCTTGGAGACTTTAAGTCCCGTGGACTTCAACTCCCAGAATCCCCCAGCCAGCTGCTGGCTGGGGGATTCTGGGAGTTGAAGTCCACGGGACTTAAAGTCTCCAAGGTTGAGAAACACTGATCTAGGGGGTTTCTTTTGAGGGGATGCTGCCTGTCATATCTGCAAGCCATCTTTACTTTTTCGATTTCAGGCATGCCACACTTTCTACGGTGGGAAAATGGGAGGGGGAATTATACAAAGTTAGGTTATATGTAGCCATAACAACAAAGTCAAGGTCATCTTTGCCTCTGCACCTGGCTGGAACTGGATGGGTGGAAACTGCCAGCGTGGCAGTGGGAGATTGGACAATGGGATGGACTTGTGGGTGCGGGGGGCAAGATCTTGAACTTTCAACTGGGTGGGGAAACCAGGAAGCTTTCAGATTTTCCCAGATGTGCCAACACGGCTCTCTTCATAAATTGGAACTTTGAGGAATCCTTTGCCTCCGACTCTGATTTAATTTTGGATGCTCTCTGGATCCCTGATAAGGGTCTTTTTTCACCCAGAACAAAGTCAGCCTCATGGACCTTCTTGAGCTGAGTTGAGTTTCCTTGGGAGAAGAATCGTCCTGCTCTTCAGCCACCTTCTGGCCTTCAGACGGCTCTGCTGCAGATGAGGCTTCTCTACCCACCCTGGCTTTTTAAAGGGCGCATGTTTTCAATTTTTCTTCCCCCCCCCCTCCTTCTCTTTCCAGACTTTCGACAAGCAGGGATTCCATGCCGGGACCCCTCCCCCGTTCAACCTTCCCTCAGCCCTCAGCTCCACGGGGCCCCTGAACCCCGGGGCCGCTCCTGGCTACGCCCCGGCACCCTTCCTTCATATCTTGCCTGCGCACCAACAGCCACATTCCCAGGTGCTGCACCATCATCTTCAGCAGGACGGGCAGGTGAGTGACTGGATCCCTCTTGATGGCCCCTAGACTTTTCGAACCCCAGTTTTCTTTCTGGTCAAAATAGCAATATAGCACTTAGACATGTACACCGTATTTTTCGGACTATAAGACGCACCAAGATTTTGAAGAGGTAAATTTTAAAAAAAAAGTTTTTGCACTCTGCAGCCCTACCAAACCCTCCGCATGCCCCACTTTTTTGTGAAAAAGGGGCATGCAGAGAGTTTGGGACGCCTTCAAAGTGCTCCTGGGTGCTGGGAGGAGGGGGGCAAAAACAAGCAAAAAACACCAGTTTTTCCCTCGTTTTTGCCCTTCCCAGCCCCCAGGAGCACTTTGAAGGTGTCCCAAACCCTCTGCACGTCCATTTTTGTAAAGGGGTTTCAGGAGGCCAAAAATGCTGTATTCAGTCTATAAGATGCACCCAGATTTTCACCCACTTTTTTTAGGAGGGGGTGCGTCTTATACTCCGAAAAATATGATGCCTTTGTTTTAGGTTGGTTCTTTCCTTGGCAAGTTTCCATGTATTGCTTCTCCTGCCTTCTGGTGCTTTGGAAAATAGTGTGACCCCCCCCCTCTCTGGGGCAACCCCTCAAATATTGGAAGGCTGTTATCCTGTCTCCCCTGGTCCTTCTCTTCACTAGACCAGCCATGCCCAGTTCCTGCAACTGTTTTTCATATGTTTTATCCTCCAGTTCCCTCATCATCCTGGTTGCTCTTCCCTGCACTTTTTCTGGAGTTTCAACATGCTTTTTATATATTTTGGTGACCAAGATTGGATGCAGTCTTCCAAGCGTGGCCTTGCCAAGGCATTACAAAGCAATAGAATCAACTTCTCGTCATCTTGGAGGGGAACCAAAACTTTTCAAAGGGAAAAAAAACCCAAGAAAGAGGAGTTGCCCTTTGGAAAAAAAAAGTATCTTTGGGGCATCCTACGACATGCCTAACATCCCTGAATCAACCTGGGGCAACAATAGGAAACGGGGAGGCCTTGTGTGATGAGGGAAAGAGCATCAGCCCCAAGGACAGTTGGGGAACACAAAGACCCAACAAGTTTTATATACTATTAGTCAGGGGTGGGTTTCAACCAGTTCGTGGCGGTCCCCGCGAACCGGTTGGTCGGCGAACCCGGAAGTAAGTAACTTCCGGGAACGGCGAAGGGCCCACCCGCCCGCCCGCCCTCCTTACCCGGTTTTGACGAGTTCTGCGCTTCCACGCATGCGCAGGACGCATATAGCTCCTGCGCGATCCTCCAGGAGCAGCTGGAGCATCGCACAGACGCTAGTACGCATGCGTGCACTGCGCGCGTGCACGAGGACACCGCCGGCCCCGTTCCAACCGAACCGGTTGGAACGGGGCGAGAAACCCACCCCTGCTACTAGCTGATAACCTGGCATTGCCCGGGTATTTATTTATCCCAATCCTTTATTAGACAGGAATAGCGATGTCAAGTGGCAGCGTAAGCGCAGAATGGGTTGCCCTCCCTCCTTCCGTGAACGTCGCCGCAATTCCTGAAGAGGCGATGGCAAGAGCAACCCCTCTCTGAGCCCTGATTTCGGCGACAATTAAATTAATTAAAAATGCTTTCCCTGTGCTCCCAGGAGAGTAATTCCTAATGTTGGATTTTCCCCCTTACCAGAGGGAGCCCCCCCCCCCGTGGAGTACTGTGAAGCCATGGCAACTCCACTGCACTGTACAGTAGAAGCCAATTTAAGGCAGTACATTAGAAGCCATTTTAAGGCACAACAGGCTGTACCTTAACAGAACGCACACCCCAAGGGGTTTTAGGGGGGGGTGTCTTATCCCCACAGTATTTTTTCCCCCCAGAGAGTAAGTCATCTGTGTGCCAGGTTTGATTGAAATTGCTCCAGGCGTTCCAGAGTTACGCAGGGACACACACACACAAACACACACACAGCTGTTTAGATAGATAGATAGGTAGATAGATAGATAGATAGATAGATAGATAGATAGATAGATAGATGGATGGATGGATGGATGGATGGATGGATGGATGGATGGATGGATGGATGGATGGATGGATAGATGATAGATAGATGATAGATAGATGATAGATAGATAGATGATAGATAGATAGATAGATAGATAGATAGATAGATAGATAGATAGATAGATAGATACTGTTTTTATGCCTTTAATGTTTGATTTATACACCGCCCAGAGGAAATGGCTTAAAGAAATAAGAAATAAAACTTTTCCTCTCCGGTTCTCCGTAGGGGGGGTCTGGCCAACGCAACCAGCCAAGTGCCCTGCAGCAGAAACCTCAGGGGACAAAAACCACCTATGGAACGTCTCCATACTGGACGAACTAAGCTCTGGCGCAGAGGAAAAGGCCGGGAGACAGTCCGGAGCAGCCCAGGTCGTTCTCAGGCTCCCACCGGAGACGGTCGACTACAGAGGGAAGAGACGCCCCCCCCCCAACCCCCCCCAACCTCCCGGGAGAGCTCGGCCCAGACACCCCGTGGGAAGAATTGGCAGCCACTCCCCTCGTTTGTGACTCTTCCCGATTTGCCGTTTTATGTAAACTATTTATGTATGTATTTGTAAAGGTAGTAGAGCCCAAACGTGGTTCCTGCATGTTTCCGGAGACTCTTTTTAATTTTTCTTCCCGATAGGGGGGCACTAAGCAGTCCGGCTCCCTCCATCAGGCCCTCTGGCAGCTTCTCCCTCTCTCTCACACACTTTTGTATAGTTTGGAGGATTTTAGCAGTCGAAGAATCGAGAAAAACGGGAGTTTTTAATCAGTTGTTTATTTTTCTTTTAAAATATCATTTTGGCGTTTTCCGAAGGACCCCGCTTCTTTGGCCCCCATTCCTGCCAGCCGGAAGGTTGAACAGTCGTGGGCAGCCTAGTTATCAATTGCAACGTTGCACTTTTTCTTGGGACAATTGAGAAATAAGCGAAGGGTTATTCGGCCTCCCTTCACTCCCGGTTTTTCCGTTTCCGGTAGCCAGTGCTTAGACTGTCAACGTCTCCCCAAATGGTGTCTGCCGATCCTGAGCCTCCCTTTCCTTGACCAGGAGACCCTCCTGCCTTCCATGGTCACGTTCTCCTCCCGCCCCCCTCTCGAGAGGGGCACCAGGACTGAAGGGGGCGGGTGCCAGGAAACTTCCCCTTACCTTAATGAAGGTTTCAGAAATTTCATTTATTTTTTAGCCCAGGCCCTCCTCTAATAAAGTTCTAAGCATATCGACAATGTTTGCGGTCTCTGTTTTCCAAGCGGATTTGGTGGGTGGTTCGGTAACTGACCCCTCCCAACTCAGCAGCGGCTCTTAAGGGGCCCCATGTGCCACTGCCGAAAGGCAGAAGCTAACATTATTTTTATTTGGTATAGAAATGAGTATATGGGAAACAGAAGCTTCCTACTTTAAGAGTTGGGTCCTCAGAAGACGAGGAAGAGGTGGGTCTGTTTCAGTGGTGGTTTCTGGCTGGTATGCACAGCGCACAGCAGCTGACCGCGTACCGGTACAGTGGCTCATTTGGCCCACCCGCCCAAGTTCTATACCTGTTTTTGAAGCAACTGGCCAATTGTGCACATATGTGCATAGCATGCGGCGCTTGCGCAACCTCTGACAAGCAGCTGGGCGTCGCAGGGCGATGGAGTGCGCCTGCGTGGGCAGCACACACGCACAAACAGGACACGCGGCCCCGTGAGCAGCGTACCGGTAGCGCCAGGGAGAGGAACCCATCATTGGTCTGTTTAGTGAGTCTCGGAAGGTTCGTGTGGGCATCTTGCTCACCTTGGGTGGATGGAGACCCAGCACTTGGGGAAGGGGTCAACACACAGGGATTGTTTGCTTGGGAAGGTTATCAGTTTACCACCAATAAAGGGAACTATCAGTGCCCCCAGAAATGGTAGAAGGTAATTTCTTTAGATCGTTAGCAATTCAACTACTACTAGTAGTACTGTTGGGAGTGCCAAAGCACTTCCATGTTGAAACAATTTCAACTGTGACCTCACTGTTGCCTGGAGGATGCCCAGTTGAGGGTTCCTTCCACGTCCCCATTAAGTTACCCATCAAAGTGGTACCTATTTATCTACTCGCAGTAGTCTACTGACAAACCGCTGGGTCGGCAGGAGCTGGAGTGAGTGACGGGCACTCACTCCTGGCAGCATCCGGGTCTCGTACATGAACCTGCCAATCATCAGCTCAGTGTCTTCCTTCCCCTCATGAGCCTCTGCGCCCTTCGACTGAAGAGCCAGCCGAGCAGTTGTGGGACTTGGCCTGAGATGGGAAGCTTCTGCTTATCCAAAAGTCCCATGTTGCTCATGAGGCTCTTCAAGTAATGGACTGCAACAACGGACAGAGGGAACTAACTTATAGCGGCCGGTGAATCCCCTGGGCCAGGAATGTCAAAACTTGATTCCATTGAGGGCCACGTCAGAACCAGTTCGAGGGCGTGGCCAGCCAAGTTACTATCTACTCGGCCGAACCGGTAGGAACCCACCTCTGCTAAGTATCCCACAAGCTGGTTCTAATCCCCCCCCCCGCCAAAGGCCTTGATTTTGACACCCCTAATCGGGACTGTTTCAAACTACCAGGGTTGCAAAAGGTGAGGTTTGGAGCAGTGTAGTTACTACAGCTCTTAGAAAACGGGGCGTTGTTGGACTGATTCTGGAGCAGATCAGTTTCCTTCTCGTATCCTGGCAGCCCCCCAGGTTGCCTTTTCTGCCACCAACACAGCCAGTGCTTCTCCTTCATGCCAATCCAGTAGTTTGAAGACTATTCTGGAAATGTTAGGATCTCAACAACAAAAAGAGCACCAGAATTCAAATGCTACACTTCGTTCCCTTCTGCTGTTTTTGGCTACTGCTTTGGCCTGACTTTGCTAGCAGGGATTGGGATCAGGGATCTGTGGTCCAGCTTAAAATTTCTGTTAAAACGAGTTTCGGAAAAATACGGAATTGGAGCCAATGGCTGGAAGCTGTGAAACCGATATTTGGGGGGGGGGGACACGAGAGCAGGGACCTTCAGTGATAAAATTATTCCAATTTAAAACTGCAAACCCTTTTTTGAAACGGGAGGGGTTATCTTAGCAATGACTGCAATCCTGCATCTTGGCTGCCATTTTCACCCTGAAGGTTAACAGAGTTAGAGTTGGAAGGGACCTTGGAGGTCTTCTAGTCCAACTCCCTGCTCAGGCAGGAAACACTATACTATCCCACACAAATGGCTCTTGAGTCTCTTGTTGAAAACCTCCAGTGTTGGAGCACCCACAACTTCTAGAGGCAAGTTGTTCCACGGATTGTTTTTGTTGTTAGGAATATTATCCTTAATTTTAGGTTGCTTCTCTCCTTGATTAGTTTCCATCCTTCGCTTCTTGTCCTGCCCTTGGGTGCCTTGGAAAATAAATTGACTTTGTGGCTGCCCCCAGATATTGGAAGAGAACCAGAACAAACCTCCCTGAAGAACGTTAAAAACTGCAAACCAAGCCTGAATGAATCCACAGACACACAGTTCCTCTCTTTGTGTGGTTTGTGGTGGTTCACATATGACCAAGATGTTTGCAATGCAGGGCCCAGAGAACTGAGTGAGCCCTACTGGCGTTATTGGCAGCAGGAGCCAAGCAAGGCTGGAGACCATTCCAATTTGCCTGAATCAGTTGTGGAAATCAAGGGTGTCACCAGGGGTGAAATCCAGCAGGTTCTGACAGGTTCTGGAGAACCGGCAGCGGAAATTTTGAGTAGTTCAGAGAACCAGTAAATGCCACTTCTGGCTGGCCCTGCCCCCAAATGCCACTTCTGGCTGGCCCCCGAGTGGGGTGGGAATAGGGATTTTGCGACGTCCTTCCCCTGCCATACCCATCAATCCACGGCCACCTGAACTTGTAGTGGAAACTCGCGGGTGGGAACAAGGGTGAAATCCAGCAGGTTCCGACAGGTTCTGGAGAACCGGTAGCAGAAATTTTGAGTAGTTCCAAGAACCAGCAAATGCCACTCTGGCTGGCCATACCCCCATCTATTCTCTGCCTTCTGAGTCCCAGCTGATGGGGAGGGAATGGGATTTTGCAGTATCCTTCCCGCCACGCCCACCAACCCACGCCCATAGAACCAGTAGTAAAATGATTTCACCACTGGGTGGCACCACCCACCCATCCTGGCTCTATGGCATCCCATTTAGGCATTTTTTTTAAAGTCGAAGTGCACATGCGCACTCACATTTACAAACTGATAGGGAAGATAAGTGACTTCCAACCCTGCTGGAGACGGCAACATCTCGAGAACTTCAGCAGGCCATCAAACTCAACGTGGTTTTGGAACATGCAACCAGTAAGAAGAGCGGGACTGTATTCCACATTTTATTAGTTCGACAGATGTGCAGAAAAACCAAAACTAAATTACCAAAAGGAGAGAGAGAGAGAGAGACAGACAACACAAAGAGAGGGGGAGAAAAAAATATCGACGTTTGTTAACCTGGTCTAAAAGGAATTGAACCAACCAAAGAAGAGAACGAAAGAAAGAAATACTTAAGAATTTCAGCACTGAAATTTTCACCCCAAAAGGATTCCAGTGTACTCCCTGCTGGTTTCAAAAAGGGCGAGGAACTGCGTCTGATTTTTAATTTTACTTTTCGTTCCTTTTCAAATCAGAAAAATGTAAACGCAGACAAAAAGGTTATTAAAGAGAGGAGAGAACCAGGCCAGGGATGGCTCAAGTAAACAACTGTCCTCCAATCTCTTGAATCCACACGTCCGGCAAAATCGGTTGGATCCTGAAAGGGGAAACCAGCAAGTTGCTCGACCAGAGAGGAACGTCGGTCTGCCGCAGAGAGGGGGGTGGGGAGAGGGTCCCCCCCTCCTAAAAATGCAGCCCAAAGGACAGAGGCCTAACAACGCACCTCCCACACCATCAAGCTTCAGCATACAAGAAGTCACTGGAGGGAATACAGTCAAAATACAAGACAGCCGAAAGACGCGGCATCCTCATTTCAAGCCAAGGATGCCAATGCCGGACCCAGCGCGGACAGAGACACCCGCTCCCTCCTCCTCGAGGACCTCATTCCAGGGCTGACCTTCGGGGTGCCCGTGGCAACAGCTTCCCCGTTTTTCTCCATTTCTGCACGTTTTCAGAGTTTGTAATGAGTTCCTCTCGCAGGAGGGAACGAAAAAATAAAATTAAGATTGTCCAAAGCCAGGCTCTTAACGCATTTTGATTGTTCTGTCCACTATCATCGGTTCTTTTCATCCGTTTCCAATTTTTTGTTTCAAACTAGGGGTTCATCCAAACAGCCCTCCTTGTCCAACAGGGGGACCCACCCAGAGCTACCCCATCTTTCCACCAGGGGGCCAGAAGCAAAACTGAAAGCCTTTGAGGGAGGGGGCAGCAACCATCTCTAGTTCTGAAGGGCCGTCCAACCTGAGAAGACCCAACGGCGGCTCTGGGTCAGTGTGGGTCAAAGCGGGGCCTTCCCAGCTAGGATCCCGAGAGGCCCCCGAGGGCCAAGCTCAGAAACGGGCCGGGGGAAAGGCAAAGCCAGAGTTTGAAGGAGAAGCGCGATTCCTTGATGGGTGTCTGGCACCATCCCAGCAATTTGATGGCCGAGGGGAGGAAGAGGGGAGTCTAACATGGCAGGTACCCTAGAAACTCTCACTGGGTCTTGGCTGGTTTCCCTTGAGACCGTCACTGCCGAAATAAGCTCGAACCTCCCACCGCCATTCCCCCAAAGCACTAAATCTTCTTATGGGGAACCCTTCAACTGGGCAGTTGGACTTGATGGCCAAGGAGCCATGGTCCCGACAGCGCCAGCTCTGCCTGCCTGAAAGGAACACAAGCAATTCTCCCCAAAGACTCTGTTTTCTATTGGCTCTTTTGGAATCTGCAACCTGCGATCCTCATTTCCTTTCGGACAAGTCTGTTTCTTTTTTCTCCCGCATTGATGTGGTGTGAGACAGGCTCAGTCCAAGCTCGGCAACTTGAAGACTTGTGGGCCTCACCTCCCCAGAGTCCCTCAGCCAGCTAGGCTATGCTGGCTGAGGGATTCTGGGAGTTGAAGTCCACAAAAGTTGCCAAGGTTGGAGAGCCTCGGTTTAAGAAATGCTTTGGGGGCAACCGGCCTCTATCTCTCCAGCCCCATGGATGCTCGCTTCTTCCTAAGAAAGGCCCATCTGCGGCAAGGCGCCCGTTGCAAACCTCCGGGTGCAGGAAGCGGCTGGGTTTCCCCGAAAGAAGCCGTGTTCCAGATCCCATCCTGGCCTCGCATTACGGCACTGCTCTCCGCCATCGGGGAAAGAGGCAGCCGCTCCCTGGATGCAACCCTCTGTTAACTCGGGGAAAAGAAAACGGTGCGCATTTCGTCGTGTTTATTGGAAGATTCATATCACAAGACAACCGCCCCGGTCTCGGACAATCCCCCCTCCATCTGCCTCAGGAGGTTTTTGGCCCTCCTTGTCAAGCTGCTAATCCCACCCACCTCCCTCGTCCCGACGTGAGCTTAGCAAAGTTGGAAATTGGAACAGCTGGCCTTTTCTGGCACCACGTCCGACAGCGGCCCAGTTCAAAAACACAGAAGCTTTTCGCCCTCCACCTTGGGGAGGGGGGAGGAGAGGGGGAAAAAAATAACCAAAAAAGGAAAAAAACCACCATCGGCACCAACCACCACAAGGCTAAACAAGTGCGCACATGAGGAGCAGCAAAGAAGGCCCCGGAAAAGAAGAAAGGGTGGGGTGAGATTCTATGCAAGCTCGCGGAGGAAGGTGTCGTTCCACTCCTCCACGGTCTCCACCAGGCGTTAAAATACATCAAAACCTCTTGATGAAAGACTGGGTTTAATTTGAGAACCTAAACAGAGAGAGCGAGACTGTTTTGCTGTACTGTGAACTCTCCGGAAGGGAAGAGGGGCAGGCAGGGAAGGGGGTGGGGGGAGGGGAGGTATTGTCTTTTCTTTAAAAAAAAAAAAAAAGGAGGGGAGGGGAGGGAGGGAAATCAAAAACACAGTGATGGGACTGGAAAGGAAGTGCGATCCAAGATCATCCGCGCAGGTCTTTCTCGCTACGAAGCCAAAAGGACCGGGAAGTGATGGAGGGGATGGACGAAAATTTGACTCCGTACGAGAGGAGAAAAGCAGGAAACGCACGTTTCGGTTGGGGTCTTTTTTTGCCCCACCCGCCCGCCCCTTTGAAGGTATATCTCTCTCTTTTTTTTGTTTTGTTTTCCTTCTTTTTTTCTGAATGGTCATTGGATTTACCGCCTGCATCCCCTCTGGCAAAACTGGCAGGGCAGTACGATTGGGAGGCTGGGCGGACGGGGGGAAAGTGGGGCGGGGGTGGGGGAAGAAGGGCCAGAAGGGGACAGGTCACGACTCCTCGTTGCCGGAATCATCGTCGTCGTAACAATCAGCGTCTTCCTCTTCCTCCTCCTCCTCGTCTTCGTCGTCGATGTCGTCGTCGTACAGGTCGTCGTAAAGCAAGTCGGAGCTGTTGTCATTGGAAGGCACTTTAGTTTTGATGCAGTACTCGGCCAGCGTGGTGGGCACCTTCACACCGTCCTTCTCCGCCTCCGCCTTGGTGGCCTGCACTTGTTTCCTGCAAGGGGGAGGGGAGGAGAGATGAGGGGCAGCGGGTCAGCCTCCTTCCTCACCCGCCCACCCCCTCCACCCCTCACACTTTACACCCAGGTCTCCCTTGCCCCACGGATGCCAGCCACTTAGACCCACCGCTTCCCATAGCCGCATCCGAGGTCCCACCAAACGCACGAGGACTCTCCTTACAACAGGTAGTCCTTGATTTACAACAGTTGGCTTATTGACCGCTGAGGGTCAAAACGGCACTGAAAAAAGTGACTTACGACCTTATTCCACACTTACGACCGTTTCCCACACTTACGACCTTTCCAACAGCTCCACGATCATGTGTTCAAAATCCAGAGGCTTGGCAACTGACTCCTATTTATGACAGTTGCGCTGTCCCGGGATCGAGTGATCCCATTTTGTGACTTTCCGACAACAATCAGGAGGGAAGCCGAGTTCACTTCACAATTGGGATACTAACTTTATCAACTGTAGTGATTTACTTAACAACCGAGGCAAGAAAAGTCGTAAAATGGGGCAGAGCTCACGGAACATGTCTCACTTAGCAACATAAAGCTGGGGGCTCCGTTGTGGGCGTAAGTTGAGGACCGCTTGTAATTCCAAGCCATGTGTTGGTCCAACTGGACAAAGGCTTGAGGGAGCTGGATCTCCCTGGTTCTGCCCGGCAGCCATTAGTGCCCCTGGATCAGGAGAGCTGAACCCCTTGGACTGAGGAGTCCGGTCACTAGCAGGCGGGGACAGAGGTCAAGAATCTCAGAGGAGAAGCTCAGGGTTTCTCTTCTGCCCCGGATATTTTTCTCTTCCTCTAGAGTATCTGGAGCTCAGGGTTGGACCGAGGGGTGCTCTCTGAGCTTGGAGGTTTTCTTGCAGACGTTTCATCACCCAACTAGGTAACGTCATCAGTGCTAGAAGGGAGGGAGGTTTATGGAGAGGAGGAGGAGGAGAACTGTGAGGTCCTTGGTGCTCTCTGAGCTTGGAGGTTTTCTTGCAGACGTTTCATCACCCAACTAGGTAACTTCATCAGTGCTAGAAGAGCGTGAAGTTTATGGAGAGGAGGAGGACTGCGATATTGGGTGTACCGAGATACACCCATGTTACACCTATCCTCCGCAAGCTGCACTGGCTCCCTATTGGTCTTCGAACGCGCTTCAAGGTGCTGGTTATCACCTTTAAAGCCCTACATGGCCTAGGGCCCGGATATCTGCGAGACCGTCTTCTGCCACATACCTCCCAACAGCCGATAAGATCTCACAGGATGGGCCTTCTCCAGGTGCCGTCAACCAGACAATGTTGTCTGGCGGCTCCTCGGGGGAGGGCCTTCTCTGTAGCTGCTCCGACCCTATGGAACGATCTACCCGTAGAGATCCGGACCCTTCCCGCTCTCTCGGCCTTCCGAAAGGCTACTAAAACCTGGCTATTCCGGCAGGCCTGGGGCTGTTGACCCATGAATGAGGTCCAGCCCCACCTAGATTGAGTGCATGAAGTGTTTTTTTTAATCTGCTTTTCTTCTCTATTTTTTAATTTTATCCTTTTAGAGATGTATTTCTGTAAGCCGCCCGGAGTCCTTCAGGATTGGGCGGCATATAAATTCATTAAATTTGAATTTGAATTTGAATTTGACTGTGGGGGCCCACTCTGAGCTTGGCTGTTTTCTTGCAGACGTTTCATGGCCCAAGTAGGTAACATCATCCAGTGCTTAAATAAGAGTGGAGAGGAAGAGGAAGAAAGAGGAAGAGGAGGAGGAGGATTGTGGCGTCCTTAGTGGTTTTCCCGCAGCTGTTTCATGGCCCAAGTAGGTAACTTCATCAGTTGCTAGAAGGGTGTGTGGTTTGTGGAAGAGGAGGAGAGCAACTGTGGGACGTGCCTGTTGCTTCCTGAGCTTCGTTCTTTTCCTACAGACGTTTCGTGACCCAACTAGGGAACATCATCAGTGCTAGAAGTCCCCCAGTGCTTTCCAGCACTGCTGATGTTAACAACCAGTCAGTCGTTGGGGGCCATGAAACATCTGAAAGGAACAAGAAAGTGCAGAGGCACCAAGGACTCCACAATCGTCATCATCTCTTCCTCCTCCTCCTCCTCCTCTCCCCCCCTCCCTTCTAGCCAGCGGTGAAATCTAATTTCCCACCCCACCAATTCTGTGGGCGTGGCTGGGGAGGGGTTGTCATGTGACGGGGTGGGCGTGGCCATCTTTTTTTCCCACTTTCAGCTGTTTTTTTTAGCTTTTTAAAGCATTTTTAAAATTCTTTAAAAAGCTAAAAAAAAAATAGCTTCCGACGATCACACGGCTCAGCTGCGAGCCGCACAATCGCCGGAAGCTTTTTTGAAAGCTTCCGACAATCTGAAGCGGCAGGGAAAAAATGCACTAAAAAGAGGGGGGGGGGGGGGGCTTCTGATGATTGCGCGGCTCACAGCTTTTCTTTTTTTAACTACCAGTTCAAAACAACAAGGAGAATCGGGCTGAACCAGAAGGATTTCCCCCCTGCTCCTAAGTGATGTCAGCTGTCGCTCATGAAACGCTTGCAAGGAAACCACCAAGATCCGGGAGCCCCAAATGGGCTCCCCTTCTCCAGCAGCCGCTCCCGCCTTAAGACTTACCGGATGATTTCCGCGTATTCTTTGTCTTTCCCTTTGCTGTCCCTCCATTTCCTGAACATGACGGAGGCGTCCACATTTGCCGGAGAGAAGGTGTTGGGCTCATTAAGCAAGGAGATTACGCTCAGTAGGATCGTCCTGGGGAAAGAGGAGGAGGAGAAACTGAACTCAGAGCTCAGCGCACCTAAGCAGAATACTGCGTTTCCCCCAAAATGAGACAGGGCCTTATTTTCTTTTGACTCCCCCAAAATAAGCGCTTGGCCTTATTTTCGGAGAGGTCTTATTATTTTTGAGGTGAAGGAGGCGGCGAGTGTGGTCACCTCATGGCTGCTGCTGTGTTGGAGTATTTTCGGGGAGGGCTTATTTTCGTGCCTGCGCTCAAAAGCCCGATTGGGCTTATTATCCGGAGAGGTCTTATTTTCAGGGAAACTGGAAGGGATCTTGGAGATCTTCTAGTCCAACCCCATTCAAGCAGGGGACCCTATATAACAGTGGTTCCCAAACTTGGCAACTTTAAGGCTTGTGGACTTCAACTCCCAGAATTCTCCAGCCAGCAGAGCTAGCAGAAAAAGTACGCCGCACTAGGAGGAGACTCTACGGTGGGAGAACCGGACTTCCGGTCGGCCTCAGAATTGAACGGGGGGCTTCTGGTTAGGACCTTTGTGGCTCTTTTGAGTGTTTAGGGTTAGCAAATACCTGGCATCTGTGAATCGTGATGGGCAGGATGAACTTCAAAGATGATTTGGGTTATTTTTCTGAATGGCGGGTTAGGGGCTGCACGCATGGAGGTGGGTGGGATGGAGGAGCCTCCCTGGACTCTACAGGTAGTCCTCGACTTACAAAAGTTCATCTAGTGACTATTCGAAGTTACAACAGCCCTGAAAAAAAACTGACTTAGGGCCGTTTTCTGCACTTACAGACATTTCTCACACTTATGACCACTGCAGCTTCCCCACGGCCATGAGATCAAACTTTGGGTGCTTGGCAACTGACTCACATCTACGACCGTTACGGTGTCCTGGGATCCCCTTTTGCGACCATCGGACAAGCAAAGTCAAGGGGGTGGGAAGTTAAATTCACTTAATAACCGTGTCACTAACTTAACAAGTGCAAATGATTCGCTTAATAATCGTGACAAGAGAGGTTTGTAAATTGGGGCAAAATTCACCCAACTGTCTCGCTTAGCAAATTGAAACTTGGGGCTTGATTGTGGTCGTAAGTCAAGGACTACCTGTACTACAGTTGGGTAGAAGGAAATTCTCGGCCTCGGAGGGTCTTACCTGACATTCTGGGTGGGGTTCCACCTTTCCGATGGCAGTTCTCCACTTTGAGGATCATCTACAGGTGGGTGAAGAATTGAAATACATACATCCCCATTCTATGGAAAGAAAAGTGGACAGTGGGTATGAAGAGAGACAACGAAGTTAAACTATGCAGCAAACAGATCATGCACAAAAATCCACCCCCAGCTCTGTCTATTCTCTAAAGATCAAGCCCCAACTTCAAGCAAGGTACGCAGATTGCTACACAAACACACACACACACACACACACACACACACAGCTGCGGGCTCTACATCCCAACACATCTGGGGTTTACAGTACTTTACAGGACTCAATGTGGCCTTTCAGTCTCAGTCGGAATAGAGCTGGAGGGGCCCTTGGAGGTCTTCTAGTCCAGCCTCCTGCTCAAGTAGAAGACCTTGTACCATTCTGGGATAAAATGATTGTTCAATCTCGCCTTGAAAACCTACAGTGATGGAGAGCTTCTGGAAGCAAGCCATTCCACTGATTAATTACCAGAATAACAGGGTTAGAAGGGGCTGTGGAGGTCTTCTAGTCCAACCCTCTGCTCAAGCAGCAGACCAATTCAGACAAGGGGCTGTCCAGTCTCTTCTTAAAATCCTCCAGTGGTGAAGCATCCATAACTTCTGAAGGCAAGCTCCTCCACGGGTTAATGGTTCTCACTGTTAGGAAGTTTTCTCCAAGTTGTGATCTTTGTAGCTATATGTGGGCTTCTCATCACTTACATCCCACAACTTTAAAGATTAGATCCCAGAGATTAGGCCTCCTCCGGATACCATCTGCTAGCCAGTGTCAACTGTTGACCACCCGGGGGAGGGCCTTCTCTGTGGCTGCTCCGGCCCCCTGGAACGATCTCCCCGTGGAGATTCGGACCCTCACCACCCTTCAGGCTTTCCGCATAGCCGTCAAGACCTGGCTGTTCCGGCAGGCCTGGGGCTGTTGAGTTCCCGGCCCCACTTGAATGGCTGCGTTTGTTGTATTTTTAATCTGTCTCTGTATTCTGTTTGTCTTGTTCGTTTTTGTATTGCCCCTTCCCCATGTGTTTGTTCGCCGCCCTGAGTCCCCCTGGGAGTAGGGTGGCATACAAGTTTAATAAATACTAATACATAAACTTAATTCTCTTTTTTGAGCCTCAGCGTTATCAACGCACCGATAACCCCACATTTAATTGACTTCGTTGTTGTTAGTTGTGAAGTCATGTCCGACCCATCACACCGCATGGACAACGTTCCTCCAGGCCTTCCTGTCCTCTACCATCCTCCGGAGTCCATTTAAGCTCATGCCGGCTGCTTCGGTGACTCCATCCAGCCACCTCCTTCTATGCCGTCCCCTTCTTCTTCTTTTGCCCTCCATCGTTCCCAGCATGAGGCTCCTCTCCAGTGAGTCCCTCCTTCTCATGAGGTGATCAAAGTCTTTTGAGTTTCCTCTTCAGGATCTGGCCTTCTAAAGAGCAGTCAGGGTTGATCTCCTCCAGGACTGACCGGTTGGATGGCCTTGCAGCCCAAGGGACTCAATGCAGGAGTCTTCTTCTCCAGCACCAGAGTTCAAAGTAATTAACTTTATTTACTCCAAATAATTCCACCAGGGGGAGCCAGAGCTCTTGACGAGAAGCCCCAGCTGGATCTCCTAGATCAGGGGGGTCAAACTTGAGTTCATTGAGGGCCGCGTATCAAGGTTGTGTTTGACCTGGGGGGGGGAGGGGGCGTGGCTAGCTCGACGTCACGCATCTCGGGGGGGGGGCACCTGTGGTGGCCAAATGCTAAGGCAGGACTTCCATCAGACCCTCCCTCTCTCTCATTATATCTTTCCTTCCTTCTTTTTCCTTGCTCTCTTCCTTTCTTTTCCCTTTCTTCTTTTTCCTTCCCTCTTTCCTCATTTTTCCTTCCCTGCTGTCCTCTTATCTTTTCCTTTTCTTCTTCTTCCTTTCCCTCTTTCCTCTCCTTTCTTCTTCCTTCCTCTCTTTCCTTCTTTTTCCCTTCCTCGCTCTCTTCCCATCTTCCCTCCTTTGTCCTGCCTCTTTCCCTCTCTCCTTCCCTCTCCCTTCTTGGGTGCTCAAAGGCAAAAGGGGGGAACGTTTCTCCTCCTTTGTGTTTCGTTTTCAGCTTCTGTTGCCAGCCCTCTGCCAGGCGAGGGAAAACGGAGCTCAGGCTCCTGCAGAACCTCTGCCAGGCCCCGTTTTCGCTGGCAGAGGCACCGTGGGCCACTCCGTGCCTGTTTCCAGATTTAAGCAGCCCCCAGGCCTTCAGTTTGACACCTCTGGCCCAGGTCCAAGGCAACCCCCTCCCACCCCCTCTGGCAACAGAAGATTAGAAAGGGAGCCCTCCCTACTAATGATTGGGGGGGGCGGGGAGAAGCCCCCGGGTGGCTGGCTGGCTGGCAGGATTCCCAAGTTTTGCTTTGAAGTCTGCCAGCCTGCAGCCGGATTAAAAGGATAACCCTCAAAACATAATCCCTGGGATGAGCTTTCTTTCTTCCTTCCTTCCTTCCTTCCTTCCTTCCTTCCTTTTTCTTTCTTTCTTCCTTTTCTCTTTCTTTTTCCTTTCTTTCTTTTTCTCTTTCTTTCTCTTTTCTTTTCTCTTTCTTTCTTTCTTCTTTTCTTTTCTCCTTTCTTTCTCATTTTTCTTTCTTCTTTCTCTCTCTTCCTTTTCTCTCTTTTCTTCCTCTTCTTTCTTTTTTCTCTCTTCTTTCTCTCTCTCTCTTCTTTTTGTCTTCTTTCTTTCTCTGTTCTTCCCTCCTTCCTTTCCTTTATTTCTCTTTCTTTTTCCTTTCTTTCTTCCTCTCTCTCTTTCTCTCTCCTTCCTTCCTTCCCTCTTCCTCTCCTTCTGGTGCTAAAGCTGCAGAGTGAATTCCAAAAGATAACCAAAGCTGTAGGGGTAACTCTTGAACTTGCGACGGATCGCTCACTGACCGTTCAATATCGAAGTAAAGAATGTCACATATAATTAAAACGGTGTAATTCAAGACAGGCAGTTTGGTAAAAAATATAGCAGGGGCCAATTAATTCAGCGGCCAAAACATTCTTCACCAGTTCACTGAATTGAGAAAGCCCTGGGTTTACGACGGTTCACTCAGAGACCGTTGAAAGTTAGAAAGGCACTGAAAAAAAGGAACATTAGGAAAACTAAAAAGAAAATAAGATTAAAGGTTCGGAGGTGGGTAAGAGATGAAGGATAAGGGAAAATAGAGTAAAAGAATATTTTTATGAATATATTTCAATAATATGCATTAATATCAGAACTATACAGGTTGGACTATTATTTTAGCAGCGTGATAGATATCAGGATAATATTTTAATATAAATGGATATGAAGAATGGGAAAAGTAGATTTTGAATGACTGTGCTATTAAATATGTCTAAAAATATGAACAACTGTGGAAGATTAGAACTTAACAATGGGCAATTAGAAATATATATATACATATATATATGTATGTATGTATGTGTATGTATGTATGTATGTATATGTATATATATGTATGTATATATATATACATACATACATCATACATACATACATACATACATACATACATACATACATACATATGTTGTATTTGTGCTGATAAACAAAGGGAGACTAGTTTAGATCTATTTCAAGCTATTTAGCTCTCATCAGCTAGCCATACCCTTACTGGGATTAGAACCTGTGCTGTATTACATCTTAGGCAGATGTGTTAACCACTAAGCCACAAGGTTCTCCTCCTTATCAGCTGAGCCAGGGTAATGTATGTATTCAGTGTCACAACCCCTGGTATGCCCAAATATGGGAGGAAGTCCACTGCTTCCATTCTCTGTCTATTGGCTCATGACAAGAGAGCATCCAGACAAAAATCCAATATTTTTACTGTTGCCTTTGTTACATTTGTGTGTGTGTGTGTGTGTGTGTGTGTGTGTGTATGTTGTATTTGTGCTGATAAATAAATAAAGGAAGACTATTATAGATCTATTTCAAGCTATTTAGCTCTCATCAGCTAGCCATACCCTTACTGGGATTAGAACCTGTGCTGTATTACATCTTAGGCAGATGTGTTAACCACTAAGCCACAAGGTTCTCCTCCTTATCAGCTGAGCCAGGGTAATGTATGTATTCAGTGTCACAACCCCTGGTATGCCCAAATATGGGAGGAAGTCCACTGCTTCCATTCTCTGTCTATTGGCTCATGACAAGAGAGCATCCAGACAAAAATCCAATATTTTTACTGTTGCCTTTGTTACATTTGTGTGTGTGTGTGTGTGTGTGTGTGTGTGTGTGTATGTTGTATTTGTGCTGATAAATAAATAAAGGAAGACTATTATAGATCTATTTCAAGCTATTTAGCTCTCATCAGCTAGCCATACCCTTACTGGGATTTGAACCTGTGCTGTATTACTTATTAGGCAGTTGTGTTAGCCACTAAGCCACAAGGTTCTCCTCTCTGGCTCAGCTGATAAAGGAGGAGAACCTTGTGGACTTAGTGGCTAACACAACTGCCTAATAAGTAATACAGCCCAGGTTCAAGTCCCAGTAAGGGTATGGCTAGCTGATGAGAGCTAAATAGCTTGAAATAGATCTATACTAGTCTCCCTTTATTTATTTATCAGCACAAATACAACACAAATGTAACAAAGACAACAGTAAAACTATTGGCTTTCTGTCTGGATGGTCTCTTGCGATGAGCCGATAGACAGAGAAAGGAAGCAGTATGCTTCCTCCCATATTTGGGCATACCAGGGGTTGTGACACTAAATACACAAACACACACACACACACACACGTTTTAATAGTAGAATTATATGGATTGAAGAACTGGAAAGAATATGAATAGAAATACCCTAAATGTATAAATGATTGTGATTTGATACTAAAGCTGTATAAGGAGATATTGAAAAATGGAAGAATGAAGGATGGAACTTTAACTAAGGAAATATGAAGAACAAAATAGGTGGAAAACACGTCTTTGAGTATCAAAGCGATATGAAAGTGGGGGGAAAAGTTAAAAGAGGGATAGAAAACAGTGGGGGGAAATAATAATTATAATTAATATGTTAAGATATACAAGAGGACAGAAAGGAAGGGTGATAATAAAAGACATGTATAAACAACATGAAACAATGGAAATGAAATGTAAGAGTTAGGAATAGGAAGACTGGGTCTGTGTCAGTGTTTCTCAACCTTGGTGACTTTAAGTCCTGTGGACTTCAACTCCCAGAATCCCCCAGCCAGCTTTCTTGCACAGCTGGTTGGGGGATTCTGGGAGTTGAAGTCCACAGGACTTAAAGTCACCAAGGTTGAGAAACACTGGTCTGTGTGTTCTGAAATGGATGTTACCCAGTTACCACACCATTCACCCACTGATAGGTATAAAGAATATTAAAAAAATACAAGATTGATGTGGGGGGGAGGGGCTTGTGACTGTTTTTTAACACTTACGACCATCGCAGCCGTCATGGCGGTTACACGATCAAAATTTGGACTGACTCGTACTTATGACCGTTGCTCTGTCCTGTGCTCTGTGTGTGTCATGTGATTCCCCTTTTGCAACTTTCAGACGAGCAAAGTAAACAGGGAGGCCAGACTCGCTTACTGACTGTGCCACTAAGTTAACAACCGCAGTGATTCGCTTAACGACTGTGGCAGGACAGGTTGCAAGACGGGCCAAAATTCACCAAATAAATGTCTCACGCTTAGCAACAGGGAAGTTTGGGGGGGGGGGGGGTTATCGTGGTCATAAGTGGAGGATTACCTGTTCTTCCGGGGACAGAGCTCCCTACCCCTGCTCTAAAGAGTTTTCTCTTACGGATGAGATTCCTTGGACTGCACAGGGATATTTTCTGGATTTCTCCTTTCCAAATTTCTGGAGCACCTGTCGGCCACCGGCCCCTCCTGTAGCCGAATCAGGGGGGGGGGGAGGAGGAGGAGGAGGACGACGACGACCCGTGGGAATCAGGGTCAGCATCAAGGCAACCTGCTCCGACCCTGTGGAACGAGCTCCCCGTGGAGATTCGAACCCTCACCACCCTCCAGGCCTTCCGCAAAGCCCTTAAAACCTGGCTGTTCCGACAGGCCTGGGGCTAAAGAGCTTTTGCCCCCCTCCTCGAATGGTATGGTTGTTGTGTGTTTTTAAATTGTGTATTGTTATGTTCGTCTTTTTATCCTCTGTCTGTACCTCCTTCCCTGACTGAATTGTGAGCCGTCCTGAGTCCCCTTCGGGGAAAAGGGCAGCATAGAAATATAATAAATCCAAATCCAATCCAATCCAACCTGGGAGCTCCGAGGGGGGAATGGAGGTGGCGGAAAGAGAGAGACAGAGAGAGCCTGGGCCATCTTGTCAGCCCTCAGATGGAGAGTCAACAGCCTCCAGGTCTGGAGATGGCTGATGAGGAAGAGGAGGAACAGCTGGGCCCAGTGCCTGATGCATGGATGCACAGAAGGCTGAGGAGAGGAGAGCAATGGACATCTATGGGCCGGTCCTTGGGAAGGAAGAGCCACCGCTGCTAGCGAAGCCCCACCTGAGCTCTGGGGATAAAAGGCAGGGGGCAGAGATGAATAGATGGGGCAGAGGAGAGGAGAGCAGTGGAAATCTATGGGCCGGTCCTTGGGACGGAAGAGCCACCGCTGCTAGCAAAGCCCCACTCGAGCTCTGGGGATCAAAGGCAGAGGATGGAGAGGAATAAATGAGCCAGACAACTTATTCATCTCCCCTGCTGGACAGACCTGTTAGCCTGCGGTGAGAAAGAAACTCTTTGCCGTGGCTGCCGGCGCTCCTAATAAAGGAATCATTGCTTCAACTGTGGAGGGTTTGACATATTTGGGGAGCTGGGTCAGAACACTTCCCAAGGAGCCTCCGTCTTACTGGGTCGCCCCGCATCCCATTTTTAGGGCGGTGGAAGGAGGGGAGCCAAGGGCTGGGAGTCACAAAGGCTTAAAAAGGGACAGGAATTCCGGCTTTGCAAGGAAAGTTGGATGCTGCAAAGGTTCTTATTTTTTTGTCTCCTAATGACACACACACACACACTCCATGCGCTGAAGTCAACCTACCTCGTAAATGTTCGGGTGCCACATTTTGGTCAGAAATCTGAAGGTAGGTGGTGAATACGGATAATCTATTGGAAATTTAATATGAGCCTGAAAGAGAGAAAGAGGGAACCACATTAAGCATTTATTAAGTACAAACAGAAGAGATTTAGAGTTCAGGAGTGAACTGTGGGGTCCTTGGTGCTCTCAGAGCTTGGTGGTTTTATGGCAGTTTCAGGATCCAACTAGGGAACTTCATCAATGCTAGGAGGGAGGAGGAGGAGGGGGAGGGGGAGGACTGTGGGGTCATTGATCCTCCTGAGCTTGATTGTTTTCTTGGCAGACGTTTCATGACCTAACTAGGTAACCTCATCAGTGTAAAAGGGAGTGGGGTGTGTGGGGAGGAGCAATAGCAATAGCAATAGCAGTAGACTTATATACCGCTTCATAGGCCTTTCAGGCCTCTCTAAGCGGTTTACAGAGAGTCAGCATATTGCCCCCAACAATCTGGGTCCTCATTTTACCCACCTCGGAAGGATGGAAGGCTGAGTCAACCCTGAGCCAGTGAGATTTGAACCGCTGACCTGCTGATCTAGCAGTAGCCTGCAGTGCTGCATTTAACCACTGCGCCACCTTGGCTCTTGCCGGAGCAGGAGGAGGACTGTGGGGTCCTTGGTGCTCTCTGAGCTTGGTGGTTTTCTTGCAGACGTTTCATGACCTAACTAGGTAACCTCATCAGTGTCAAAGGGAGTGGGGATTTTTCAGAGATGAGGAGAACTCTAAGTAGGGTCCTTGATGCTCTCTGAGTTTAGTTGTTTTCTTACAGGCATTTCAAGACCCAACTAGGGAACTTCATCCTAAGGGGGGGGGGGAGGAAGAGGAGGAGGAGGAGGAGGAGGAGCACTGTGGGGTCCTTGGTGCTCTCTGAGCTTGGTGGTTTTCTTGCAGACGTTTCATGACCTAATTAGGTAACCTCATCAGTGTAAAAGGGAGTGGGGTGTGTGGGGAAGAACAGGAGGAGGACTATTCTATTTTCTATTCTATTTATTAAATTTATAGGCCGCCCAATCCCGGACTGTGGGGTCCTTGGTGCTCTCTGAGCTTGGTGGTTTTCTTGCAGACGTTTCATGACCCAACTAGGGAACATCATCAGTGCTAGAAGAGAGTGGGGATTTTTCAGAGATGAGGAGAACTCTAAGTAGGGTCCTTGATGCTCTCTGAGTTTAGTTGTTTTCTTACAGACATTTCAAGACCCAACTAGGGAACTTCATCCTAAGGGGGGAGGAGGAGGAGGAGGAGGAGGAGGAGGAGGAGGAGGAGGAGGAGGAGGACGACGACTGTATAGAAGGGAGTGGGGTGTATGTGTTGCTCTCTGTATATATTGTGCTCCCCTCCAGCCTTAGTTATTTTTTGCAGACATTTCATCTGAGTAAAATTGATATATTTATGTAATCAATAAAATAAATCAACTAGGCCACATGATCAGCCTGGTAGAAATGAGTGGGGTTTGTGGAAGAGGAAGAGGACAACCGGGGGGTCCTTGCAGCTCTCTGTACTTGGTGGTTTGCTTGGAGACGTTTCATGACCCAACTAGGTAGCATTGTCAGTGCTAGAGGGGAGAGGGGTTTGCTCTCTGTTTACATGCAAGTGGTTTGGTTAGAAGAGAGGATATGTAAGTCCGGGTTGAACTGCAGGGTCCTTGGTGCTCCCTGAACACTTGGCTGTTTACTTCCAGACATTTCACGACCCAACTAGGTAACATTATCAAGATTAACACCACACCAACATCAAGAAGTAAACGATACCCCAATCAAGGAACTACTGAGGAAGACAAAACAAGCTAACGTTAAACAACAAACGACAGCCTAATCTGGGAACCACCAAGAAGAAAACAACACTCCTACAATACTACAGGGCAAGCCACTAGTACTGTGTATAAACAGAGAGCAAACCTCCCCCTCCCTTCCAGCACTGATGGCGTTACCTAGTTGGGTCATGAAAACGTCTGCAAGTAAACAGCCATGTTCAGGGAGCACAAAGGACCCTGCAGTTGTCCTCCTCCTTTCCTCCAACCCTTCTCCCTTCCAGCACTGATGACGTTACCTAGTTGGGTATTGAAACGTCTGCAAGAAAGGAACCAAGCTCAGAGAGCCCCACCCACCCCCCAGGTCTCCATTTCGTAAACTCTGCAACTCAACAGGTGGGTAACTGCCTTTGCTTTTTCGTGCTTCTGACTCAACACAGGCTATTTTCCCCCACAATGTACCGTATTTTTCAGAGTACAAGATGCACCTTCCCCACCCCCCCAAAAAAAGAGGGGGGGGGAAATCTGGGTGCATCTTGTTCACTGAATGCAGCATTTTTGGCCTCCCGAAACTCTGCCCCGTGCATCCTGTTTGTTTTTTTTGCAAAAATGGCCCTGCAGAGGGTTTGGGAGGCCTGTAGAATTCTCCTGGGGGCTGCCCTTTCATGCACAGGGAGGGGCAGGCATGTTCACATGTGGGGTGTGTGGCGCATGCATTGCATTATGGGTGTTGGCACGCGGCGGCAAAAAGGTGAGCCATCCCTGCCCTGGATGAAGACTCCAAAACCCACAAGACAAATACAGAAGCTCGTAGGCTGACTATTCAGCATCCATTTCTTCCCCTTCCTTCCAGCGCCATGGAAAACGGAGCATCATCAGCACATGGGAGGCACCCAGTCTTAAAAGTCTTCAGGACAGCCACCGCTGGCTTTGCAACAGCCGTCAAACAGCTGCACCCGAAAGAAAGCGGGTTCCCGCTACAAGGGAGATCGACAGTGGAACCGCGACGTTTATGAGACCCTCCCGTTAACACAAGGGCTCCCTCTACAGGCGGCTCTCCAACTCCCAGGAGTGGCTCAGGAGAAGAGCAGGGGCTCCTCTTGTTTTGAGGATTTCCTGATGCTTTTAGACTTACGGGTTTTATCGCGTGATGGACAGCCATACAAATCTTTGAGGAAAAACTGAAGAAGGAAAGAAGGAAAAAAGGAAGGAAGGAAGGAGGAAAGAAGGGAGGGAGGGGGGAGAAAGAAAGATATAGAAAGAGAAAAGGAGAGGGAGAAAAAAGAAAGAAAGAAAGAAGGAAGGAAGGAAGATAAGAAAGATGAAAAGAAAGAGGGGGAAGAAAAAAGGAAGAAAGAAAGAAGAAAGAATGGAAGGTGAGAAAGAGAAAAAGGAGGAAGGGGGAAGAAAAAGAAAAAAGAAGAAAGGAAGATGAGAAAGAGGAAAGGAGGGTGGGAGAAAAAGAAAGGAAGAATGAATGAAAGGAAGATGAGAAAGAGGAAAGGAGGGAGGGTGGGGAAAAAAGAAAGAAAGAAAGAAAGAAAGAAAAAAGAAAGGAAGGAAGGAAGATGAGAAAGAGGAAAGGAGGGAGAGGGAGAAAAAAGAAAGAAAAAAGAAAGGAAGATAAGAAAGATGAAAAGAGAGGGAAGAACAAAGAAAAGAAAGAAAGAAGAAAGAATGGAAGGTGAGAAAGAGGAAAAGGAGGAAGGGGGAAGAAAAAAGAAAGGAAGAAGCTAGGAAGAAAGGAAGATGAGAAAGAGGAAAGGAGGGAGGAGGAAAGAAAAAAGAAAGGAAGGAAGAAAGAAAGAAAGAAAGAAAGGAAGAAAGATGAGTAAAAGGAAAGGAGGGAGAGGGAGAAAAAAAGAAAGAAAGAAGAAAGGAAGATAAGAAAGATGAAAAGAAAGAGGGGAAAGAAAAAAGAAAGAAAAGAAAGAATGGAAGGTGAGAAAGAGGAAAAGGAGGAAGGGGAAAGAAAAAAGAAAGGAAGAAGAAAGGAAGAAAGGAAGAAGAAAAGAGGGAGGGTGGAAGAAAGGAGGGAAGAAAAAAGGAAGAATGAATGAAAGGAAGATGAGAAAGAGGAAAGAAGGGAGGGAGGGAGGTGGCTGGGGAATTCTGGGAGTTGAGGTCCACACCTCTTAAAGGGACCACGCTTGGACATCCCTGCTCCAAAGTTTGAAGGAAGACCAGGGAGGGCCTCTCCCTTCTCCTGGGGCTCCAGGGATGGGAGGGAAGAGTTGGCAGCCTCATGCTCACCAGAGCCTGGAGGCGATGGGAGCACTGGGGGAGGAATGTGTTGGGAAAGCAAGAGCCGCTGCCAAATTTGCTAGTTGCGTTAGTTGGCTAGGAGCGCAAAGACAATGCACGAACCGCCCAGTTAGCCCCTTCTTTCCAGAACAAGCCCTCCCGCCAGCCCTATTTGGACGGTTTCTGGAAGAGCAACCAGAGAATCAATCCGCTGGGTTGACTCGCGGCTCGGAATCCAGCCGTCCCGCTAAATCCTGCCTAACGGATCTTTTTCCAAGCGATCCACTCTTCTTCGGAGTGTGGCGCCAAATCTACCGAGAGGATCACCACGGAAGTACAAAATAATAAAATATAACATCATTAATATAATAGATAAAATGATATACTATTATAATATACGTAAAATAAAATAGAATACAGATAATCCTCAATTTACAGCCACAATTGAGCTCACCCTCGTTAAGTGAGAAATTTGCTAAGTGAGTTTTGCCCCGTTTTACGACTTTTCTTGGAACGTTTTTTAAGCGAATCAAGGAAGCTCTAAAGTCAGTCACACGGTCGTTAAGCGAATCGGGCTCCCCCGTTGCCTTTGCTTGTGGGAAAGTCGCAACAGCGGATCACGTGACCCCGTCATAAACATGAGCCAGTTGCTAAGTGTCTGAGTTTTGCTCCTGTGACCACGGGGGTGGTGGTGGTGTTACAATCGTCGTTAAGCATGGAAAATGGTCGCTAAATGGGCTGTTCTAAGTCAAGGATTACCTGTAGAGAGAACTACAAGCAGTCCTCAACTTACGACCAAAATGGAGCCCGTTGCTAAGACAAGATAATCGTTAAGTGAGTTTTGACTCATTTTACGACCTTTCTCCATGGACTTTGGCCCATCCCCTGAGCATGCTCGGCAGAGACCCAAAAATCAGGAGACGCGCTCACATCTGTGGTGCAGCTGACAGTTCGCGGGCCCACAGAGAGGACCCAGTGGGCCAACTGTGGCATGGGTGCCACAGGTTCGCCATCATGGTCCTCAACTTACGGCCAAAATCTCCATTGCTAAGCAAGACCACTGTTGAGTTTTCCCAATTTGCCATCGTTGTTAAGTCAGTGTTTCTCAACCTTGGCGACTTTAAGTCCTGTGGACTTCAACTCCCAGAATCCCCCAGCCAGCACAGCTGGCTGGGGAATTCTGGGAATTGAAGTCCACAGGACTTAAAGTCACCAAGGTTGAGAAACACTGTGTTAAGTGAATCAGCGCGGTTGGTAAATTAGTGACACGGTTTCTTAAGCCAATCCGGCTTCCCCATCGACTTTGCTTGTCAGAATGTCGCAAAAGTGGATCGCGTGACCGCGGGGGCACTGCGACCGTCATCAATACGTGTCACCAAGCAAATCACCGTAAGTCAAGGACCCCTACAAGTAGTCCTCGGCTTATGACGCCAATTGAGCCCAGAACTGATGTTGCGAAGTGAGACGTCCGTTCAGTAACTTTTGTCCCATTTCACGACTTTCCTCGCCACATTTGTGAAGCAAATCCATGCGGTTGTTAAATTAGGAACACGGTTGTTAAGTGAATCCGGCTCCGCCATAGACTTGGCTTGTCCGAAGGTCACAAAAAGGGGATCACCTGACGCTGGGACACAGCAAGGGTCATAAATGTAAGAATGAAAAACGGTCGTGCCACTTTTTTTCCAGTGCCTTCATAACTTCGAATGGTCACTAAATGAACTGTTGTAAGTCGAGGACAACCTGTATAAATTGAGGACAAGAATCCCTCCACGCGGTAAGTGTTAAAACGCAAGATGCTTAAACTGGGGTTTGAGCGAAGCCAACGCTCTGAACGACACGCTAAGCCACGCAAGAACTACATTCTGCGGGACACGGTGGCTCAGTGGCTAAGACGCTGAGCTTGTCGATCAGAAAAGTCGGCAGTTCGGCGGTTCGAATCCCTAGCGCCGCGTCACGGAGGGAGCTCCCGTGACTTGTCCCAGCTTCTGCCAACCTAGCAGTTCGAAAGCAGGTAAAAAATGCAAGTAGAAAAATAGGAACCACCTTTGGTGGGAAGGGAACAGCGTCCCATGCGCCTTCGGCATTGAGTCATGCCGGCCACATGACCACGGAGACGTCTTCGGACAGCGCTGGCTCTTCGGCTTTGAACCGGAGGTGAGCACCGCCCCCTAGAGTCGGGAACGGCTAGCACATGTGTGCGAGGGGGAACTTCTGCTAGATCTTTCCTTGCTCTGGGCTGCCAACTGAACACAGTGGCGGATTGTTAAACTACCGAGCAACGCAACGCAACTCGGTGCAGCTTCAAAAACAGTGGAGACAAACTCACGAAGCACCTGTGGCTTGCAGTCATGACAACTGGAGCGGCGCTAGGGAAAGAAACTGACAGACCAGCATTAACCCTGGATGAAACTGGATGAGGTCCTCCTGGTCACCTGAGATAACCTTCTGTTGATATTTTATTTTACATTATTTTTTGCAAAGCTGGGACCACCGTTCTTGAAACAAACCGAAGGCCTAAATTGGCTCATCAGGGGAAAGAAACGATAGGGAAAAAAAGAAACCTTTTCCCGTCGTAAATCAGCAATAAATATTCCAGCCGGAATTGGGATCAGATACAGACTCCTGTGATAACCCGGGACAAGGCATGACGGTCACACAGCCAGCGGAGAGTCCAAACTCCCTTTTAAAGCTCCCAATTTCCCCCCCAAAAAAACGCTCCTGCATTCTTGGCAAGTCCCGGAGCAAAGGGACCAGTCCCAGGAACAAGCCCGAAGCAAGGAAGAGGCAAGCACGCTAGACATCTGATACAACAGCACACAAAACCACACAAATTCCATTCAAATTCGAAACGCCCCTCTCCCCAGCGTCTCCTTGAATCTCAATCCGCAGGGGTGCCTTGTGAAGGGGGCTGAGCACTCTCTTCCCAAGGAGTTGGGTCAGCCTATGCTGTTCTCGCCTTCTCTCCACTCTCGGTGCTCTTGGATCAGGAGGGGGTGGTTCTTGCTCCTCGCCCGAGTAACTCCTCCTTCTTGCTCCTCGCCTCCTTCTCTCCACTGCCTACCCTCTCTCGGTCGTGCCACCCCACGTTCCCCCCTGCTAACAAGCCATCCCAATCCGGAGGGGCTGACCCCCAACTCGGGCTGGTCCTCCTCCGCAGATTCAGACTCTGATGGGGGCATGGCTGACTTCAGTGGATAGTTAGGACGGAAGAAAGAACAACTGCCTTCCATAGAAGACCTGAAAATTATGCTGGCCAGAAGGAAGGCTGAGATAGAGGTAGTCCTCGGCTTACAACACCTCACTTAGTGACCTTTCCAAGTTAAACGGCACTGAAAAAAGTGACTTATGATGGTGTTTCACATTTACAACCGTTGCAGAGCTCCCATGGTCACGTGATCAAAATTCAGACGCTTGGCAACCGACTCGCATTTATGACGGTTGCCGTCTCCTGGGGTAACGTGATTCCCCCCTTTTGCGACCTTCTGACAAGCAAAATCAAGGGAGAAGCGGGATTCACTTAACAACCGTGTCACTGATTTAACAATGGGAGCGGTTCATTTAACAGCCGTGGGAAGCCAGGTCATAAAACTGGACAAAGCTCGCTTAACAAAATGTCTCACTTAGCAGCAGAAACTTTGGGCTCAATTGTGGTCCTAAATTCTTGTACTCTCTTGAGGGCATTTCGTTTAACCCATGTGCAGGTTTTTCTGTCTTGACCTGTGATAGTGAGCATGTAGCTTTCCATGGCTCTTTGTGCCACTTTTAGCTTTTGTATCGATTGTGAGTTTTGTGCTATATACATCCATCCACCTCCATCTCCATCTCTCTCTATATCTGTCTGTCTATCCAACCATCCACCTACCTATCTATCATATCTATATCTATCACATCCATCCATCTATCTATCCTCTCTCTCCATTCATATGTCTATCACATCCATCCATCCATCCATCCATCCCTATCTATCTATCTATCTATCTATCTATCTATCTATCTATCTAATCCTCTTTCTCCATTCATATATGTCTATCACATCCATCCATCCATCCATCCATCCATCCATCCATCCATACCTATCTATCTATCTATCTATCCATCCATCCATCCATCCATCCATCCATATCTATCTATCTATCTATCTATCTATCTATCTATCTATCTATCTATCTATCTATCTATCTATCCAACTATCTATCTATCCTCTCTCTCCATTCATATATGTCTATCACATCCATCCATCCATCCATCCATCCACATCTATCTATCTATCTATCTATCTATCTATCTATCTATCTATCTATCTATCTATCTATCTATCTATCCTCTCTCTCCATTCATATGTCTATCACATCCATCGATCCAACTATCTCTCTCTCTCTCTCTCCATTCATATCTGTCTATCCATCCATGCATCTACCTACCTACCTACCTACCTACCTACCTACCTACCTACTATATCTCTCTCTATCTCTCTATCTCTCTATCTCTCTATACATACATACATACATACATACATACATACATACATATATATATAATATCCATCCATCTCTACGTCTCTCTCCATTCATGTCCATCCATCCATCCATCCATCTTACCTATCATATCTATATCCCTCCCTCCCTCCCTCCCTCCCTATCTCTCACTGTTCATTTTGAAAACACCTTGGAAAGAAGAAATATGTGGATTCGAGCATTCATTCCAGGGGTGGGTTTCAACCGGTTCACAGCGTTCCCCGTGAACCGGTTGGTTGGCGAACCCGGAAGTAACTTACTTCCGAGAACGGCGAAGGGCCCACCCGCCCGCCCGCGTTCCTTACCCGGTTTTGACGAGTTCTGCGCTTCCACGCATGCGCAGGACGCATACAGCGCCTGCGTGATCCTCCAGGAGCAGCTGGAGCATCGCACAGACGCTAGTATGCATGCGTGCGCTGCGCGCGTGCACGAGGACGCCGCCGGCCCCGTTCCAACTGAACCGGTTGGAACGGGGCGAGAAACCCACCCCTGGTTCATTCAGTTCAACCCCGAGGAGTCCAAGGCCCCGGACCCTCGTGGCCCCTTCGAAGGGACCCAGCCGAGATCCCCCAGAGCGGCCCTGCTGCTGGAGTCGCCTGGCAGGGATTTCTTTTCATCCGCGAGCGAGCGAGGCGTGAGGCAGCCGAGAGCCCGTTCCTCCCTTGGCAACCGGAGAGCCTGCATGTCCTGACGCTTTTCTCCCTCCAGGCTCAGCTCGGCGGCGGCCTTAAAAGCCGCTTGCCAGTTGGCCTGCAGCGCGTGGCGAGGGAGGGGGCTCTTTGCAAGAGGCAAACTGCCCCCAGCGCCTCTGAAATGGGTGAAGTTGAAAAGGGGGCGGGGGCGCAGCTGCTTTGATGGACGACCCACCTGCCCAACCCCACCCACTCCCCCGCCTGGACCTGAGCCAAAGCCCCCCCAGTCTTCCAAAGGAAGGGAGACCCAACGGGGTGGGCTTCAATCCATGCACAGCGGGGAGGCCTGTCAGATTTTCATGGCTTGGAGTAAATCAACGCAGAAGTGGGTGGGGGCTCCCTGGGAAGTGGGGGGTGGCGGTCCTGTCCATCTTGGCAGACTCAGTCCTGGATGGCTGGGGATCTCTCATGGTGGCTGAGGAATTCTGGGAGCCACAAGTCTTAAAGGGGCTAGGTTTGAAGATGGCCCGGTCAAGCATACAGTGAAGAAAACTCGGAACGTTTTTCTTTGAAAACGTTTCACTTCTCATCCGAGAAGCTTCTTCAGTTAAGTTCTTAGAAGCTGCTGAAATGATACCCTGAAGGAAAAGTGGTGGTGGAGGAGACCTAGGCCAAGAACAAGGATCTTGGCCCACAAGAAGCTCAGGAGAAACAGTCTAGCAGAAGACATGGGGGATGAAGGAAAGGTGGTGGAGAAATAGGAAGACTGAGCCCGAACAAGGAACATGGCCCACAAGAAGCTCAGGAGAAACAGTCTAGCAGAAGAAGGAAAGGTGGTGGAGGAGGAGACCGAGGCCAAGAACAAGGACATGGCCCACAAGAAGCTCAGGAGAAACAGTCTAGCAGAAGGAGGAAAGGTGGTGGAGGAGGAGACCGAGGCCAAGAACAAGGACATGGCCCACAAGAAGCTCAGGAGAAACAGTCTAGCAGAAGACATGGGGGATGAAGGAAAGGTGGTGGAGAAATAGGAAGACTGAGCCCGAACAAGGAACATGGCCCACAAGAAGCTCAGGAGAAACAGTCTAGCAGAAGAAGGAAAGGTGGTGGAGGAGGAGACCGAGGCCAAGAACAAGGACATGGCCCACAAGAAGCTCAGGAGAAACAGTCTAGCAGAAGGAGGAAAGGTGGTGGAGGAGGAGACCGAGGCCAAGAACAAGGACATGGCCCACAAGAAGCTCAGGAGAAACAGTCTAGCAGAAGACATGGGGGATGAAGGAAAGGTGGTGGAGAAATAGGAAGACTGAGCCCGAACAAGGAACATGGCCCACAAGAAGCTCAGGAGAAACAGTCTAGCAGAAGAAGGAAAGGTGGTGGAGGAGGAGACCGAGGCCAAGAACAAGGACATGGCCCACAAGAAGCTCAGGAGAAACAGTCTAGCAGAAGGAGGAAAGGTGGTGGAGGAGGAGACCGAGGCCAAGAACAAGGACATGGCCCACAAGAAGCTCAGGAGAAACAGTCTAGCAGAAGACATGGGGGATGAAGGAAGGGTGGTGAGCAGGAGGAAGACTTGAGTCCAAGAACAAGGAACATTGCCCACAAAGAAGTCAAGAGAAATGTAGAAGACAGAGGGGATGAAGGAAAGTAGAAGACACCTGCTCTTGGCCATGGAGCCTCGGGTGGGACTGAAGGAGAAGCCCATCTTCTGCTGTTAACCTGGGGGGGGGGGGAAAGATGCACCGCTGCCATATTTGAGAGGCAGGGGGGGGGCTCAGACGATGCTTGCAATGCAGCCACTATTTCTAGCTGGCTCAAATCTAGCCAGCTGCAACATCAGCCAAAGCGAAAACAACGAAGTGCTTCCTGCCAACCTTGTAGTTTTTTACGAAGTCTGTCCGGCCGCCGTGTTCATGCCATGTGCCTGCTGGGTCACAATGCTCCGATGAGGGGCAGAGAGCCAACCCTCAATGGCATCTGGAAGGCCTCAAACTCCCAAGGCTTTCTGGCCTGCATCTCCCAAGCTTTCTTGCTGGAAAGACCTGCGTGAGCAGAACCCAAATCTCACCACAACTGTGTTTTTTCTCATTGCTCCAGGGGTGGCTTTCATTTGCCTTCCCTACCAATTCGCAAATGTGTCCACACATGCACCCAGCCTTCGGCGCATGCGGTGTGCTCAAAAAACGTCCATGAATAGGACGAAATAGAGCCAGGCACCCACCCACGGTTCCCGCTCCTGGTTCAGAAGAAGCGATCCGAACCGGCTGAATCCCACTTCTGCATTGCTCCTTCTCAAGTGATGGTGTTTCTTCTCACTTCCAGCTCCTAGTTCTATACCAAGCCTCCGGCCCTCATGAACAGCCTGTTCGCTAGCTAGGATTTCCTCCGTGTCCATTTGCTCCTTTTTATCTAAGGATCTCCATCCAACTTTATTGGACTCACGTCTTCCTCTTGATCCATCACCTTTCCTTCATCCCTCATGTCTTCTGCTAGACTGTTTCTCCTGAGCTTCTTGTGGGACACGTTCATTGTTCTTGGCCTAGGTCTTCTCCTCCACCACCTTTCCTTCTTCTGATAGACTGTTTCTCCTGAGCTTCTTGTGGGCTGTGTCCCCTGTTCTTAGACTCAAGTCTTCCTCTTTCTCCACCACCTTTCCTTCATCCCCCATGTCTTCTGCTAGACTGTTTCTCCTGAGCTTCTTGTGGGACACGTTCCTTGTTCTTGGCCTAGGTCTTCTCCTCCACCACCTTTCCTTCTTCTGATAGACTGTTTCTCCTGAGCTTCTTGTGGGCTGTGTCCCCTGTTCTTAGACTCAAGTCTTCCTCTTTCTCCACTACCTTTCCTTCATCCCTCAAGTCTTCTGCTAGACTGTTTCTCCTGAGCTTCTTGTGGGACATGTTCCTTGTTCTTGGCCTAGATCTTCTCCTCCACCACTTTTCCTTCATCCCTCATGTCTTCTGCTAGACTGTTTCTCCCAAGTTTCTTGTGGGCCATGTTCCTTGTTCTTGGCCTAGGTCTTCTCCTCCACCACCTTTCCTTCTTCTGCTAGACTGTTTCTCCTGAGCTTCTTGTGGGCTGTGTCCCCTGTTCTTGGACTCAAGTCTCCCTCTTTCTCCACCACCTTTCCTTCATCCCTCATGTCTTCTGCTAGACTGTTTCTCCCGAGCTTCTTGTGGGCCATGTTCCTTGTTCTTGGGTTCAGTCTTCCTATTTCTCCACCACCTTTCCTTCATCCCCCATGTCTTCTGCTAGACTGTTTCTCCTGAGCTTCTTGTGGGACATGTTCCTTGTTCTTGGCCTAGGTCTTCTCCTCCACCACCTTTCCTTCATCCCTCATGTCTTCTGCTAGACTGTGTCTCCCGAGCTTCTTGTGGACCATGTTCCTTGTTCTTGGCCTAGATCTTCTCCTCCACCACCTTTCCTTCTTCTGCTAGACTGTTTCTCCTGAGCTTCTTGTGGGCTGTGTCCCCTATTCTTGGACTCAAGTCTCCCTCTTTCTCCACCACCTTTCCTTCATCCCCCATGTCTTCTGCTAGACTGTTTCTCCTGAGCTTCTTGTGGGCTGTGTCCCCTGTTCTTGGCCTAGGTCTTCTCCTCCACCACCTTTCCTTCTTCTGCTAGACTGTTTCTCCTGAGCTTCCTGTGGGCTGTGTCCCCTGTTCTTGGGTTCAGTCTTCCTCCTGCTCCACCTTTTCTTCAATCCCCATGTCTTCTGCTAGCTAGACTGTTTCTCCTGCACTTCTTGTGGGCTCCTCCTTCCTCCTCTTCCACCGTCTTTCCTTCAAGGTGTCATTTCAGCAGCTCCCAATCCAAGAACTAAACGGCATCCTCGTCTAATGGAACTGAATCCTCATCCCGCTGACTTGAATCCTCATCCCACTGAACTGAAGAAGCTTCTTGGATGAGAAGCAAAATGTTTTCAAGGAAATTAAAATAAAGAAAAGTTCAGTGGCCTTTTGGAAAAGCACCTTTGGGGACAGCTGAACTCCTAACCCAGGGATGACAAACCTTTTTGGCACCACGTGTCAAAAAATATGTCTGTATGTATGTGTGCGCATGCATGCGCCGGAGTGCCAGAAACCCAAAGACCTGCTGGGAGGCACGCACATGGCTCTACTTTGGGCATTTTGGGGGCATTTTTAGGCTGGTTTTTTGGGGCGTTTTCAGGCTTTTCAGCCCCCCCAAAATGGCCTGAAAACAGCCCCCAAATGCCCTGTTTTTTGTCCATATTTGGCGCTGTTTTCGAGCCATTTTCCGGCACTCTGGTGCCCGCGAAGACCAGTTGGCTGGTGCATATTTGCACACCAGAAAAGCAACTGGCGACAGTGCATGTCCCAGAGAGAGGGCTCTGCGTGCCACCTCTGGCATGCGTGCCATAGTTTTGCCATCACTGTCCTAACCTGTGTTAAGATGAAACCTTGAAAAGATTCTTGCAGATCTCTCCAGTCCAGGATTCGGTGCCACAGCGATGGCCAAGCGGATACCTTTGGGAAAGTGTTCAGGTCTGTATTGGAAAGCCGGCTCTCTCTCACCCGGGCGCATCTCACAGCAGCAACCCATAATAATTACAGCTATCCTGCCAGTCAACAACCATCTGTGCTCCCAGCCCTCAATGGAAACCTGACCCGACGTGAATCTGCTTTCAAACCATCCTAACTGGCTGCCTGCCTCACAAATCCTGGAAGCCAAACTGCGTCGTTTCCCCCATGTGCCATGTGCAAAAAAAGTATTTCCTTCTCTTGGCGGGGAAATTCTCTGCCTTCGGTTTCAAGGGGTGACCTTGAGTTCGAACATTGTGAGGAAAAAAAAATATGCATGAGCCTTTTCTCCGTCCACATTAAAGCCCGGCGTGGTTTTAACCCCCTCTTATCTTCTCCCTCTCTCTTTTTTTTTTTATTATTATTTTTATTAGTAAAAGAAAAATACAACAACCAATAGCTGGTAAAAGACAATACAACATCCACTGTTCTGCTTTACATTTGACTACGTTTCAAGACATTCCCGTGATATCAAAATCATTATAGACATCAAAGGTTAGGTATCTTCTTCCCTCCCTCCCTCTTTCCTTCCCTTGTTTCTTCTTTCCCACTCCCCTTCCTTCCTTCCCTCCTTCTCTCCTTCCCTCCTTCCTTCCCTCCTTTCTTTTCCTTTCCTCCTTTCCTTCCCCTTCCCTTTCCTCTCTCCATCCCCCCCTCCTTCTCTCATACCTTCCCTCCCTCCTTTCTTCCTTCCTTCCCTCCTTTCTCTTCTCTTACGTTCCCTCCTTTCTTCTCTATTTTATACTCTGCAAAGAAGAGGGAGAGTATTCTCCAAAGCACCAGGAGGCAGGAGAACGGATGGAAACTCATCAAGGAGAGAGGCAACCTGGAAGTTAGGAGGAATATCCTGACAATGAGAACAATTAGCCGGTGGAACAGCTTGCCACCGGAGGTTGTGGGTGCTCCATCAATGGAAGTTTTCAAGAAGAAATTGGAGAACCATTTGCTTGAAATGGTAAAGGGTCTCCTGCTTGAGTAGTGGGCTGGACTAGAAGACCTCCAGCGTAGGGAAGGGGAAGGAGGGAGGGAAGGAAGGAAGGGGAGTAGGAGAGAAGAAACGAGGGAAGGAAAGAGGGAGGGAGGGAAGAAGAAGTAGGACCGTTGTAAGATAAGATGGATCTATGGGATGATAAAAAAGCAATCTTCAAGTATATTGTCAACAGTAGGAAAAAATTGTTATAAATACATATTATTAATAACAGTTATGAGATCATATAATTGTGAATGTATATATGAAATTGATTTTAAAAAAAAAACAGAAGACCTCCAGCGTCCCTTCCAACACTGTCATACTATGAAAGTTCAGAAGATGAGGACTAGGAGTGACATGATATCGTGTTTTGATATTTGAGGGGCTGCCCCAAAGAAGAGGGGGTCCCACCTATTCTGCCAAGCCTCTGAAGACAGGACAAGAAACAATGGATGGAAACTAATCAAGGAGAGAAGCAATCTGGAATTAGGGAGAAGCTTCCTGAAAGGGAGGACAATTAGCCGGTGGAACAGCTTGTCACCAGAGGTTGTGGTTTCTCCATCACTTAAAAACTTTTAAGAAGCTTGCCCAGAAATGGAAAAAACAAACTAATTCCAAGCGAAGATGAAATAATAAGAAAGGTTATGGATTGTGCTGAAATGGACAAACTAAAGAAATCCAGGGAAAAGCAGAATCAGAATTCTGCCAGATATGGGATAAATGGTATAGGTGGATGGAGGAAAGAAACAAGAATCAATGAAGGAATATAACGAAACTCAAAAAATAATAGTTATGAATAAAATAAGAGGGTTAAGAATGGTGAAATCCAAATGAAATACAATAGAAGGGGGAAATAATATAAGGTGAGCGGTATCGATTGAGGATTGCTATTAGAAAGAACAGGAAGCTCCTCTTCGTATTGTATTGTGTAAAGGTGGTGTACGTCTAAGTTGTGTGTGTAAAAAAAAAGAGAGTATACATAAAAATGGAAAAATATTTTTGTTTTGAGCTCAGAATAAACAACCCTCTTGAATGTTCTCTCCAAGCCAAAAGAAAAAAAAAAGCTTTTAAGAAGAAACTGGAGAGCTTCCTATCTGAATGCTTGAGCAGAGGGTTGGGCTAGAAGACCTCCAAGGTCCCTTCTGTTATTCTCCAAATTCTCCTTTGTTCCCCCTTTAAAAGCCCCAACTGCAGGGAAATAAAACTGCTCCAGCTCTCTTATCATTTTGGTGGCCTTTTTTATTTTTTGTTGTTCTCCAATTTTGGAACATCCAAAAAATCAACAGTTTTTTCAAGAAAAGACCAGACAACCACTTTTCCTGGATGGCATAATGTTTTCAGCCTTGGGTAGGGGTTGGACTAGAAGACCTCCAAGGTCCCTTTCAGCCCTGCGATTCTATGATTCTCAAGGGGAAAGCTACCAGAATTGCATAAAAACCCAAGTGTGGTCTCTTCCCTACGTTGTTATAAAGGCATGATTATACTGCTTAGATCCTCTCCCAATGATTCATAGCGTACAGTATTTATTTATTTAATGAACAAAGAAACAAATAAATGAGATGAATCATGCATTAGATGAATTAACATCTTACCAGAGAGTAACTCTGGGTGGCTTATAATATTAAAAAGCTAAAACTATGTAAATAAAATGCTACAAAAATATAAATGTACAAAATAGCTAAGAGATGGGGAAGGAGTAGGATGAGTGGGGTGGGGGGAGAGAGATGAGATCTGATATTAATCTATCAATTCCCCCCTCCCATATGAAACCGCTGCCTTACAGAAGGTCTTAAATACAAGCCAGTTGACACACATCTGGATTATGATCAAAAGGTCGTGAGGATGCTCTTTTGAGTTTGGTGGATTTCTTGCAGACATTTCATTACCAAACTAGGTAACAGCATCAGTGGTAAAAGGGAGAGGAAGAGGACGACTGTGAGGTCCTTAGTGCTCTCTGAGCTTGGTGGATTCCTTGCAAACATTTCATTACCCAACTAGGTAACGGCATCATTGCTAAAGGGGAGAGGAAGAGGAGGAGGACTGTGGGGTTCTTAGTGCTCTCTGAGCTTGGTTGTTTTCTTGCAGATTACTCAACTAGCGCACTGATGATGTTATCTAGTTGGGTCATGAAACGTTTGCAGGAAAACAACCAAGGTCAGAGAACTCAGCCCTGAACCTCAAACTTTCTCTTCTATAGATATCCTTTTGATTTTTCAAAATGTTAGCTATATTGAGTGTAAAAGTTAAAGGTAAATTTTCCCCTTGCACATAGGTGCTAGTCGTTCTGGACTCTAGGGGGCGGTGCTCATCTCCGTTTCAAAGCCAAAGAGCCAGCGCTATCCGAAGACGTCTCAGTGGTCTTGTGGCCGGCATGACTCAACGCCGAAGGAGCACAGAACGCTGTTCCCTTCCCACCAACGGTGGTTCCTATTTTTCTACTTGCATTTTTTAAGGTGCTTTTTGAACTGGTAGGTTGGCAGAAGCTGGGACAAGTCACGGGAGCTCACTCCGTTACGCGGCGCTAGGGATTCGAACCACCGAACTGCCGACCTTTTTGATCGACAAGCTCAGCGTCTTAGCCACTGAGCCACCGTGTCCCAAATATGGAGCGTATTTGCTTCAAATAAACAAGGCTGGATTTTACTGAAGGCTCTTTTCTTCTATCAAATACAGCGGGAAACTTATCCTAAGCGACCCTCGGTTAGATATGAAGATTCCCCAAAATAATTTAACGGAACAGGCAGGCCAGGTGAATGTTTTTTTTTCCGTGTTATTCACTTTTAGTATTCTATGGACTGAAAGAATTTGATCACAATCTATCTTTTTATGCCATTAGGTGGGATTTGCAGAAGCTCTCCATAGACGAGACCACCCGGGGGGTCTAGGAAGGCTCCAGTTGATTGCCTTAAGGGTTGGGACTGGCCATAGTGGGAGCCTTCTCACTCCCCCCCCTCCCGCCCACGGCTGCAGTATTTTGTCTGCCCACTTGCATTATTTAAGGGTTTAAACTCACGAAAGCCTCGAAGGGGGAGGGAAGCAAAAATCACTAAGCAGAGCAGCCCCTCCCACCCTGAGCCTGATCAATATTTTAGGCTCCCTTTGGAACATCCAACCTCCAGCGAGCACTGATGGCCTTGGATTCAGGGGCTGCCTGACCCACCTAGACCGCTCCCCCCTCCTCATTTCTTCTTCCTCCTCTTCCTCCACTACCTCCTCCTCTGGACATCCTTCTCCTTCCCTACTCTTCCTCCTCCCCTTCTTCCTCTTTTTCATCTCCCTCCTCCCCACTCTTCCTCTCTGCCTTCCTCTTCTTCATCTTTCTTCTCCTCCTCCTCCCCTCTTCCTCCTTCTGTTCCTCCCCATTCCTCCTCTCCCTCTTCCCCCCTCCCTAATCTTCCTCCTCCTCTCTCCCTTTCTTCCCCTTTGTCAACCTCCATTCTTCCTCTTCCTTTTTCTCCTCCTCCCCTTCTCTTCTTCCTCCTCTTCCCTCTCCTTCTTTCCTCCTCCTCCGTTCCTCCTCCGCCTACACAAGCTCCGATGCCCCCTGCCTCTCCGCAGCTGCTTCCCTCCACTCCTGGACCGTCACATGGACTCTTCAAAACACACGTCTCTCTCTCTCTCTCTCTCTCTCTCCATATCTCTCTCCCTCTCCCCATCTCTCTCTCTCTGTGTATCTCTTTCTCTCCCCATATCTTTCTCTCTCTCCCTCTCTCTCTGTATATATCTTTGTGTATCTCCCCCCCTCTGGATCTCTCTGTATATCTTTCTCTCTTTGTATCTCTCACTTTCTCTCTCTCTGTATATATCTTTCTCTCTTTGTATCTCTCACTTTCTCTCTCTCTGTATATATCTTTCTGTGTATCTCTCTCTCTGTGTATCTCTCTCCTTCTCTCTCCCTGTATCTCTCTCTGTATATATCTTTCTCTCTCTGTGTGTGTCTCTCTTCCCCCCCATCTCTCTCTCTCTCTCTCTGTATATATCTTTGTGTATCTCTCTCCCTCTCCCCATATCTCTCTCTCTGTGTATCTCTTTCTCTCCCCATATCTTTCTCTCTCTCCCTCTCTCTCTGTATATATCTTTGTGTATCTCCCCCCCTCTGGATCTCTCTGTATATATCTTTCTCTCTTTGTATCTCTCACTTTCTCTCTGTATATATCTTTCTGTGTATCTCTCTGTGTATCTCTCTCCTTCTCTCTCTTTGTATCTCTCTCCCTGTATCTCTCTCTGTATATATCTTTCTCTCTGTGTCTGTGTCTCTCTTCCCCCCATCTCTCTCTCTCTCTCTCTGTATATATCTTTGTGTATCTCTCTCCCTCTCCCCATATCTCTCTCTCTGTGTATCTCTTTCTCTCCCCATATCTTTCTCTCTCTCCCTCTCTTTCTGTATATATCTTTGTGTATCTCTGTGTGTATGCCCCCCCCCTCTGGATCTGTCTGTATATATCTGTCTCTCTTTGTATCTCTCACTTTCTCTCTGTATATATCTTTCTGTGTATCTCTCTCTCTCTGTATCTCTCTCCCTCTCTCTTTGTATCTCTCTCCCTGTATCTCTCTCTGTGTATATCTTTCTCTCTGTGTATCTCTCTCCTCTCTTTGTATCTCTCACTTTCTCTCTCTCTTTGTATCTCTCTCTCTCTGTATCTCTCTCCCTGTATCTCTCTGTATATATTTCTCTCTTTGTATCTCTTTGTATCTCTCTCTCTCTCTTTCTCCCCCTCTCTCTTTGGATCTCTCTCCCTGTATCTCTCTCTGTGTATATCTTTCTCTCTGTGTATCTCTCTCCTCTCTTTGTATCTCTCACTTTCTCTCTCTTTGTATCTCTCTCTCTCTCTCTGTATCTCTCTCCCTGTATCTCTCTGTATATATTTCTCTCTTTGTATCTCTTTGTATCTCTCTCTCTCTTTCTCCCCCTCTCTCTTTGGATCTCTCTCCCTGTATCTCTCTCTGTGTATATCTTTCTCTCTGTGTATCTCTCTCCTCTTTGTATCTCTCACTTTCTCTCTCTTTGTATCTCTCTCTCTGTATCTCTCTCTTTGTATCTCTTTGTATCTCTCACTTTCTCTCTCTCTCTTTGTATCTCTCTGTATATATCTTTCTGTGTATCTCTCTTTGTATCTCTCTCTCTCTCTCTTTCTCCCCCCCCTCTCTCTTTGTATCTCTTTCCCTGTATCTCTCTCTGTATATATCTTTCTCTCTGTGTCTCTCTCTCTCTCTTTGTCTCTCTCTCTCTCTCTCCTCCATCACAGGCAGCTGTCCTCTCCTCCTCCTCCTTGCAGCAAAGGGAATTATTTATAGCCTGGGAAGTGTAAACCGAGGTGCTGCTGCAATGTTACACAACTGCCTTCCCACCCGCCATCATCCACCCGGCTGCAAAAGGGCCAGGCTCCTTTCCAAACAACCCAGAGCATCCCACTTAACAGCCAGGCGGAAGGAATTCAGAGCGTAGCTCTCTGGAGCCGCCGTCCCTGCGCTCTGGAGGAATGGCCACTTTAAAGAGAAGGGGCAAAGTCAAAGGGGAGAAAGGGGCCCCTGTCTTCTAGCTAGCCCTCTCCCCAAGGACCCTGGGTCCTTTTCCTTGACTATACTGGGAGTTCATTAGGGGAGACGGGAGAGCAGCATGTGAAATTCATTTGTTTGTTTTTACAAAGAAGTCAGCGGGCCTTTCCCCTCCAATTTTCTCCACAACAACCCTCCAAGGTAGGTTGGGCTGAAAGGAAGGGACTGGCCCAAAGTCACCGGTCAGATGGTTTTCATGCCTAAGTTGAGACTAGAACTCACAGCCTCCTGGTGACTGGCCCAAAGTCATTCACCCAGCCCTCATCGCTAAGGCAGAACTAGAACTCACAGCCTCCTGGTGATTGGGCCAAAGTCATTCAGTCAGCCTTCATAGCTAAGGCAGAACTAGAACTCACAGACTCCTGGTGATCACACAAAGTCATTCAATCAGCCTTCACGGCTAAGGCAGAACTAGAATTCCATCTCGTGATCATTGGCCCAAAGTCCTTCATCCAGCCCTCATCGCGAAGGCAGAACTAGAACTCACAGTCTCCTGGTAATCACACAAGGTTATTCAGTCAGCCTTCATAGCTAAGGTAGAAACTAGAACTCACAGTCTCCCGGTGACTCACCCAAAGCTATTCAGTCAGCCTTCACGGCTGAAACAGAACTAGAATTCACAGTCTCCTGGTGACTGGCCCAAACTCCTTCATCCAGCCCTCGTCGCTAAGGCAGAACTAGAACTCACAGTCTCCTAGTTTGTAGAACGATGCCTTAGCCACTAGACCCAACTGCCTCTAAAATGACTATAAACGCCTAATAACCAGTGACTGGTTCTTATGATGGCAGAACGGAGGAGGGTTACCCTTCAAAAGTAACAGATGATTTGAAGAGTTGATCGTCCTCAGCTTATGCCCGGGGCGGCCAGCTGCTCCTCCGGGTTCTGTCGTGTGCATGCACCCCGCCAGAACCCAGAAGAGAGCCGCTGTCTGGCGGGCATGCGCCCATGCCCACGGAGAGGACTCTGCGTGCCACCTCTGGCACCCGTGCCCCAGGTACCCCATTGTGGCCCTATACCATTCCAGGCCAATGGCTATCCAGCCTAGAGGAGGCGCCGAGGTGGCGCAGTAGTTAAATGCAGCACTGCAGGCTACTTCAGCTGACTGCAGTTCTGCAGTTCGGCTGTTCAAATCTCACCGGCTCAAGGTTGACTCAGCCTTCCATCTTTCCGAGGTGGGTAAAATGAGGACCCGGATTGTTGGGGGCGATATGCTGACTCTGTAAACCGCTTAGAGAGGGCTGAAAGCCCTGTGAAGCGGTATATAAGTCTAACTGCTATAGCCTCTTCTTAAAATCCTCCCGTGACCACGAGAGTTCAAAGTTACGACCCACAAACCCACAGTTTGGCTGGGTTCTAGCAAAAGTCGCCTCGCCATGAACAATGGATTTGTTTAACGTATGCCGGGGGGGCACATGTTGAAACAGCCACAGGGAGATACATTGAATAGTCGTCATCATTCATGACCAAACCTGTGCATTCAATTAAGGTCATAAATTGAGGACTAGCTGTAAAAGAGAAGACTTTAAAGCAAGGCTTTCCAACTCTGGCAAACGTTTAAGACAGTGTTTCTCAACGTTGGCAACTTGAAGATGTCCGGACTTCAACTCCCAGAATTCCCCAGCCAGCTGGCTGGGGAATTCTGGGAGTTGACGTCCGGACATCTTCAAGTTGCCAACGTTGAGAAACACTGGTTTAAGACTTGTGGACTTCAACTCCCAGAATTCCCCAGCTAGCATCGTTGTTTATGACGGTTGCAGTGTCCCCCGGGTCACGGGATCCACTTTTGCGACCTTCTGAGAAGGAAAGTCAGATTCGCTTAACAACCGTGTGACCAATTTAACAACTGCAGCGTGTCACTTAAGAGCTGTGGCAAGAAAGGCCGTTAAAATGGGGCAAAACTCACTTAGCGGCTTAGCAATGGGGACTTTGGTCGTAAGATGAGAACTGTTAACGACAGTTCATTTAGCGACCGTTTTTCACACTTAGGACCAGCGTGGCATCCCTGTGGTCACATGATCAAAAATTCAGCGGCCTGGCGACTGGTTCACATTTATGACGGTTGCAATGTCCCAGGGTGACATGACCCCCTTTTGCAACCTTCTGACCAAGAAAGTCAATGGGGAAGCCTGATTCACTTAACAACCGTGTGACTAACTTAGGAACTGCGGAGTGATTCACTTAACCACAGCGGGAAAAGAGGTCATAAAATGGGACAAAACTTACTTCCCAGCTGTCTCGCTTAGCAACAGAAGCTTTGGGCACAATTGTGGTGGAGAACCCATTCGTTTTCCAGTAAATATCCAAATGTTTTGTTTCAACGATTTTGCCAGCCAAGCGGCAAATTTAATCTCACTTTCAGGAAGGAAGAGCCTCCGGCATTTTCCTATTTTTTCCCCTCTCTCCCTTTTCTACCTGTGAGAGAGTTGAAGTCCACAAGTCTTAAAAGTTGTCAAGTTTGGACGGGTGGGCTCAGCTGATTGTTGGAGCAAACTGGTTTGCTCACTAGCTAATTGTCGGAGCAAACTGGTTTGTTCCCCAGCTGATCATTGGAGCTAACTGGTTTGCTCCCCAGCTGATCGTTGGAGCTAACTGGTTTGCTCCCCAGCTGATCGTTGGAGCTAACTGGTTTGCTCCCCAGCTGATCATCGGAGCAAACTGGTTTGCTCCCCAGCTGATTGATGGAGCTAACTGGTTTGCTCCCCAGCTGATTGACGGAGCTAACTGGTTTGCTCCCCAGCTGATCATTGGAGCAAACTGGTTTGCTCCCCAGCTGATCGTTGGAGCAAACTGGTTTGCTCCCCAGCTGATCATCGGAGCGAACTGGTTTGCTCCCCAGCTGATCGTTGGAGCTAACTGGTTTGCTCCCCAGCTGATCATCGGAGCGAACTGGTTTGCTCCCCAGCTGATTGACGGAGCTAACTGGTTTGCTCCCCAGCTGATCATTGGAGCAAACTGGTTTGCTCCCCAGCTGATCGTTGGAGTGAACCGTGTGTTCCCCAGCTGATCGTTGGAGCGAACGGTTTGCTCCCCAGCTGATCGTTGGAGTGAACCGTGTGTTCCCCAGCTGATCGTCGGAGCGAACGGTTTGCTCCCCAGCTGATCGTCGGAGCTAACTGGTTTGCTCCCCAGCTGATCATTGGAGCAAACTGGTTTGCTCCCCAGCTGATCGTTGGAGCTAACTGGTTTGCTCCCCAGCTGATCATCGGAGCGAACTGGTTTGCTCCCCAGCTGATCATTGGAGCAAACTGGTTTGCTCCCCAGCTGATCGTTGGAGCTAACTGGTTTGCTCCCCAGCTGATCATTGGAGCAAACTGGTTTGCTCCCCAGCTGATAGTCACAGCGAACTGGTTCACTCCCCAGCTGATCATCGGAGCGAACTGGTTTGCTCCCCAGCTGATTGACGGAACTAACTGGTTTGCTCCCCAGCTGATCATTGGAGCAAACTGGTTTGCTCCCCAGCTGATCGTTGGAGCTAACTGGTTTGCTCCCCAGCTGATCATCGGAGCGAACTGGTTTGCTCCCCAGCTGATTGACGGAGCTAACTGGTTTGCTCCCCAGCTGATCATTGGAGCAAACTGGTTGCTCCCCAGCTGATCGTCGGAGCAAACTGGTTTGCTCCCCAGCTGATAGTCACAGTGAACTGGTTCACTCCCCAGCTGATCATCGGAGCGAACTGGTTTGCTCCCCAGCTGATTGACGGAGCTAACTGGTTTGCTCCCCAGCTGATTGACGGAGCTAACTGGTTTGCTCCCCAGCTGATTGACGGAGCTAACTGGTTTGCTCCCCAGCTGATTGACGGAGCTAACTGGTTTGCTCCCCAGCTGATCATTGGAGCAAACTGGTTTGCTCCCCAGCTGATAGTCACAGCGAACTGGTTCACTCCCCAGCTGATCATCGGAGCGAACTGGTTTGCTCCCCAGCTGATTGACGGAACTAACTGGTTTGCTCCCCAGCTGATCATTGGAGCAAACTGGTTTGCTCCCCAGCTGATCGTTGGAGCTAACTGGTTTGCTCCCCAGCTGATCATCGGAGCGAACTGGTTTGCTCCCCAGCTGATTGACGGAGCTAACTGGTTTGCTCCCCAGCTGATCATTGGAGCAAACTGGTTGCTCCCCAGCTGATCGTCGGAGCAAACTGGTTTGCTCCCCAGCTGATAGTCACAGTGAACTGGTTCACTCCCCAGCTGATCATCGGAGCGAACTGGTTTGCTCCCCAGCTGATTGACGGAGCTAACTGGTTTGCTCCCCAGCTGATTGACGGAGCTAACTGGTTTGCTCCCCAGCTGATTGACGGAGCTAACTGGTTTGCTCCCCAGCTGATTGACGGAGCTAACTGGTTTGCTCCCCAGCTGATCATTGGAGCAAACTAGTTGCTCCCCAGCTGATTGTCGGAGCAAACTGGTTCACTCCCCAGCTGATCATCGGAGCAAACTGGTTGCTCCCCAGCTGATTGTCGGAGCAAACTGGTTCACTTCCCAGCTGATCGTTGGAGCTAACTGGTTCACTCCCCAGCTGATCGTCGGAGCAAACTAGTTTGCTCCCCAGCTGATTGACGGAGCTAACTGGTTTGCTCCCCAGCTGATCGTCGGAGCAAACCAGTTCACCTGAACCAATCCAAACCAGCTGAATCCCACCCCTGGATGAATGGCTATCCAATTTCTCCTCCAGTGATAGAGCACCTACAACTTCTAAACCTTCAAAGAGATTTAAGTCACGGTTCCTCATATGAGGGTTCAGCTACTTCCAGAATGAAGAACAGCAGTTGACTTATATTCAGACGTTTCACGACCCAGTTTGGTAACATCATCAGTGCTCAAAGGAAGTGTGGTGTCTGTCTAGTTATATCCTGTCAGGGATGCTGGGAGTTTGAGTTCTTGGTAACCAAATTGAGGAACTACCAACTCGGACGAACAAGCTAACAAAACAAGCTAACATTAAACCACAGCCGAATCAAGGAACCACAAGGACACTGCTGGGACAAGAAACAAGTTCATAAAAAGAGTGAAATCCCCACTGCCTCCCCACTCCCTGATGATGTTACCTAGTTGGGTCCTGAAACGTCTGCAAGAAAACAAGCAAGCTCAGAGAGCACCAAGGAATCCGGAGTTCGAACTTAAGCCGCAAATAATTTCCCTCTGTTGGTATCATTATTCATGATTATTTCTGAATCAGGGTTAACTCGATGGCTTCTAGCTCAGCAGCGTACATTAAACCTTAGTGGCAAGGACCAACAACCTGTTGTTTCTATTTGCCTTTAAGATTAATTAGATCAAAGTTTGAGTCAATTAACCAATTTCCTGGATTTGCAAATCAGAGTAAATTGTAAGATAAGCACCTGGGCCTGTGATGGTGAACCTGTGGCACGCTGAGCCTTCTCTACAGGCACGCGAGCGGTTGTTGCCACAGCTCAGTTCCACTGCGCATGCCCGCACGCCTCCTGCCAGCCAGCTGATTTCGGGTCTCTGCCGCACATTCACAGGGGTGGGGCGCATGTGGGAGGCACACATGCGTGTGGGAGGTTCACGAATGCACATGCGTGGGTGAGTGCCGGGGGAGGGCGTGGCATGTTCTCCCGGGGCCCATTTTGGGTGGCTACAGGGAGGCCTTCTAGGACCAAAAGTCCAAAATAAATAAATAATAATAATAATAGAATAAAGCACGGTCAGGTGATGTGTGGCTTTTCACAACTTCTAAGGCAGTGGTTCCCAAACTTGGCAACTTTAAGACTTGTGGACTTCAACTCCCAGAATTCTCGGTTCCACCACAAAACCGCGGTCGACTAAAGCGCGCTCGACAAAACCGCGTACCTGACGTCATCACAGCGCGAGGAAAAAAGCACGCTGTGAGCGGTAAAGCTAAAATTAACGCGTAAACCTAAACCTAACCCCCCCCCAACCTAACCCTAAACCTAACCCTAAAGCTAACCCTTAACGTAACCCTAAACCTAACGCTAAACCTAACGCTAAACCTAACGCTAACCCTTAAGCTAACCCTAAACCTAACCCTAACGCTTAACGTAACCCTAAAGCTAACCCTAAAGCTAACCCTTAACGTAACCCTAAAGCTAACCCTAAAGCTAACCCTAAACCTAACCCTAACCCTAACCCTAACCCTAACCCTTACCTTTACGTGAATCGGCTTGCTTTAAAAGCGCTTTTTAAAGCGCCCTTTTTTCTCTGTGGTCGTTGTTGTCGCGCTGCTGATGACGTCAGTGACGTGCTTTAATCGGGCGCGCTTTAGTGGACCGCGGTTTTGTCGTGCCACGGAATTCTCCAGCAAGCTCTGCTCTGCTGGCTGGAGAATTCTGGGAGTTGAAGTCCACAAGTCTTAAAGTTGCCAAGTTTGGGAACCACTGTTCTAAGGGCGCAGCATTCCCAGCAAACCTCCAGGTTGTGAGTCCCAGTTTTTGCAAGCAAAGGGGCGGCATTTGGGTCCCGGTTACTTCCTTGCCGGCCCAAAATCCCAGAAGAAATTTTGGGTCTGGCTTATCAGTAACCAGCAAGGCTGTTTACCTAAGTTAAGAGTTGCTGGGTGGCCAAGAACGATGTTTTTCTGCTATTCCTATCAGATCCAAAGTAGCTTTGGAGGGAGAAAGTGAGGAGGCTGCACTGAACAATGCAAAGAAACTGAAGTCCCCCCCCCCCCAACAAAAAAAAATCAACAAGGGAGGCAAAGTCCCCCCCTTCTCTGGGTAAAACGGCAATCTAGCAGCCCACAGAGTGTCCTTCAGGGGTCTATGTTATCTTGGCACTCCAGGCCTGGTTTCTGTCCCTGGCATCTTAAGCTGCTCTGCTTTGCATTTCAAGAATTGCTTATTCCAGAATTTCTCCTTTGCAGACACGAGGGGAGGGGGAGAGAGGAGGGGGAGGAAGTGGGGGGAGGACGAAGCAGGCTTATTTAAGGCTTGCAAGCAGGACAGGCAGGATTTACAGCTGTCAACAAAGCCAAGATTCAGTCTTTCTCTGCTGTAACAGGGTAATAAAAGGGAAGAGAGGCCATAAGGAGAAAGAGCGAGGAAGAGGGAAAGAGGAATCAAGGAAGGGAGGGGGGAGAAAGAAAAAAGGAGTGAAATAGAGAGGGAAAGGTAAAAGAAAGAAAAAGAGGGAAAGAATGAAAAAGGAAGAAAAATTGAGAGGAAAAGAAAAAACAAGGGAAAAAGAAAGGAAAAAAGAAGAGTGAAATAGAGAAGATAAAAGAAAGAAAGAAAAAGAGGGAAAGAATGAAAAAGGAAGAAAAATTGAGAGGAAAAGAAAAAACAGGAAAGGGAAAAAGAAAGGAGAAAAGAAGAGTGAAATAGAGAAGGAAAAAGGAGGAAGAAAGAACAGAAAAGAGAATAAAAGAAAAATAAAAGAGGAAGAAAAAGAAGAGAGGGAAAGAAAGAGTGAGAAAGAAGAGAAAAGGGAATAAAAAAGAAAGAAAAAGAGTGAAATAAAGAAGGAATGGTAAAGGAAGGAAGGAAGGAAGGAAGGAAGGAAGGAAGGAAGGAAGGAAGGAAGGAAGAAAGAAAGAGACAATTTCCACCTGTTCCAATTAGGCTCATTTAAACAGTAAAAATAACCAAGCAAGGCACTTATTCTGCAATTACACAACAGCGAGGGAAACATCAGGTGGAGCTGCATATGTCAGTGCCACTTAAAACACAACTTCCTCCTGCAAATTGGAATAAACACTTTCTACTTACATGCAATTATTTACAGATTCAAAATCTGTATATTAAAGAAAATAACATGTGTTAATAAACAAAAACAAAGGAAGAACTCCTGCCATGCAACAAGGACAGAAGTTTGGATTCCTTGCTACTCAATATATAGAGGAATAACAGAATAGGTGTGTGTTTGTGTGTCTGTATCTCTCTCTCTCTCTCTCTCTCTGTATCTCTCCCTCTGTATGTGTTTATCTCTTTCTATCTCTCTCCCTGTGTATCTCTGTCTATGTGTATCTATCTGTGTGTGTGTATCTCTGTCTTTCTTTCTCTGTATATATCTCTATTTCTGTGTATCTCTTTTCTATCTCTGTGTGTGTGTCTCTCTCTCTCTGTGTTTCTCTGTATGTGTTTCTCTCTTTCTATCTCTCTCCCTCTCTGTGTGTATCTGTCTGTGTGTATCTCTCTCTCTCTTTCTCTCTCTGTATATCTGTCTGTGTATCTTTGTATCTCTCTGTATGTGTATCTCCCTCTCTGTCTCTCTCTCTCTGTATGTGTATCTCTGTATCTCTCTGTGTGTATCTCCCCTTCTCTTTATCTCTCTGTGTGTATCTGTCTCTCCGTGTGTGTATCTCCCCCTCTATCTCTCTCTATGTGTATCTCTTTCTATCTCTGTGTGTGTATCTCTGTATCTCTGTGTCTCTGTGTGTGTGTGTGTGTGTGTGTGTGTGTCTCTCTTATCTATCAGTGTCTATCTCCCTGTATCTGTGTGTGTGTCTTTCTCTCTGTATCTCTCTGTGTGTGTATCTCCCTCTCTCTGAGTATCTCTCTTTCTGTGTGTATCTCTCTCTCTCTCTCTCTCTCTCTATGTGTGTGTGTGTGTGTGTATCTCTCTCTCTCTCTCTCAATATCTATCTATCTATCTATCATCTATCTATCTATCTATCTATCTATCTATCTATCTATCTATCTATCTATCTATCTATCTATCTATCTATCTATCTATCTATCTATCTATCTATCTATCTATCTATCTATCTATCTATCTCTGGTATCCATCCAAGGATCCTTCTGGTTCTGCTTAGGGAAAGCGGAGTCTCTACTCTTCCTTGCTGAATTCTCCCATCTCAAAACTCTTTTCAGGCCTCCAGGGTGTCTCAAGTGTCCTAGCCACTTTCAGTGATTTTTCAAAATCCTTACTTCTGGGGATTATTCTGAATCTTTCTTTTCTAAAACAAAAAACAAAAACATATTTTTTGGAACTTCAATTTCTTCAGTGACTGTAGTACCTTCTTTTGTTTACAATGTACAGGCAGTCCTCAACTTACGACAGTTCATTTAGTGACCAAAGTTACAACAACTCTGAAAAAGGTGACTAACAAACGTTTTTCACAGTTACGACCGTTGTAGTGTCTGTAGTTGCATGCTGCCATAGCATACAAAACTATCACAGGTAGTCCTTGACTTAAAACAGTTTGCTTAGTGACCAAAGTTACAACAGCACCGAAAAAAGTGACCATTTTTCACACTGATGACCATTTCAGCATCCCCGTGATCACGTGATCAAAATTTGGACGTTGGGCAACTGACTCATATTTATGACGGTCACATTTTCCTGGGGGTCACGTGATCCACTTCTGTGACCTTCTCACATGCAAAGTCAACGGGGAAGCCTGATTCACTTAACAGCCATGTTCACTGACTTAACAACTGTAGTGATTCACTTAATAAATGTGGCTAGGAAAGTCGTAAAATGGGGCAAAACTCACTTAACAAACGTCTCACTTAAATTCTCACTGCAACCTAAATTCTGGGTTGGAATCTAAATGTCTCAAAAGCATTCATATTCGTCAACTGACTCACATTTATGACGGTTGCAGTCCCCCGAGGTCACATGGTCCCCTTTTGACAAGCAAAGTCAATAAGGGAAACCAAATTCACTTAATGACTGCACAATTCACTTAACAGCTGAAGGGATTTCCTTGACAACTGGGGCAAAAAAAAAAAAGCTGGTAAAAAGTGGGATAAAACTCACTTAATGGCCGCGCTTAGCAACAGAGATTTGGGGCTCCGCTGCGGTTGTTAAGACGAGGGCTACCTGTAGTGCGCACTAGAAGCACCTCCATCAACCAAGTCAGTTTTGTGATTCCGTTGTGAGATTTCCTCCACGGCCAGTGCGAATGTTTGGCACCCTTTTCAAAAGTATGTCAACGCCCAATTTGCCATCCAAAATCTTCCTTTATTCTGCTGATGTCTTCTTTGCTAAGTGCTGATTTCACTGTTATTTTTAATTTGGGGTTTTCGCTTTGCTGCGGCTTAATTGTGGTGAGTGAATCACGGAGTCAGTTAAAGGGAAAGCTGGTTTTTCAGTTCGGTCGACGGAAAGAGAGATTCCTCAAAGCGAGGGTGTTTCGACCCAGCTCCCCAAAGATGGTAAACTCTCTGATGTAAACTCAAAAATCCCTTTATTAAGAACAACGGCAGGCCCGGCAAAAAGTTTCTCTCGCAGGCTAACAAATCCGTCCGCCAGGGAGATGAATAGTCGCCTGACACATCTATTCATCTCCGCCCCCTGCCTTTTATCCCCCGCGCTCAGGTGGGGCTTCTCCAGCAGTGGTGGCTCTTCCGTCCCGAGGACCGGCTCATAGATTTCCACTGTTCTCCTCTCCTCTGCCTTCTGCGCATCTGTGCAGGCCACTTCAGCTGACTGTTATCTGCAGTTCAGCGGTTCTAATCTCACCGGTTCAAGGTTGACTCAGCCTTCCATTCTTCCGAGGTGGGTGAAATGAGGACCCAGACTGTGGGGGCGATATGCTGACTCTGTAAACCGCTTAGAGAGGGCTGAAAGCCCTATGAAGCGGTATATAAGTCTAACTGCTATTACTGCTATTGCATCAGGCACTGGACCCAGCTGTTCCTCCTCTTCCTCATCAGCCACCTCCATACTCGGGGGGGCTGTTGACTCTCCATCTGAGGGCTCTGCCCCTCTCTCTCTCTTTCTGTCCGTTCCTTCTTCCCACTGGGAGATCCCAAGTTGCCCTCGAGACGTTTACAAAACCAGGAGTCAGCGAGAGACAACTCAACTCAATTAGCCGAGGTGGTGCAGTGGTTAGGGTGCAGTACTGCAGGCCACTTTAGCTGACTGTGATCTGCAGTTCAGCGGTTCAAATCTCACCGGCTCAAGGTCGACTCAGCCTTCCAACCTTCCGAGGTGGGTGAAATGAGGACCCGGACTGTGGGGGCAAGTTGCTGACTCAATTTGCTAAAAAATTTGTAAACCGCTTAGAGAGGGCTGAAAGCCCTATGAAGCGGTATCTAAGTCTAATAAATAAATAAATAAACAAACTCTAACCAAATTAAAATTGTTTGCAGGAGTTCTCCTATGTGTGGAACACAGGGAGTTCCCAACTTACGACAGTTCGATTAGGGACCATTCAAAGTTACGACGGCACAAAAAAAGGGGACTTGCGACCAGTTTTCCCCACACTTACAACTGCTGCCACATCCCCAGGTGACATGATTTGCATTGGGTTTCTTGGCAATGGTTACAATGGTCAGTGACCTTCTGACCAGCAAAGTGAATGGGGAAGCTGTATTCACTTAACAACCCTGTGACTGATGTGATCAACGCAACAATTTCAATCATTCATTGGCAACCGCGGCAAGGAACGTCATAAAATGAAGCAAAACTCTTAACTGTCTCACTTAGTAACAGAAATGTTGGGCTCAGCTGCGGCCATAGGTCAAGGACTGCTTATATTTCATTTAATGTGATAATACCACATTTTAATGCCAGGAGAAGACTACACTTGGAATACGGCATCCGGTTTTGGTTGCCACTATGTAAAAAATGACTGTGAGAGGCACCTTGGAGTGGACAATCACTTAAATAGGAGCCAGCCATGTGCTGCAGCAGCCAAAAAAGTCAATGCAATCCTAGGCTGCATCAACAGAGGGATGGAATCAAGATCACGTGAAGTGTTAATACCACTTTACAAGGCCTTGGTAAGGCCACACTTGGAATCCTGCATCCAGTTTTGGTCGCCACAATGTAGAAAAGATGTGGAGACTCCAGAAAGAGTGCAGAGAAGAGCAACGAAGAAGATTAGGGGACTGGAGGCTAAAACCTATGAAGAACGATTGCAGGAACTGGGAATGTCTAGTTTAATAGAAAGAAGGACCAGGGGAGACATGATAGCAGCTTCCAATATCTCAGGGGTTGCCACAAAGAAGAGGGAGTCAAGCTATTCTCCAAGGCTCCTTCAGGCAGGACAAGAAGCAATGGGTGGAAACTAACCAAGGAGAGAACATATATAACTCACTCACTCTCTCTCTCTTTCTTATCTATCTAATCTATCTATTCTATCAATTCTATCTATCAATTCTATCTCTCAATTCTATCTATCTATCTATCTCTCAATTCTATCAATCTATCTATCTATCTATCTATCACCTACCTACCTATCTATCTATCAGTCTTCCAATATCTCAGGGGTTGCCACAAAGAAGACAGAGTCAAGCTATTCTCCAAGGCACCTGAGGCAATGGGTGGAAACTAATCAAGGAGAGAAGCAACCTAGAACTGAGGAGGAATTTCCTGACAGTTACAACAATTAATCAGTGGAACAACTTGCCTCCAGAAGTTGTGAATACTCCAACACTGGAAGTCTTTAAGATGTTGGATAGCCATTTGTCTGAAACAGTATAAGGATTCCTGCCTGGGCAGGGGGTTGGACTAGAAGACCTCCAAGATCCCTTCCAAGTCTCTTTTTCTGTAATTCAAATCAATTAATCAGCGGGATGGCTTTCCTTCAGTAGTCGTGGGTGCTCCATCACTGGAAATCTTCACAATATGATTGGACATCCACTTGTCTGAAATGGCACAGGGTCTCCTGCTTCAGCGGGGGGGAGGGGGGGTTGGACTAGAAGACCTCCAAGATCCCTTCCAACTTCTGTCATTCTGGATCTGAGATGGTGAACTTGTGGCACGCAGAGCTGTCACCAGCTGCTCTTCTGGTTCCCAACCAGCTGGTCTTCGCACGTGCTGGAGTGCCAGAAATGGGAAGATGCGCCAGCCACCTCGTTTTCTGGTTTCCAGCGCGAAGACCAGATGGCCGGCTGCATGTGCATGGCGGAAACCTAAAAAACCAGTTGGCCAGCACACGCATACCTGCCGGCCAGGTGGTCTTTTCAGCTTTCCAACATATGTTCCGATTTGGGTGCTCAGTGCCGAAAAGGTTTGCCATCCCTATTCTCCATCTCCATCTAGTAGACTTTAGAAACAGCCAATAAATATCCATTCAAAGGACAAGCCACATTTCAAGGACTCGCGTCCATTACATGGGGAGGGATGTCCGGCTATCCAATCAAGCTTTATTGCAAATCACAGTATTTATCTCAATTCCACAATTCCAGTAATGATAGGAAATGAGGCAAATGACAGATATTCAGATTTAACTAACTGTTCCCGCAATGCTCTATTAAACAGAAGCTTTATGAAACCGAGGCAAGGCTTATACGGAAGGCATCTGTGGTGGCCCAAGACAGGGGTTGGCCTTAAAAACCTCTCGGGGGTCTAAGACAACGAAGAGAACGGAACCCCATGGAGGAGCGGGGTGGGGGGTGGGGGGGCGGAGAATCAGATCCAAAGGGTTTACTACTGCAAGGAAGAGCGTTTGGAGACCGGACGGAATGAGCTTCGTAAGCATGCGCTAAAATAAGCCCGCTCCTAAAGTATTTAAACTTTAAAGTATTTAAGTATTTAAAGTATTTAAACTCCTAAAGTATTTAAACTCTACATGGGGCAGCCCTTGAAGAGTATTCGGAGACTTCAACTTGTCCAGAATGCAGCCGCGCGAGCGATTGTGGGTGCACCTCAGTACACCCACGTTACACCTATCCTCCGCGAGCTGCACTGGCTACCGATCGGTCTCCGGATACGCTTCAAAGTGCTAGTTGTCACTTATAAAGCCCTTCATGGTATTGGACCTGGGTACTTGAGAGACCGCCTGCTGCCAATTACCTCCCACAGACCCGTTAGATCACACAGGGTCGGCCTCCTCCGGGTTCCGTCTACCAGCCAATGCCACCTGGCTATTACCCGGGGGAGGGCCTTCTCTGTGGCAGCTCCGGCCCTCTGGAACGAACTCCCCGCAGAGATTCGGACCCTCACCTCTCTCCAGGCCTTCCGGAAAGCCGTCAAAACCTGGCTGTGCCTGCAGGCCTGGGGTTGATGAGTTCCCCTCCCCTCTCGACCTGTGTGGCTGTGTGATTCTTGGCTATTTTAACTACTTGTATTGTGTTCTATGTTCCCTTTCCCCCCTTTGAGTTGTTCGCCGCCCTGAGTCCCTCCCGGAAAAGGGCGGCATATAAATAAAACAAATCTAATCTAATCTAAATCTAAACGCATGCACAGCCAGTCTCCCCCATTTCCTGGGTGGGAAGGGGGAAGGAACATGCTCCACGCGCCCCACAGGAACCTTCCATCCGTGCGGAACGGCCTCGTGGAAGCCGTTACTGCAAACCCTAGCTACCGCGCCCCTTCTCTTAGTGATGGCCGCAGAAGGAGCAGCAGGCCAAGTGACACCAGGGCTGGCAAGAGAGTGCCAGAAACAGAACTTCTGGCCCTCTTTGGATCAGCTGACCCACGGGCCACGGGCCGAGGTTAAGGGGCCTGCTGCCAGTCAAAAACAATAAGGCCGAGCACTTATTTCGGGGGTCAAAAGAAAATAAGACACTGTCTTATTTTCAGGAAAACACGGTACAGATCAGGAGACAGGTGTGAGACTAAGTCATATGAAGTTCTGCTTCCCCCCCCCCCCTTATGAACGAAATAGGCTAATTTCTGGGGTGACACACAGAGATGGCACGACAATATTGTCAACACAATTCCCCTTGTTGCTGTCTTGCAACTAATTGAACAACTTTCCAAGCTTCGCAAAAATGCTTAGGTGCCTTCCAACACCACCATCATTCGCACCCCTAGTGTGGGAGCATCACACATTCTTGTGCGCCTGCTAAAGTTAACGTTTTGAAAAGCCCTGTTATTAATTCCACTCGTTATTCTGAAAAATAAGCTGGAGAAACATTAGTTATCTTGTGGTCCGTAATGGAGCCTGGAATTCCCATTGTATGTCATGAAGGTTGTTAAGTCGAGGCACCCATGCGAGTCATCCGATTTTATGACAATTTTCTGCTGGTTGTTAAGAGGACCCATTATCTGCATTTAGTGGTGGTGGGGGGTTCTCCTTTTGCTGGAAACAAAGTAAATGAGAGTTTACAGCAAAAAATGTCGTAAATTACAGCCACGTCACTGTGGGACATTGCGAATGACATAAAAACAGCAGCCTTAATTAGAGCATTAATACCCTTTGAGCATCCGTTGTGACTTTATAACGGTCATTAACCCACTGGTGGTAAGGACTACCAGTGTAAGATTTTTACAGTTGCGTGCTCTTTAATGCTGGTTTTACTAACTCCTTAATTCTCAGTCCAAAGAACAAGGATTCCTAGACTACTAGAGCAAGAGAATGCTCCATATCTGGGAGTTAAGCTAAAAACTTGTTAAGCACCATAATGGCTCGTGCAAAGAATGAGGTTGCCTCTGGAGTGTGGACACCTGTGTGTGTGTGCAAAAAAGAACACAACAGCTCTGCTCCTGAACAGGTAGGTTCCAAGGTTTCTTCTACAGTTGGAAAGGAATCAAATTCTAGTTTAGGAGTGTCCAATCTTGGCAATTTAGGATTGGTGGACTTCAATTCCCAGAATTCCCCCAGCCAGCTCTGCTCTGCTGGCTGGGGGAATTCTGGGAGTTGAAGTCCACAAGTTTTAAAAGATGAATTCCAAGCCAATGGAAGGTGGAAGACGCCAAAGCCATCTCAGAAAGCATCCAGCAACCCTAATCCAGCTATTCCAAAGTGCAAATTTTAGCAACGAAAGGAGAATTCTGGAAAGAAGGTGGGCTCGACCTCTCTAGGATTCTAGCTCTTTAGTCTCTTCCTCACCCACCCTCGCTGATGTGGGCCCTCTCTACCTGCTGCAGTCTGTGGGCGTGACTTGGTGGGCATAGCAGGGGAAGGATACTGCAAAATCCCCATTTCCTCCTGATCAGCTGGGACTCTGGTGAGGCAGAGAATAGATGGGGGCGCGGCCAGCCAGAGATGGTATTTGCCGCTTCTCCGAACTACTCAAAACTTCCGCTACCAGCTCTCCAGAACCCATCAGAACCTGCTGAATTTCACCCCGACCCAGTCCGCCAACCAGTTCTTCGTACTTTTCAGCCTCTGGTCCCTTCATCCTCTTTGTTGCTCTTCTCTACATGTTTTTCTAGAGTCAACCACAGCGGCTAGGTCCTCTCCCAAAGACCATTCTCCCTCTTCTGAAGCAACCGCAAAGCCCTCGCTTCCTAGGCTCAGCATATCCTCCTGCCAAGCATTTCCAGAAGCTTCTAGCAAAGAAATGGACTCTCTGGGTCTCTCTCTTTTGCCAGGGGGGATCAAAGCAGCACCAAAGCCCCCTCGCGAGGTTCTGTCGGCAACTCCTTCGAAGGCAGCAGCTTCCAGGCTAAGAGGCTTCCCTTCCCTCCCCTTTGCCGCCTGAGTTATAAAAAGAGCCCGTTGCAGAATTGGCACCAGAGTCCAATGTTGCTGGGGGTGGTGGTGCAGCTGCCAATTTGCTCTTGCTTGCAAACTGGGGGGGGAGGAGGAGGAGGAGGAGGAGGAGGAAGAGGCGGGTGGGGTGCAGCTGGAGGGAAGGACTCAAAGGAAGAACTTATAAATAGCCATTTCTTACACAGTACACTTCCAAATGGAGGTTGCTCCCAGGCAGGGAGGCAGCATGGTGAGGTTATGGCAGCTGCAAAATTGGGGATGGAGGTTACTGTAGATAGGGGTGGGGCTGGGTAAATAACAACAATAAAGCAAATGGTGAGAGAATACACCACAATCATTGCAAATGAGAGTTAGCTGCTGTGGGGGGGGGGATGGCAGGGTAGACTGGAAGAAGGAAGGAAAAGGGATTCGTGAAAAGAGGAGGAGAGGAAGAGAAGAAAAAAGAGAGGAGGAGAAGAAGGGGAGAGGGAGGGGAGGAGGAGGAAGCTGAAGAGGTGGGGAGAGGGAAGAGGAGAGGGGAAGGAGGACGAAGAGGGGAGGAGGAGAATAATAAGAAAACAATAATAAGAGTAAGAGTAAAAAATAAGCAGAATAGGAAGAGGAGGAGGAAGGAAAAGAGGAAGAAGAGAAAGAAGAAAGGAGGAAGAAGAGGAGGAGGAGCAGAAGGGGAGAAGTCAGGAAGGTTTATCCCACTAGCTGGTTAAAATACTGGCTGTGGATTATGAGAGCTGTAGTCCCCACCAATACTGGGCCAAAGGAAGGCTGGTAGGCAGCATTACTGCAATGAACTCTAACCTAATCCACCACAACTTTATTCCTTGGACAGAAATGGTTTCAGTCACAATATTTAACAGCTGACACATTTCCCCCCCCCCCAATACTATACAAAGCTTAGCCACACTGAACAAAGCAGAACACAAAGGACCTATCGCACGCACCCTGTCGTGCACAAAGGCACGCATGGAGGGACGCATGAGACAGGCACAGCTTCTCACTCACATGCAAAGCCAGGTGGACCAAAATGGGCCGCAAACATGAGCAAGGCCTGGTCAGTATTGAGGGCCTCTTGGTTCTTGTCTGTGCACAGAAAGAACCTTCTCAAATCCCTTGCAAAACGGATCTGTTCTGCAGTCCGAGGAACTAGTAGATCTGTTATAAAATACACCTGAATTTAACAGGGAGGCAGGGCGGCTTAGATAGGACAATCATGGTCTTTTCTCAAAGTTGGCCACCTGAGGCTCTGGGCCGACTCAAACTGCAAGCTTCCAGGTCAGAACTAAAAAACCAGGATGGGCTTAACTAAGGCTCCATTGCAACCTGTGGATTTCCGACCCAGAATTCCTGAGCCAGGAATTGCTGGCTCAGGTATTCTGGGAATTGATGTCCAGAGGTTGTAAAAAGCTCAGGAATTCTGGGAGCTGAAGTCCAGAGGTTGTAAAAAAACCAACTACTACTATGCAGGAATTCTGGGAGTTGAAGTCCAGAGGTTGTAAAAAGCTCAGGAATTCTGGGAGTTGAAGTCCAGAGGTTGTAAAAAGCTCAGGAATTCTGGGAGTTGAAGTCCAGAGGTTGTAAAAAGCTCAGGAATTCTGGGAGTTGAAGTCCACAGGTCGTAAAGTGGGTCAGAGTTATCCACCACTACTCAACAAGGAAGCCATCAACCATGAAGGCAATTTTGTTCCTTTATGGCTACGACAGCCCCCTGTGCATGTCCCGAGTATCTGGTTGGTAAAAAGCGAGGACTCCTTGCTCGCCACACAATTGTCATGGAGACTAAAAAAGAAAAACTCAAAAGATTCCTCCAACTTATCATTTTGCAGGGAAAGGGAGGCCAGGCTTGCTACAACCATTGGCCGCTTCCTATATTAAGCCCAGCGGCAGGATTCACTTACCTTCCCTACCCGTTCGCAAATGTGAGCGCCCGCACGTGCCTTCTGCGCATGTGCGGTGCCTGCGCATTATGTTCGGGCAGGGGGGGGTGGAGCCTCCCGCAGCCACCGCTACCGGTTCACCCAAACCGGAGAGAACCAGCTGAATCCCACCTCTGCTTAAGCCCTTAATAAACTCAACAACCCTGTCTTGGCCCTCACTGCGCAAATGATGGGTGTTGTAGAAACTGCACACAGCAGAAGCCGCACACAACAGCGACGTGCATGTCTGCCCATCAGATCGGCCGCCAGTTGCCAAGGGAAACCCAACACAAGGAAGAGAGGTATTTCTCCAACACGGCAATATTTGTGACACGTTGCCTCTCTTCAGTGATGGTATTCAGCAGGTTCTGACCAGTTCTGGAGACCCGTCAGCGGAAATTTTAAGTAGTCCGGAGAAACGGCAAATACCACCTCTGGCTGGCCCCGCCCCCATCTATTCTCTGCCTCCCGAGTCCCAGGTGACGGGAAGGGAATGCGGATTTTGCAGTATCCTTCCCCTGACACGCCCACCAAGCCACGCCCACAGAACAGGTAATTACGTTTTTGAACCCCACCACTGGCTCTCAGGCGAGACCCCCCAGTTGGTCCTCAGCTTATAACCATTCGTTTAGTAACCGGATGAAGTTGCAATGGTGCTGGAGAAAAGTGGTTTGTGACCCTGGTTTTCACACATAACGACATCCGCAGCGTCCCATGGCTCCATGATCCAAAATCAGGGCCTCTGGCCTGCTTTTAGTGGGATCGCGTGATCAAGATTTGTAATCTTCTCACTCAGCTTCCAACAAGCCAATGGGATTCGCTCAACGACTGCACGATTTGCTTAGGAACTATAGCAATAGCAATAGGAGTTAGACTTATATACCGCTTCATAGGGCTTTCAGCCCTCTCTAAGCGGTTTACAGAGTCAGCATATCGCCCCCAATAACAATCCGGGTCCTCATTTTACCCACCTCGGAAGGATGGAAGGCTGAGTCAACCCTGAGCCGGTGAGATTTGAACAGCCGAACTGCAGAACTGCAGTCAGCTGTAGTAGCCTGCAATGCTGCATTTAACCACTGCGCCACCTCGGCTCAACCACTGCAGTCGTTTGCTTAACCACGGTGTCAAAAAGGTCGTAAAAGAAGGCAAAACTGACTCAACAGCCTTCCTTAGTCATGGAAATTCTCAGCTCACCTGAGGACTACCGGGATAAGAGCCATGGGGACGCAGTGGTTAGAATGCAGTACTGCAAGGCTAACTTACTGCCTACTGCCAGCAGTTCGATCTAGATGGCAAATCTAGACAGCGTACTAAAAAGCAGAGACATCACCTTGCCAACAAAAGTGTGTCTAGTCAAGGCTCTGGTTTTCCCAGTTGCAATGGACGGCTGTGAAAGTTGGACCATAAGGAAGGCTGGGTGCCAAAGAATGGAGGCCTTTGAACTCTGGTGCCGGAGAAGACTCCTGCAAGTCTCTTGGACTGCAAGGCCATCCAACTGGTCAGTCCTAGAGGAGATCAACCCTGACTGCTCTTTAGAAGGCCAGATCCTGAAGAGGAAACTCAAAGACTTTGGCCACCTAAGGAGAAGGAAGAAGGACTCCCTGGAGAAGAGCCTCATGCTGGGAACAATGGAGGGCAAAAGACGAAGGGGACGGCAGAGAAGGAGGTGGCTGGATGGAGTCACCGAAGCAGTCGGCGTGAGCTTCAATGGACTCCAGGGGATGGGAGAGGACAGGAAGGCCTGGAGGAACGTCGTCCATGAGGTGTGATGGGTCGGACATGACAACAAAGCATGAATGAGATTCTGCCAGCTTGCTTCTTTCATTCAACAGAAGTGTTAAGCGACAAGTGTTTGATTTCACAACAATGAGACAGGACACTGATGTGCCAAAAAGCCCCAAGGCTCTGCATAAAGAGGATGACACCTCTCAGGCTAATAACACAATGATCTGAAGCACATAAATTGCCTTCGACACACAAGAGAGGCAAGTGGGATGTAGCGGTTAATGTATTGGATGGTGGGCCAGATGGAAGACCCCCCCTCCCAGTAACCACAGAAGCCCCCTAAGTGACTCACATCCAGTTGCTCACTCCCAATTCAATCTATGCCTTTTTTTTTAAACAGAGTTGGAAGGGACCTTGTAGGTCATCTAGTCCAACCCCTCTTCAATTACAGGTGTTCTCTTGACCTCTTGAAGGGCACAAAACAAGCCTCAGACAGTCCTTGACTTACAACAGTTCATTTAGGTGGCGCAGTGGTTAAATGCAGCACTGCAGGCTACTTCAGCTGACTGCTATCTGCAGTTCTGCAGTTCAAATCCCACCAGGCTCAAGGTTGACTCAGCCTTCCATCCTTCCGAGGTGGGTGAAATGAGGACCCGGATTGTTATTGGGGGCGATATGCTGACTCTGTAAACCGCTTAGAGAGGGCCGAAAGCCCTATGAAGCGGTATATAAGTCTAACTGCTATTGCTATTTAGTGATCGTTCAGTTACACCAGAACTGAAAATAAGTGACGCACGACCGTTTTTCACACTTACGACCTCTGCAGTATCCCCGTGGTCAGGTGATTTACGTTCGGATGCTTGGCAGCTGACTCAAACTTATGACGGTTGCAGTGTCCCGCGGTTACGGGATCCCCTTTTGTGACCTTCTGACAAGCAAAGTTTGACGGGGAAGCCAGATTCACTTAACGACAGATTTAAGAACTGCAGGGATTCGCTTAACCGATGAGAAAAGGTCGTAAAATGGGGCCAAACTTGCTTAAGAGATTTCTCAATGGAACAACATGCATTTGGGGCTGTTGTGGCCATAAGTGGAGGACTGCTTGTAAATAATGAAAGAGACAACGGAGAATAAATCATAAATAACGAGGGAAAGTTGTAAATAATAAAAGAGCCCCCAGCATTGCTCTCACTAAAAGCCGCCCTCTGCTCTGTTCAAAAGAAAACATTTTCTGAAATCCTGATTTAAAAAGACCACCGAACTTGGCCACTTTAAAACTTGTGGACTAGGGAATTCTGGGAGTTGAAGTCCACGAGTCTTCAAAGTAGCCATGTTTGGAGCCCTCCCTGTTCTAAACAACAAAATTCCAACAGATTCCAATACAAGACAGTTGCTGGCAGAATTAAATCACAATGCCTTTTGTGTGAGCCCCCAACTAAGTGATCTACTTCCAACCGAGGCTTCAGATGAGGTGGGCATTTGCTATTCTTATTTGGGGTGCCCTGCAAAAGAGCTGGAAGTCTTTAAGAAGATGTCGGATAGCCATTTGTCTGAAGAGGTGTAGGGTTTCCTGCCTAGGGAGGGGGTTGGACTAGAAGACCTCCAAGGTCCCTTCCAGCTCTGCTATTGTATTGTATCTCCCCCTTCTAATAGCAATAGCCCTTAGACTTCTATACCGCTTCACAGTGCTTTCCAGCCCTCTCTAAGCTGTTTAGAGAGTCAGCCTCTTGCCCCCAACAATCTGGGTCCTCATTTTACCAACCTCGGAAGGACGGAAGGCTGAGTTCAACCTTGAGCCGGTCAGAATCGAACTGCTGGCAGGGGCACAGTCATGGATGGATGGAAGGAAGATAGAAATAGCATTTAGACTTATACACTGCTTCACAGTGCTTTTAAAGCCCTCTCTAAGCTGTTTACAGAGTCAGCCTTTTGCCCCCAACAATCTGGCTCCTCATTTTACCCACCTCGGAAGGACAGAAGGCTGAGTCAACCATGAGCCTCTGGTGAGATTCGAACTGCCAAATTGCAGGCAGATGGCAGGCAGCGGAAGTAGCCTGCAGGACTTCACCCTAACCACTGCGCCACCAAGGCTCATGGATAAAACCATCATCAACAATGCAGGCACTCCTCGATGTACGAGAACTGAGCCCCCAACTTTCCGTGACAAAGCGAAACATTTGTGAAGGCCCCCACGTTACGATTTCTCTTGCCACGGCTAAGTGAATCGCTGCAGTTCTTCAGTTAGGAACACGGTTGTTAAGTGAATCTGGACTCCTTCGCTGACTGGGCTGATCGGACGGTCGTAAAAGGGGATCGCGTGAATCCCCGGGAGACTGAAACCGTCACGAGTATATGCCAGGATCTCATTTCTGGGTTTTGTGCTTGTGATGGAGGGGGGGGGGGGGGGGAACGAGACTTTGATTTTGTTGTGTAAAAAGCAAAAAGGTTAAGGCAGGAATGTTTTTAATCTTGTACTGTGTTAAAAAGAGTCTGAAGCCAATGCCTTTTTTCTCCTTTCCCCCCTGTTACTTTCCCTTTTTCCTTCTCCCCCTAACTTCCTATTTCTACTTTTCTTCGTATTTCATATGTAAAGAAAAATAATAAAAACAGCTGACCATCGGGAGCACTGAAAATAGAAATGAAACAGGGGGTTGCTGCCATTTGTGCAACACACACACACACACACACACACACACACACACAGCCACCCCTACGTAGCTCTGATTCTCCTAATATGGCAAAGACAGCGTCAAATGTTTGGAGGGGGGGGAAAAAACCATCATATCTCAGGAGTTTTATGGTATGAGCTCTTTGACATTTTTTGGGAAAGGCAGCCTGATTTTCAAAAGTAGCTAGAGCACATTTGGATAAAACCTTCTCAGTCAGGGACTCGGGAAAGGGCTGCAGAATCTATGTTTTTGGGGCACGCAGAAAATAACAGAAAGGTTGCTTGCTTACGTTTCTGGAGCTATCGCTTTCAGACAGAACAAGCTACGGTAACAAGTCAAAACGGTCTTTTTCCCATGGTGATTTCTTTGGGAATTCTCAATTCGACCTCTATAGAGATTCTGCTTTGCCCACAATACATTTAGGATTTTATTAATATTTATAGGCCGCCCTTTTCCCTGAGGGGACTCAGGGCGGCTTACATAAAATAGGGAGGGGGGGTACAAAACAATAAACATAAAACAATACATAAAAGTAAAATAGTACACAACATTCATTTAGCAATAGCAGTTAGACTTATATAGCGCTTCATAGGGCTTTCAGCCCTCTCTAAGCTGTTTACAGAGTCAGCATATTGTCCCCAACAACAATCCGGGTCCTCATTTACACTCGTAGCCATAGCTCAGATGCTATGCATCCCCCGTAATGGCACTGCAGGTTTTTTTTTTAACGTAATGGAACAGCAGAATGACAGAACTGGAAGGGACCTTGGAGGTCTTCTAGTCCAACCCCCTGCTCAAGCAGGAGACCCTATGCCATTTCAGACAATGATTGCCCAGTCTCTTCTTTAAAAGCCTCCAGTAATGGAGCACCCACAACTTCTAGAAGCAAGACGTTCCACTGATTAACAGATTAACAACGTTGTTGGAAGGGATCTTAGAGGTCTTCTAGTCCAACCCCCTACTCAAGCAGGAGGCTGTACACCATTCCGGACAAAAGCCTATCCGGTCTGCTCTTAAAAATCTCCAGTGATGGAGCATCCACAACTTCTTGTGGCAAGCTCTTCCATTGGTTAATTGTCCTCAGTGTTAGGAAGTTTCTCCTTAATTCCAGGTTGCTTCTCTCCTTGATTAGTTTCCATCCATTGTTTCTTGTCCTGCCTTCTGGTGCTTTGGAGAAGAGGTAGGACCCCCCTCCCACTTCTTCTTTCTGGCAGCCCCTCAACTATTGAGAAAGACTGCTCTCCTGTCACATCTACAGTGGCAGATTGTCGAGACTAACACAAAATCTCTGAGGAATCGGGCTTAACCGAAGACCAACTACAGCCACAAACACACACCCAGAGGGTTGCTCAGCTCTTTTCTTCCTCGGGTTTTTCTCGTTCTCAAGTCAAACTGAATAGAGCTGGAAGGGATCTTGGGAGGTCTTCTAGTCCAGCCCCCTGCTCAAGGCAGAAACCCTGTACCAGTGATGACGAACCTTTTCAGCACCGAGGGCCCAAACTGGAACATGCATGCCTAGTTTCAGGGCATTTTTCAGGCTGTTTTCAGGCCGTTTTCTGGCCCAAAAGCGGCCTGAAAATGGCCCAGAAAACAGCCTGAAAACGCCCCCAAAACGGTGCGGTATTTGGACTTTTTCAGGCCATTTTATGGAGCTCCAGCGCCTGTGAAGACCAGCCGGCCAGTGTGCATAGGTGTGCTGGAAAGCAGAAGAGCACCTGGCGACGGTGCATGTGCCCACAGAGAGGGCGCTGCGTGCCACCTCTGGCAAGCGTGCCATAGGTTCGCCATCCCTGCCCTGTACCATTCCAGGTAAGTATCTGTCCGGTCTCCTTTTAAAAATCTCCAATGATGGAGCCCCTACAGCGTCTGGTGGCAAGCTGTTCCCCTGGTTAATTGTTCTCACTGTCATGAATTTTCTCCTTAATTCCAGGTTCCTTCTCTCCTTGATGGGTTTCAATCCATTGTTTCTTGTCCTGCCCTTGGGTGCTTTGGAGAATAAGTTGACCCCCCTCTTCTTCTTTGTGGCAGCTCCTTAAATATTGGACTATTATCATATAGCAGTTGGACTTATATACCGCTTCATAGGGCTTTCAGCCCTCTCTAAGCGGTTTACAGAGTCAGCATATTGCCCCCAACAGTCTGGGTCCTCATTTCACCCACCTCGGAAGCATGGAAGGCTGAGTCAACCTTGAGCCGGTGAGATTTGAACCACTGAACTGCTAAACTAGCAGTCAGCTGAAGTGGCCTGCAGTACTGCACTCTACCCACTGCGCCACCTTGGCTCTATCATGTCCGTCCGTTCCCAGACTGGACATACCGAATTCCTGAAACCATTCTTCCATCTTCAAACATTGGGAAGGCTGTTATATCGTGTCCGCGTGATGCTTTTTCGAAGTATTTCTCCCTTTGCTGACCAGGAATGGCCCAGTGGCCTCCATCCATCCCATCGTTGTCACCAGCAATGAAGCCCGCCTTCCCCACTCGCTATGGTCCGTCGCCAAGCCCTTCGCCCCACATTGGGGGGGGGTCTGGGGTTTACGGAGGAATGAGGGCAAGGGCAGCTCAGACAAAGAAGACATGCTTAGGAGCGCAGAGAAGATTCCAGATCTTCAATCAGCATCATTTGCAATTAAAATACGACTCAGGGGGGCGGGTGGGTGGGTGGGTGGATTTCTCTACCCAGGGCGTTTGAAATCTGCTGGCGTCATTTGGAGCAACAGGAAGTAATGGACTGACAAGGAATATCAGGGTAACGGATGATCCATCCAATTTGAATTGGTAATCTACCTGGGAAAGGGATTTTGGGGGGGTGGGGAGGAGAGAGATGCTCTTCCAGGGGTGTGAAACGCTCAAAGAGAGGCGGACAGGCTGGGCTGCTAGAGAGAATCCCAAGTAGCTAATGAGATAATGGAGAGCTCTCCAGGGACTGGAGGAGGAGTGAGAATCTATTGAGTAAAAGGGCTCTGACGATTTTAATAAAAAACACTCTTATGCAAGATCAAGAACCAGGGTAGCGAAACTGCAGGCAAATCAAAGAGGACGACGGGAAGCTTTATAAAGGCACTCGTAAGGCCGACCTTCCGTCAGAAGACAGGCGGAAGGGACCTCGGAGGTCTTCTAGTCCAACTCCCTGCTCAAGAAGGAGACCCGATATCAGGGGTGTCAAAACTCTTATTTCATTGAGGGCCCTATCAGGGTTGGGTTCGCCCTCGGGGTGGGGGTGGGGGGCAGGAGTAATGGCCAGGGTTGGCATGGCCGCCTGACGTCACTCATACAGGGGCACCTCTGCCACCAAAAGGGCCCAAAACGCAGCCTTCCCGAGCTCCGTTTTTGCTGGCAGAGTGTTGCAGGAGGAGGACGAAGCAGAAAACAGAGCTCAGCTTTGCCGGCAGAGGCACCACAGGCATCTGTTTCCAGGGCAGCCCCATGGGCCTTGAGTTTGACATTATTATTATTAATTAAATTTATAGGCCGCCCAATCCCACAGGACATCCTTGCCCCATCCCACTTCAGACAAGTGGCAGTCCAGTCTCTTCTTGAAAACCTCCATTGATGGAGCACCCACAACCATGGTATGGGATCTGGGTACTTGAGAGACCGCCTGCTGCCAATTACCTCCCACAGACCCATTAGATCTCACAGGGTTGGCCTCCTCCGGGTACCATCTACCAACCAATGCCATCTGGCTATTACCCGGGGGAGGGCCTTCTCTGTGGCAGCTCCGGCCCTCTGGAACGAACTCCCCGCAGGGATTCGGACCCTCACCTCTCTCCAGGCCTTCCGAAAAGCCGTCAGAACCTGGCTTTGCCGGCAGGCCTGGGGGTGATGAGTTCCCTCCCCTCTCGACATGTATGGTTGTGCGACTGTTGTCTACTTTTATTATTTGTATTTTGTCTTTTTATGCTCCCCTTTTTTCCCCCCTTGAATTGTTCGCCGCCCTGAGTCCTCCCGGAGAAGGGCGGCATACAAATAATAAAATACAAACACAATACAATACAACCTCTGTCCCACTGGTTCACTGTCAGAAAGTTTCTCCTTAATTCCAGGTTCCTTCTCTCCTGGATTAGTTTCCATCCGTCGCTTCTTCTGCTGCCTTCGGGGTCAATAAACTGACCCCCTCCCCTCCCTCTTCTTTGCGGCAGCCCTTCAAATACTGGAATCCTGCTATCATGTCCCCCCCTTGGTCCTTCTTAAAACATTACATCCAGTTCTGGTCACCACAATATACAAAAAAAAAAAAAAGATAGAGATTTTAGAAAAGTAGAGAGAACAATAATAGCAATAGCAATAGCAGTTAGACTTATATACCGCTTCCTAGGGCTTTCAGCCCTCTCTAAGCGGTTTACAGAGTCAGCATATTGCCCCCAATAACAATCCGGGTCCTCATTTTACCCACCTCGGAAGAATGGAAGGCTGAGTCAACCCTGAGCCGGTGAGATTTGAACCGCCGAACAGCAGAACTGCAGTCAGCTGAAGTAGCAGTGCTGCATTTAACCACTGTGCCACCTCGGCTCTTTTTAATATAGATATATAGATATACATATAGAGATAGAGATAGAGATAGAGATAGAGAGAGAGAGAGAGAGAGAGAGAGAGAGAGATGGATGGATGGAGGGAGAGGGAGAGATAGGTATAGGTATAGAGATAGAGATATAGAGATAGAGATAGATAGATATAGGTAGAGATAGAGATATAAATAGCAATAGCAGTTAGACTTATATACCGCTTCATAGGGCTTTCAGCCCTCTCTAAGCGGTTTACAGAGTCAGCATATTGCCCCCAACAACAATCCGGGTCCTCATTTCACCCACCTCGGAAGGATGGAAGGCTGAGTCAACCTTGAGCCAGTGAGATTTGAACCACCGAACTGCAGATAACAGTCAGCTGAAGTGGCCTGTAGTGCTGCATTTAACCACTGCGCCACCTCGGCTCTAAGCAATAAGATAATAATATCTAAGCAATAAGATAATAGGCAATAAGATAATCAGGGGTCTGTATAATGAACGGTTGAAGGAACTGTGTATGTTTAACCTGAGGAAGAGACGGCTTAGGGGAGACCTGATAGCAGCTTCCAGTATTTGAGGGGTTGCCATAAAGAAAAAGGGGGGGAGCCTCAACTTATTTTCCAAAGCACCAGAAGGCAGGACAAGAAACAATGAATGGAAACTAACCAAGGAGAGTAGCAACCTGGAACTAAGGAGGAATTTCCTGACAGTGAGGACAATTAGCCAGTGGAACAGCTTGCCACCAGAAGGCGTGGGTGCTCCATCACGGGGGGGGGTTTCAAGAAGAGTTTGGACAGCCATTTGTCTGGAATGGTCTAGGACCTCCTGCCTGGGCAGAGGATTGGACTAGAAGACCTCCAAGGTACCTTCCTTTAAGAGCCGAGGTGGCGCAGTGGTTAGGGTGCAGTACTGCGGGCCACTTCAGCTGACAGTTATCTGCAGTTCGGTGGTTCAAATCTCACCGGCTCAAAGGTTGACTCAGCCTTCCATCCTTCCGAGGTGGGTAAAATGAGGACCAAGACTGTGGGGGCGATATGCTGACTCTGTAAACTGCTTAGAGAGGGCTGAAAGCCCTACGAAGCGGTATATAAGTCTAACTGCTATTGCTATTGCTATTCCAGCTCTGTTCTGATTGATAGATGGATTGAAATGGTCTGGGGTCTCCTGCTTGGGCAGTGGGTTGGACTAGATGACCTCCAAGGTCTGTTCTGATTGATTGAAAAGATACTGGTTGGCAAAGCACTGGAAAAAAGTCAGATTTCCCCCCCCCCACCCAGCTGGCAAGGATTTTATCCGGCACTGGGGCAAGGTTTGGGAGCGCAGCCACACGTGTTGACTTCCGTCCAGCGTGCTGAGGGGCCGAAGCGAAGGAGCTTCCATGACAGGTTCTTGGCAACTGATATCGGGAACAAAGTCTCTTCTCTGCCAATCCCACTCTATGGTTTGCTGATTACTGCAGAGTAAATAAATACCTGGGTATCCGGGTGCCAATCCCATTTAAGACACACGTCCTCAATCGCAACTACAGGTGGAGCCCTTGACTTACAACAGTCCGTTCGGTGACGGTTCCGAAGTTACGACGCCAATGAAAAGTGAATGACCACCACTTTTCGCACTTACGACGGCTGCAGCATCCCCCACAGTCACTTCCTCAAAATTCAGATGTTTGTCAACTGGTTCATATTTATGACGGTTGCATCATCCTGTGGGTGGGTGTGTGACACGATCCCCTTTTGCAACCTCCTGACAAGCACAGTCAATGGGGAAGCCGGATTCACTTAACAACCTAACTGAACAACGGCAGGGATTCCCTTCACAACTCTACTAGAGGTTGTAGAACAGTGTTTCTCAACCTTGGCCACTTGAAGATGTCTGGACTTCAAGTCCCAGAATTCCCCAGCCAGCGAATGCTGGCTGGGGAATTCTGGGACTTGAAGTCCAGACATCTTCAAGTGGCCAAGGTTGAGAAACGCTGTTGTAGAATGTCTCGCTTAGCAACAGAAATTTGGGGCTCAATTGCGGTCGTAAGCCGAGGACGACCTGGATCGACATTAGAAGTAGAAATTCTTGGTTTCTACTTGGCAGGAGGAACCCATCAAAATCGATCACTATGTCATGCCAGTATAACCAGACCGAAATATCTATTTTCCCAGCAGATAAACAGAAAACAAGACTACAGCTAAAAGAAAAATCCCTTTTAAGAGCCACACGGAGCTACGTTGAGAGCATACAAGCATTCCTAGTGCCAAAGAATAACCGGGAGGCACCGTGTTAATCTTTGGAACGGATACAGCTGATGGTGGCCATCAACAGATCTGCTTGAGAGAGAGGCAGGCAAATCCCCTTCTTAGCCTCTGAGCATCTCTTTTTCCTTCAAGGTTGCCAAAGAGGAACAGGATAGCAATAGCAATAGCAGTAGACTTATATACCGCTTCATAGGCCTTTCAGGCCTCTCTAAGCGGTTTACAGAGTCAGCATATTGCCCCCAATAACAATCCGGGTCCTCATTTTACCCACCTCGGAAGAATGGAAGGCTGAGTCAACCCTGAGCCGGTGAGATTTGAACCGCCGAACAGCAGAACTGCAGTCAGCTGAAGTAGCCTGCAGTGCTGCATTTAACCACTGTGCCACCTCGGCTCTTTTTAATATAGATATATAGATATACATATAGAGATAGAGATAGAGAGAGAGAGAGAGAGAGAGAGAGAGAGAGAGAGAGATGGATGGATGGAGAGAGAGGGAGAGATAGGTATAGGTATAGAGATATAGAGATAGAGATAGATAGATATAGGTAGAGATAGAGAGTCAGCATATTGCCCCCAACAATCTGGGTCCTCATTTTACCCACCTCGGAAGGATGGAAGGCTGAGTCAACCCTGAGCCGGTGAGATTTGAACCGCTGACCTGCTGATCTAGCAGTAGCCTGCAGTGCTGCTTTTAACCACTGCGCCACCTTGGCTCTTATGGAGCCAAGGATGGAGTTCTTAAGAGTTGCCACAATTATCTCTAGGGTGAACTCCAAATTCTCTCATCGGCTTTTTTCCAGTAGTCCATTGCTAAGGTTAGTGAACGTGGAAGAACAGAATAACAGAGTCGGAAGGGACCTTGGAGGTCTTCTAGTCCAACCCCCTGCTGAAGCCGGAAACCCTCTACCATTTCAGATAAAAATGGCTGTCCAATCTTTTTAAAAACTTCCAGTGTTGGAGCGTTCATAACTTCTAGCGGCAAGTTGTTCCACTGATTGTTCTCAATATCAAGAAATTTCTCCTTAGTTCTAGGTTGCTTCTCTCCTTGATTAAGTTTCCATCCATTGCTTCCTATCCTGTCTTCAAGCGCTTCGGAGAATAGCTTGACTCCCTCTTCTTTGTAGTAGCCCCTTTGAGATATTGGAAGTCGTCCCTAATCCTCCTTTTCATTAAACTAGATTTTAAAGAACGGTTGCTGGAATTGGGCATCTCTAGTTTAATGAAGAGGAGGACTGGGGGCGACGTGATTTAAAAGACTTAAAATAACTTTATTGTCGTTTTTGAGTGTCCACTAATCGACATACATTAAAATGAAATCCCGTTGCCTGCAGCTCTCAAAGGATCACCACCTCCAATGTACACTACATAAAGCATGACGAGATAAATAAATACAAAATTATGCATATATCATAGCAGCCTTCCGATATTAAACAGAGCCGAGGTGGCGCAGTGGTTAAATGCAGCACTGCAGGCTACTTCAGCTGACTGCTAGTTCAGCAGTTCGGCGGTTCAAATCTCACCGGCTCAGGGTTGACTCAGCCTTCCATCCTTCCGAGGTGGGTAAAATGAGGACCCGGATTGTTTTGGGGGGCGATATGCTGACTCTGTAAACCGCTTAGAGAGGGCTGAAAGCCCTATGAAGCGGTATATAAGTCTAACTGCTATTGCTATTTATATCTATATCTCTATCTCTACCTATCTCTACCTATATCTATCTATCTCTCTCTCTCTCTCTCTCTCTATCTATCTATCTCTCTATATCTCTATACCTATACCTATACCTATCTCTATCTATCTATCTATCTATCTATCTATCTATCTATCTATCTATCTATCTATCTATCTACCTACCTACCTACCTACCTACCTACCTACCTACCTACCTACCTACCTACCTACCTACCTACCTACCTACCTATCTCTATATATATCTCTATATGTATATCTACATCTATATATCTCTATATCTATATTAAAAAGAGCCGAGGTGGCGCAGGGGTTAAATGCAGCACTGCAGGCTACTTCAGCTGACTGCAGTTCGGCAGTTCGGCTGTTCAAATCTCACCGGCTCAGGGTTGACTCAGCCTTCCATCCTTCCGAGGTGGGTAAAATGAGGACCCGGATTGTTGTTGGGGGCAATATGCTGACTCTGTAAACCGCTTAGAGAGGGCTGAAAGCCCTATGAAGCGGTATATAAGTCTAACTGCTATTACTATATCTCAGAGTCTGCCACAAAGAAGAGGGGAGTCAAGCTATTCACCAAAGAAGCACCATGAAAACTAATTCCCACAAGACTGTCAAACTATTTACTGTATTACTATTATTATTCTCATCCTATTACCTATCTCAATGAGGGCCAACCTTTTCAGCACCGAATGCCCAAACTGGAAGGGGATCACCAGAAACCCGAACACCAGCTGGCTGGTGCGCATATGTGCACCGGACAGCTGGTCTTCGGCACTCTGGCGCGCGCAAAGACCAGCTAGTTGGCATGCATGCGTGTCTGAAACCAGAAGAGCAACTGATGATGGCAGGTGTGCCCACAGAGGGCTCTACGTGCCAACTCTGGCACGCATGCGAATAGGTTCGTCATCACGGGCCTACTTATGACTATAAGCTTGTTGTCTTTACAATTTATATTGTTTTATTTAGTTTCCTCGTATTATTTGATTGCTTATTTAGTATCCTATGACTATCACTAAGTGTTGTATTTTATGATTTATGGTGAATGTATTTTTTATGCACACTGAGAGCTTATGCACCAAAGACAAATTCCTTGTGTGTCCAACCACACTTGGCCAATAAAGAATTCTATTCTATTCTTATTCTATTCATACGAAGAACGGTTGCAGGAACTGGGCATGGCTAGTTTAATGAAAAGAAGGACCAGGGGAGACATGATAGCAGTCTTCCAATATCTCAGGGGCTGCCACAAAGAAGAGAGAGTCAAACTATTCTCCAAGGCACCTGAGGATAGAACAAGAAGCAATGGGTGGAAACTAATCAAGGAGAGAAGCAACTTAGAACTGAGGAGAAATTTCCTGACAGTGAAAACAATTAATCAGTGGAACACAATTAATCAGTGAATCAGTGCCACTCGGCACGTGAACAGAAGTTGCCTCCAGAAGTTGTGAATGCTCCAACACTGGATGTTTTTAAGAAGATGTTGGATAGCCATTTGTCTGAAATGGTGTAGGGTTTCCTGTCTAGGCAGGGGGTTGGACTAGAAGACCTCCAAGGTCCCTTCCAACTCTGCTATTGTATTGTATTATTGTATTATTCCATATTTCTATTCTATTCCATTCCATTCAATTTCTAATTCTATTCTATTCTTATTCTATTCTAATCAAGGAGAGAAGCAAACTGGAATTAAGGAGAAACCAGCTTAGTCAAAAATCGATCAGAATAAGAGCAAAGGGCATACAAAACACAGACTTATTGGTATCCATTTATAGTTGAAAATTAAGATCCCAAATGCTAATGCAGATAGTCCTCAACTTACAACCATTTTAGTGACCATTCGAACCGATGACAATACTGAAAAAGTGACTTATGGCCGTCTTTCACACTTACGACCTTTGCACCATGCCCACAGTCACGTGATCAAAATCCAGCCACTCGGCACGTGACTCACATTTATGACGGTCACAATGTCCTCGGGAATCACGTGATCCCCTTTTGCGACCTTCTGACAAGTAAAGTCAATGAGGGAGGTCGGATTCACTTAACAACCATGTTAATGACTGAGCAACTGCCGTGATTCAGTTAACAACTGTGCCAAGAAAGGGACAAAACTCACTTAACAACCTGGCTAAGCGATAGAAATTCCGGGGTCTCTCGTGGTTGTAAATCTACTTCTATTCTGAATCTGGAATTGCAGAAAAATCTGGTTTTATCGAAGGCTCAGATTGTCCAGGATCAATACACAGAGGGCCCTTTTCCCCCTACAGCTCTGGGAGGTGGAGCAGCCTGATAAATTTCCTCAAACACTGTTTAAAAAAAAAAAAAAAACATTTTAAAATCCTAACATTCGTGTCTCACGTTCAGAAAAGAACTTGATACCTCTGAGCTATTGATTGCAGAAGGACCATTTTTTTCCCCTTGGTTGATTATGAAACCTAAAAACTTTGACCGTGGCCACAGAAGACCAACCCCTGAAGAAAAAGTTTTTCTTCTGTGAAAAACCTAACTCACGCGGAAGAAGAATGGAGAAACGATCAGGAGTAGGTAAGGAAATCTTCAAAGGATGCAGGGATCCTGAAGAGGTTTTGGAGCGACACTTGCGAAAAGGCAAAAAGGCAGGACTAGATTTCCTACTGACATTTTTCTAGGAAAAGCCCTTCGCCTCCTTTTGACTTTTAATGGCTTGCTCTTTATCAAAGTCACATATTTACGGTGTATATTCCTTACGCTATTCATTGATTTGCTCCATTTCGTGGAAGCTTTACCCAACAATGAAGGGAAATATTTGTCGTTCAGGGTTGAAATGAGGGGTCCTTGGTGCTCTCTGAGCTTGGTGGTTTTCTTGTGGACATTTCATTACCCAACTACGTAACATCATCAGAGTGGGAAAAGAGTGGGGTTTGCAGAAAGGAGGACTGTGGGGTTATTGGTGATCTTTGGTGTGTTTTTTGCAGATGTTTCATTACCCAACTAAGTAACATCATCAGAGTGGGAAAAGAGTGGAGTTTGCAGAGAGGTGGTGGAGGAAGAAGAAGATAACTGTGGGGTTATTGGTGATCTCTGAGTTTGGTGGTTTTCTTGCAGACATTTCATTACCCAACTAAGTAACACCATCAGTACTGTAAAAGGGTGGGATTTGCAGAGAGGAGGATTGTGGAGTCCTTGATGCTCTCTGAGCTTTTTTTGGGGGGGGGGGATTTCCCTGACCCAAACTAGGTAACATCACCCATCATTTAAATCAGTGTTTCTCAACCTTGGCGACTTTTAAGTCCTATGGACTTCAATTCCCAGAATCCCCCAGCCAGCTATGCTGGCTGGGGAATTCTGGGAGTTGAAGTCCATAGGACTTAAAGTCGCCAAGGTTGAGAAACACTGATTTAAATTATCCATAAAATTTCAATCAACTCTCTAGCTTCCTAGACAGCTATAATTACTGTGTGAATTACAGAACTCTGCCTTTTATTTGCATCAGGGCCAATAGTTGCAATGGTGGTCTCCAGAATATGTGGTGTTTTTTTTTTTTAATAAGGATTGAGGAAAATCACCCTCGATGGTTCTAAGCACAGAGCTAAATGGACTTTTGCTGCATAGATAGAAGGAGCATCTCTCTGGAAAAACAAGGTCATTCCCCCATCCTCTGTCCTGCATGCATTCAGCTGCTGGGTTGATGAAAGATAGCCGCCTGGCCGGAGCTGGGTTTGATCCAGCTGAACCATTCTGTTCCTAATCTGCCTTCCATAATACGGCAGGGATGAGCCGGACCGAGTACGTTAATTTTTCTTTGCTTACAAAGGCATGGAATTTCCTATTCGGGACCCAAGGCTGACAATGCTGTCTTCTTTTTTTTAAAAAAAGCTGTTTTTCATTTTTATGGGTTCTCCCTCCGAAGGGGTTCAGGCCAGGCATCCTTTATCTAGTCTTATGTTTACAACCCACAGAAAAGATGCACAAGAGTTTACGGTTTCATGAAATTTTCTTGGACGTTGAGAGTTGAGAGCTGGCGTGACGTGGAGCCAAAAGCCACAGGATGCAAACACATACTTCAGCCTACATTGGAGTGGGGTTTTTTTTAGCCCTTCTGAAACCTTGCATCTCACTTCACCTGTCTGCCCACTTCGCCTAATCCAGTGTTTCCCAAACTTGGCAACTTTAAGACTTGTGGACTTCAACTCCCAGAATTCTCCAGCCAGCTGTTTGGGAACCACTGGCCTAACCTTAACTTCCTAGTGAGGTTACGGCAATCCTGGTTTACTTTCTGGCTTATTTTTAAGCACTTCGAAGGAGAAACACAGATGTCAGTTGATAACTCAGATTAATCAGCAAGTCCTGTGATCGGTTGCAATCAATTCTGTGATTCACGCTACAGCTCTAAAATTAAAGCCAACTTTAATTGGCTTTGGAAGAGTACAGCTATCAGCCAAAGTCCTTGGCTACACTTCAAATGAGGCAAGTATAATTAAGTAACAGGAACACGTCACGCTTATAATTTCAGTCTCAAAGAGATCTACCCAAAGGTAGGGTAGGAAGTTAAAACCCACAATAACCCAACAATAGGATGCTGCAAGATATATTTTAATAACTGTTTGGGTCCCTGCGCATTCAGAACAGCCACTGGTCTCCCAAGGAAGGAATTGAAATGGAATGCCCATCCTTGGGAACTTTTAAGTCTTGTGGACTTCAACTTCCAGGATTCCCCATGCTGGCTGGGGAATTCTGGGAGATGAAGTTCACAAGTCCCGAGGTTGGAGACCCCTGCCTTAAAATAGTTAAGTAGGCAAAACCACCCAACATAGGACTACCATCGACTTGCATATGACAACATGCACACACGTAAAATACTTAAAAATAGTTTGCAATAATTTGCAAAGCACATTCTAAAAGTTCATTTCTTTACAATTTCACCTCAAATACTCCATTCAACAACCCCTTCCCTCTCCAGTTCAAATCAATACATAGCAGAATTACTTGGCCCCCACACTTTTAAAACTCTGAGTTGCCCTGACTGTTAGGAGCATGTTAGGAGCATGTAAGGAGCAAGGAAATCTACTGATCTGATCATTTTAAAAAAAAAGGCAATATGGGGTGACCCTCATAAAAACAGGGGCAGGGCCCTGATCATTTGGTCACTGCTACCCTTCTTTTATTTTTCTTTCAACCTTCTCCTACCAGTTGTTCCTGATTTGTAAGGTCTTTCCAATGAAAATAATCAATTAAGTCAAAAGTGGGGAACTGTGGCCCTTTATGACTTGTAGACTTCAACTCCCAGAATTCCTGAGCCATCATGGGCAAGGCACTAGTATACTTGTGGATTTTAACTCCCAGAATTCCTGAGCCAACACAGGCAAGGCACTAGTATACTTGTGGACTTCAACTCCCAGAATTCCTGAGCCAACACAGGCAAGGCACTAGTATATTAGTGGACTTCAACTCCCAGAATTCTGGGAATTCTGGGAATTGAAGTCCAAAAGTCATCCAAGGGCCATATTTCCCCACCCCTGAATTAAATACACCATTATAACATATGATCCTAAACACAAGGCATTCAGTCCATCCTCCAATGCAAACTCAGCTTAGAAATATCCATTATTATTTACCAGACACACAAATTAGGCAAGTGGCCCGTGGGATCCAGTGCACCCCTTGAAGGATCCTTTTCAAGATCCAAAAGTGCTCCAGGTAACCGCAGAGAGAATTTACCTGTCTGCTGTGGATTCTAAAGCAAGCCGCTTCTTTACATGAGAAAAAGGTGATTTCTGCCACTCCTCACAACAGCACTGTTTTTTTTACATTTTTATTTTTTTAATTACATTTATACACGGCTCATCTCACATAAAAATGTGCGAGATAACAGGCGAGATCAACTTTTTCTCACCTATAAAGCAACTCTGGGCAGCCTTACAAGTCATTCGGATTTGGATCCGATCTGGCTAACCTTTAACCTTTCAACCAAAAGCAGAGAGAATTAATTGATCCCAATCCTTTTGTTTGCCTGGGGGAGGAGAGAGGAGAAGCGGAGCTGGTTTTGTTTTTATTTATTTATTAAATTTATATGCTGGGCCCCTGACTCAGTCAGAGCAGCTCTGGGAGGATGACAGGATGATAAAAATATTTTTTTTTAAAAAAAAGATAACACGGAAGATTAAATTAAGAATAAGGGGGTTCGTTTTTTTCCCCTTGGCCAGCCTTCAGAAATACAGGGGGAGAAAAACAAAGGGGTGGGCCATGAAAGGGGAAGGGGGGGGCTCTTAAGGGTTGGGCCCCCACCCTCCCCAGTTGCTGGGTTTTCCCCAGGTGGTCTCAGGAGAAGGGGGGGATGGGGGAGCTAAGAAGACCAGACAGAGCCCCTCCTCTCTCATTGAAATGCGGGGGGGGGGGGAACAAAGCGAGAAGAAAAGGCACCCCTGAATGATGGGAGACCCTCATTAAAATGGGGGAGGGAGCGGGGAAACAGTCATGAGACGCAGAGTGCAAAAGCAGGGAGGCCCCCATAAAAAGCAGGGTACAGAAGCAGAGAAGCTCTCATGAAAAGTGGGGAGTCAAAGCGGGAAGAACACCATGGAAAGTGGGGTGCCAAAATGAGATCCTCATGTAAAGAGGATCTCATTAAAAACAAGGTGCCAAAGCAGGAGACAGCCATGAAAAGTGCGGGGTCAAGCCAGAGAGACCCTCCCCTCACCAAAAACAGGGAGACCCTCATTGGAAAGCGGGGTGCAAACCCGTGGAGTCCCTTATGAAAAAAACAGGAGGTCTCCTTATAAAGAGGTGGGGGGTTGGGGCAAAGGGGGAAAAAGCCATGAAAAGTGGGGAGCAAACTCAGGAAGACCTCCCTCATGACAAGCGGGGAAACCCTCATTAAAAAGGGGGTGCAAACTTGGGGAAGTCCCTAAAAGGGGGATTGCAATCCTGGAAAAAATGGGGAGACCCTCATGAAAAAAGAGGGCTGCCACAGTGGAGTGGAAAACCGGAGAGACCCTTTTGAAAGTGGGGGAGAACCGTCAGGAAAGTTAAGGTGCAAAGGCAGGGAACCCCCCCCATGAAAAAGCGGGATGCCACAGCAGGGAGACCCTGAAAAGCGGGGTGCAAAACCAGAGTTCTTCAAAAGTGGGGAGACCACCGTGAACGGTGGGGTGCCAAACCAGAGACACCCCTCCATGAAAAGTGGAGGGAGCCTCATTAGAAAGCGGGGTGCAAACCCAGGAAGGCCCTTGTGAAAAAGGGGGAGAACGTCATAGAAAGCAGGGTGCCAGAGTGGGAGTCTCCTTAAAAAGAGGATCGTCACAGCGAGCAGAGCGCCAGGGAGAGCAGGGGGCAAACCCAGGGAGATCCTCATGGAAAAGGGGATGCAAAACAGGAGAGGCCCCCAAAGGGAAGTTGTATGCAAACCTGGAAAAATGGGGAGACCCTCATGAAAAAGAGAGGTACAGCAGCAGCGAGAGCCTCCTTCAAAAGCGGGGTTCCGAACTCTTGAAGGTCCATGAAAAGTGGGGTGCAAAACCCTTGAAGACCCCCATGAACAAATGGGGAGACCCTCATGAAAAAGAGAAGTACCACAAGAGGGAGAGCCTCCTTCAAAAGTGGGGAGACCCTCATGAAAAGGCAGGGGGCAAAAACCTTGAAGTCCCCTCCTCATGAAAAACAGGGGAGACCCTCATTGAGGATGCAAACCAGGAGGGGACCCCAAAAGGGGGGGGAGGAGGTGAAAACCCGGGAAAGTGGGGAGACCCTCCATAAAAATCAGGGTGCAAAACCAGAGAGTCCCTCCTTCAAAAGTGGGGGAGACCCCCCACGAAGAGGTACCACGGGAGGGAGACCCTCCTTCAAAAGCGGGGTGCCAAACCCTTGAAGACCCCACCCATGAAAAAGTGGGGAGACCCTCATGAAAAAGGGAATGCAAACCAAAGAGGGGATCCCCAAAAGGGGGGATTGTGTGCAAGGAGACCCTCTTTCAAAAGCGGCAGGGGGGGGTAAAGAGACCCTCATGCTAAAAGCGGGGTGCAAAGCCAGGGGGAGACTCCCTCCCCCTTGAAAACCGGGGTGCCAAACCCTTGAAGACCCCACCCATGAAAAAGTGGGGAGACCCTCATGAAAAAGGGAGGGGACCCCCAAAAGGGGGGTTGTGTGCAAGGAGACCCTCTTTCAAAAGCGGCGGGGGGGGTAGAAAGACCCTCATGCTAAAAGCGGGGTGCAAAGCCAGGGGGAGACTCCCTCCCCCTTGAAAACCGGGGTGCCAAACCCTTGAGTGTACCCCTCCCCAGAAAAGACCCCTCCTCTCATTGACAGCCTCCTGCCTTGTGGTCCCCCCCCCCTAGAGGTGTGGGGGGTAGGGAGGGGGTACGTGTGGGGGGGGGCGGGGCGTGGGGGCGGGGCCTCACCTTGAAGTAGCCGCCCTCGTAGAGCGTGTTGGGCGGCCCGAAGATGGCCACCTCCCAGTTGTAGAGGTCGGACTCGTCGACCAGGGTGATGCGGAAGCCCTCCACCGGCTCCTCCTGCAGCCCCTTCAGCTCCAGCATCAGCGCCTTCTGCGAGCTGCTCACCTGCTGCTGCGCCATGGCGGTGGCGGACGAGGACGGGGGGCACCAGGCCCGGGAGGGAAGCGAGACGGGAGCCGCTCAGGCCGGGCAGGGCCTGGCCGCGGCGGGCCAGGCCGGGCCAGGCCGCCCGGCCCGCCCGCCGCCGCAGCAGCCGCCGCCGCCGCGATCCTCCTCCTCCTGCTCCGTGGGGGGAGGGGAGGGGGGGAGGGGGGGAAGCGGCCCTGGGGCGAGGAAGGGGGAGGGGGGGGCAACGGCGGACGAGCGCGGCCTCCGCCACCGAGCGAGCCCAGCCGCGGGACCGCTTTCGCTCCCCGCCTCCTCCGCCGCCGCCGGGGCCCCCCTCGACGCCGCGCTCTCCCCTTTTGTGACGGGCGACGCCGCTCCGCTCGTTCACTCGGGGCCGTCCGTCGCTCGCGCCCGCTGACGGGAACGCGCACGCTCCGCCCGCCCCCCCACCTCCCTAGCCTTGAACTTCCGCTTCCGCCTGCCTCGGCAGGGAGGCGCGCGGGCCGGGGCCGGCCGCCTGCCTCTCGGGCGCACGCGCGCGCGCGAGGGCGGCGCCTCGGGCGACGGGCCCCACCCCCCTCCCGGTGACGTCAGGCGGCCTTGGCAACGCCTCTCGAGTTGACGTCAGAGGCGGCTTTATTGGGAAGGGTTTACCAGAGCTGGGCTGAGCACGCTCTCGTGTTCTCTCGCTCTTCCCCTCTCCTTAACCCCGCCCTCTACCGTTATATCATTGGTTGCCTTCTAAGCTTAAGTCTTATGGGCCACGCCCTAAAGGGAAGGGAGTCCCTCTCTCCCCCTCTTTCTCTCGTCCAATGCTTAGCCTTACTCCCGCCCTCTAGCGTTATGTCATTGGTTGCCCTCCTAAGCGTAACTCTCCTCGATCCCGCCCTAAAAGAGAAGGGACCGTTCGGCCATTGGCCGCTGCTTTTTAAAAGGCAATCAGCCTCTTTCAGGGATTCGCTGGCTGCCGGCTCTGTTGTCCCAGCTCTTTGGCGGTGGGCAGGCCTTTAGCAGCTCTTAAATGGACGGAACCATTAAGACTTTGGAAAGGGGAGGGGAAGTTAACCGAAATGCTATTTTCAATGGAAAAGAGGACAATTGCTGAGTGCTGATTTATTAGACGTTGTTTCCAAAACACTTTGCAATAATGAAGGTGGGAAATGAATTGCCATGGAAGGTGCAATAACGTATCAATTATATATTGTATATATTGTATATATACAATATGTAATTGTACCTGCCAATGAAGTCGATGGATCGCGCGGGCCTGTCTGTCTGTATATGTATATACATTTATGTATACACACATATATACATATACATTTTATATATTTATATACACAAATATACATTATATATTTATATACCTACAGCAGTTAGCTTCCTCCCATAATTGGGGCATACCAGGGGTTGTGACACTAAATATATACCTACCTCCCTGGCTTAAGCTGATAAGGAGGAGAGCCTGTGGCTTAATGGTTAAGACGTCTGCCTAAGATGTAATATAGCACAGGTTTGAATCCCAGTAAGGGTATGGCTAGCTGATGAGAGCTAAATAGCTTGAAATAGATCTATAACTGGTCTCCCTTTATTTATTTATTAACACAAATATAACAAAGGCGGCAATAAAAATATTGGGCTTTCTGTCTGGATGGTCTCTTGTGATGAGCGGATGGACAGAGAATGGAAGCAGTTAGCTTCCTCCCATAATTGGGGCATACCAGGGGTTGTGACACTATATATATATATATATATATATATATATATATATATATATAATATAATATAATGTTGTATTTGTGCTGATAAATAAATCAAGCTATTTAGCTCTCATCAGCTAGCCACACCCTTACTGGGATTCGAACCTGTGCTGTATTACATCTTAGGCAGATGTCTTAACCATTATGACACTAAACATATATATATTGCAATTCTGCTCATAAATAAATGGAGACTAGTATAGATCTATTTCAAGCTATTTAGCTTTCATCAGCTAGCCATACCTTACTGGGAATTGAACCTGGGCTGTATTACATATCAGGCAGTTGATAAAGGCTTAATGGCTAATACAACTGCCTGATATGTAATACAGCCCAGGCTCAATTCCCAGTAAGGGTATGGCTAGCTGATGAGAGCTAAATAGCTTGAAATAGATCTATACTAGTCTCCCTTTATTTATTTATCAGCACAAATGCAACACAAATGTAACAAAAAGGTAACAGTAAAAATAATGGCTTTCTGTCTGGATGGTCTCTTGAGATGAGCCGATAGACAGAGAAAAGAAAGCAGTATGCTTCCTCCCATATTTGGGTATACCAGGGGTTGTGACACAAAATTATATATACATACACACACAAACATACATATATGTTCTGACCCCCCTCCTTTGCTCGTTCAAAGACGACAGGCAGACAGACGTAAAAGGAAATAACTTTATCAGTCCTCAGCTCAGACTGGCTGCGAGCCCAAAATAAACATAAATAATGTCTCTGGCAAGAAGATAAAGGAGTGCAAAAACAAAAAGCTATTACAGCAACACCAGGTTTACAGAAAGAAAGCAAATCACTTCTCCAAGTGCCTCTCATAAACAAACCACGACCGATGAACGATGAACCACGAACGAACGACGAACGTTGACTTCTGCAACCAGGGCGTGGCACCATCAGTCCTTTTATCTCCAGAAGACCACACTAACGAGCCCCAGCTGCATTGTTATTCCTGCATCCCGACTCAACTCACAGCAAACTTCTGCTGAGTCACAACACATATATATATATACATATATACATATACATTTAATATATACATTATACATTATATATGCACACAAATACACACAGAAACATACATACATACATACATACATACATACATATATATATATACACGTGTGTGTATATACATACATACATACATACATACATACATACATACAATCACTCCCACTGCCCAGAACAAGGTTTATGATTTGGTTTATGCAATACATCAGATCACATTCATGCATTGGGCAAATCATGTGTAAACCACTATTAGGCTAAGCTTGGGTGTAACCACAGATACAAGCCATGGTAAACCACCGTCAACCAAACTGAGCAACCTGGTTATGGTTCAGTGGGTTTTATTGACCAGTAGTGTATAATCTAGTGTTTTTCAACACTAGGTTATACACTACTGGTCAATAAAACCCACTGAACTTGGCGACTTTTAAGGACTTCAACTCCCATAGTTCTGTGCTGGCTAAGGGAATTTGGGGGGGGGGGGTTTGAAAAGTCTACATAAAGTTGCCAAGATTGAAAAACCCAGCGATTGTCCCATGGGAAGCAACTTAGATGAAGTTAAACAACTTAGAACTTAGGATGATTTATTGTCACTTTTTAAAAAATAGTTTTTATTAAACAGTTTTCTTCATTTCATATCACAGTTTCGATCTTTATAAGAGTCTGATATCAGTATATCGCCTAAGTACATACAAATTGGGTTTCTTGTTCTTCCTTTTGTGTTCATATCTATTCTATATAATGTTACACTACCTTGGTGACATAACTCGTGGCACGACAAAACCGCGCTCCACTAAAGCGCGCCCGATTAAACTGCGTCGCTGACGTCATCAGCAGGGTGACAACAGCCAGCGCGGAGAAAAAAGGGCGCTTTTAATAGCGCTTTGAAAGCAAGCCGATTCACGTTAAGGTAAGGGTTAGGTTTAGGGTTAGGTTTAGGGTTAGGTTTAGGTTTAGGGTTAGGTTTAGGGTTAGGTTTAGGGTTAGGTTTAGCGTTAGGGTTAGGTTTAGGGTTAGGTTAATAGCAATAGCAATATAGCAATAGCAGTAGACTTATATACCGCTTCATAGGGCTTTCAGCCCTCCCTAAGCGGTTTACAGAGTCAGCATATTGCCCCCAACAACAATCCGGGTCCTCATTTTACCCACCTTGGAAGGATGGAAGGCTGAGTCAACCCTGAGCCGGTGAGATTTGAACCGCTGAACTGCTGATCTAGCAGTCAGCTGAAGTAGCCTGCAGTGCTGCATTTAACCACCGCGCCACCTCGGCTCTTAGGGTTAAGGGTTAGGTTTAGGATTAGGTTTAGGGGGGTTAGGTTTAGGTTTAGGAGTTAATTTTAGCTTTAGCGTTCACAGCGTGCTTTCTTCGTCGCGCTGTGATGATGTCAGCTACGCGGTTTCGTCGAGCGCGTTTTAGTCGAACGCGGTTTTGTGGTGGAACCGACATAACTATATATATTTCCCTTTTTTGTCACTTAATTTACATCTTTACTTATTTTTACATTCTTATTCTTTGCTTCTGTTCTCTAACCAGTTATACCATGTGTCCCCCAATCAGATAATACTCGGTTTCTCCTGTTTCTTTTATTTCCATTGTTAGCCTATCCAAGTCCATAAATTATTTAATTTTATTGCCACTTTGAATGTACATTAATCGGCGTACATGAAAATTAAATTTAGTTGCCTACAGCTCTCAAAAGAGTCTCCACCTCCAATATACGCTACATAAACATAACAAAATAAATACATAAATACCAAATTGTGCATATACCCACTTAGATTCTATGACAGAGAGAAACAACAGCCTAGTTCGGATGTATACAAAACGAGAAATGTTCCAATTTTGTTAAATTTTTTAATCTGAACAGATTTCTAGTAGACAAGATAAAATTTATCATACTTCATCATTTTATAATTTATACAGTATCACTTATTGTTCTTGACATTTATATTCTGCTTATATTTTCCTAATGACATGCAGGCTTTTAAAACCAATGCAATATACTCTTATTTACAATCGATTAATAAAATGTTGAAAAACTGTAATGTTTAGGTCAGATGTAAATTTCCTGCTTCTTCAATTTTTATCTCTTTTTTTGGTCTTACTTATTCTTTCTCTGAAATGTTTAATAATAAAGTGACAAAATAATAAATCTTTATGAGTATTATATAGGTAATATAATAAAAGGTGAGCATAAGATTGGACTTCCTGAGAATAATTTAAGGACACGAACGATACTTTTCCTATGTACATTTCCTTTGGGATGCTGATCTCAAATCTTATTTCAAGTAGTTACAGGCAGTCCTTGACCACCATTGAGGTTGACATTCATGTTGTTAAGTCAGACATTTGCTAAATGAGTTTCGCTCCATTTCACGATGACTTTACTTGCCTTAATTGTTAAGTGAATCACTGCAGTTATTAAGTTAGTGATATGGTTGTTAAGTGAATCTGGCTTCCCTATGGATTTTGCTTGTCAGAAGGTCTCAACAGGGGATCGTGTAACCTCGGCACACTGCAACCCGTCATAAATATGAGCCGGTTGACAAGCATCCAAATTTTGATCACGTGACCATGACGGATGCTGCAACGGTCGTCAGTGTACAAAACAGTCACATGTCACTTTTTTTTTAGTGTCATCGTGACTTTGAACGTCACTAAATGAATTGTTGTAATACACACCATGTGTACAGTGGTTTGGAAGGTTGGTTGATATACTGAGCTCTCCGATCATGGAAACATTTCAGTTTCAGTTTCAGTTTAATAAAATTTGTATGCTGCCCACTCCCATTGGGACTCTGGGCAGCTAACAGGCAAGAATAAAAAAGCATTTAAAAAGTGTAAGATAAGAAATACAATTATTAAAATTAACTCACCATCCATTCTATCTAAGTGGGGCTGGATATTAATCAACAGCCCCAGGCCTGCCGGAACAGCCAGGTCTTGGTGGCTTTACGGAAGGCCGGGAGAGTGGTAAGGGTCCGGATCTCTACGGGTAGATCGTTCCACAGGGCTGGCGCAGCTACAGAGAAGGCCCTCCCCCAGGGGACCGCCAGCCGGCATTGTCCAGTCGACGGCACCCGGAGGAGGCCCAACCTGTGCGATCTTATTAGTCGTTGGGAGGTAAGTGGCAGGAGGCGGTCTCTCAGGTAGCCAGGTCCAATGTAGGGCTTTAAAAGTAACGATTAGCACCTTGAAGCGCGTTCGGAGACCAATAGGGAGCCAGTGCAGCTCGCGGAGGATAGGTGTAACATGGGTGTATCTAGGTACACCCAGTATCGCTCGCGCGGCTGCATTCTGGACCAACTGCAGTCTTCGAACACTCTTCAGGGCAGCCCCATGTAGAGCGTGTTACAGTAATCCAGTCTTCAGGTGACGAGGGCATGAGTGACCAAACATGCTTGGTATTGGCTTTAATATAGTACTGTGATGGCGAACCTATGGTGTGTGTGCTACAGGTGGCACAAGGAGCTATTTCTGCCAGCAGGCGAGCCATCAACTCCACCGTGCGTGCATGTGCCGGCCAGCTGATTTTCAGTCTTCCGAAGGGCCTCCAGGGGAGGCTGTTTTCATCCTCCCCAGACTCCAGGAAAGACTCTGGCGCCTGGGGAGGAGGAAAAACGGGTCCAACGGGCTAACCAAAATTTCCAGTTGGCCTGTTGGACCTGTTTTTTGCCCTCCCCGGGCTCTGGAGGCTTTCCTGAAGCCTGGGGAGGGCGAAAATAGCAATAGCAATAGCAGTTAGACTTATATACCGCTTCATAGGGCTTTCAGCCCTCTCTAAGCGGTTTACAGAGTCAGCATATTGCCCCCAACAACAATCCGGGTCCTCATTTTACCCACTTCGGAAGGATGGAAGGCTGAGTCAACCCTGAGCCGGTGAGATTTGAACAGCCGAACTGCAGAACTGCAGTCAGCTGAAGTAGCCTGCAGTGCTGCATTTAACCACTGCGCCACCTCGGCTCTGTTAAAAGGGCCTCCCCCCTGAGGAAATAACCAAGCTCAGCTTGGAGGTGAGTAGTGCAGTGTGTGTGGGGGAGCGTGTGTGTGTGGTTGTGCACGTATGCACATGTGGGGACATGCTTTGCATTATGGGTGCTGGCATGCATGCGTGCTCTTGCATTTTTGGCATACCCAACAACAAAAAAGTCAGCCATCATTGGGATACTAGTTTTAGCCAATAAACTACAGTTAAAGAAACGATGGCTTCTTGTAAATTGTGGTTTATCCAAAAACTGCAGGTAGACAAACTATTAAGGCAGGACATGAAGCGAGATTTGGACATAACATGAAACGGGGTCGGATTATGGAAATGGAGTTTTCTTCTTACGTGGGAAAAAGGCGCATTTATGCTTACCTAGCAATTGGACTGGACTCTGGGGACTGGAGAAAGTGCCTTCAGAGAGTAAGATCTGAGAATCATTCTATATGTATCACTTGTCTTGTTTCATTACATATTACATACATACTTATATGTTTGCATTGCCAATATGTACTCCTGAGATATTAACCTTGCCATATGCAATGCCAAATGTTATTGTTGAAAGAAATGTCCTTCTGGGTTCAGCTCCAAGTGGGGAAAAAGACACTGGAGACATGGAGGCTGCTTGGAAAGATGGTTTTAATGGTGGACAGGACCACGTGGCTTGAGCCCTGAACAGAAAAGGTGATCACATGCTTCAATGTTGGTGGAGAAGAAGAGAAGGGCTGAGGGAGGGGCTTGCTAGGCTTTTTATAACCTGTTCAGTCCCACCTCTCTGTTTCCTGTTCCTGCGTAAGAAATGTATTCTGATTGGTTGTCAGACTCCCATGGTGCCATGCAGGGGCAACTCTCTGGGCTGTGTTTTGAATCCAGGTATGGATGAGTTCTCAGATGCCATGTGGTCAGTTGAGTAAAGGGCCAATATTATAATGCTTTCCTGTAGCTGCTGGTGAAGTCTTTATTATGTAGAGTGGACTAGCTTGGCCGTCTTAATGGCCCATTAACAGTGGGGATGGGCAGGAAGCTACAGGCAACTATTCTGTCTTTTAAAACATGTTTCTTTCTTTTCACATCCAGAGAAATATTTTGCCTTTTCTATATTTCCTAGGATATTTCATTTTTCTGGGAGAAGGCTGGATGATAACTTCCCACAGTAAATTATGGCTTATACAATAAACTATCGCATCTTGTAAATTGCACTTTATCCAAAAATTACAGCTAAACAAACTATGGCTTTTTATAAATTGTGATTTATTCAATAAACTGAAACTAAACAAACTATGGCTTCTTATCATGATGGCTTGTCCAATAAATTACAGTTAAACAAAATATGACTCCTTGCAAACTTTGATTTATCTAATAAACTGCAACTAAAATATGGTTTCTTATAATTGTGGCTGATCCAATAAATGACAGCTACCGTAAACAAATTATGTCTCTTTGTAAATTGTGATTGATCCAACTGTGGTTTATACAAAAACTACAGCTAAAGAAGCTATGGATTCTTGCAAACTGTGATTTATCCAATAAACTGCAACTAAACAAACTATGGCTTCTTGTAACTAATGAATCCGTCAAAGAGAGCCATGGATGGAGACAGGAGGTTCGGGCACTTGTGGGATAGTGTACAAAAAGTCATAGGGGTGGGCGGGTTTTTCCATTCTTCACATCCATTCCTTGGGTGTGAAAAGGGGCAGGGCTGCCATCGCACACCTGTGGGATACCTGCAAACAACTCTTTTTCTTAAAGCAAAGCCAAGGCCGCCATCTGCTGGACACCAGAGAAACTGGCATTTTGTAGGAAGACCACCAAAACGGGGGCCTGCAATCTTAAACACTCAACAGAGCCATTTGGACCCGTTTTCCACAGAAAAGAAAACATCGGGAGCCACAAAACCCTTTTGACATTAAAATGAAGATAACATTGAATGTATCAGGTTTTTTTTTACCTTTATGCTATGCTACGAGGTGGCGCAGTGGTTAAATGCAGCACTGTAGGCTACTTCAGCTGACTGCAGTTCTGCAGTTCGGCTGTTCAAATCTCACGGGCTCAGGGTTGACTCAGCCTTCCATCCTTCCGAGGTGGGTGAAATGAGGACCCGGATTGTTGTTGGGGGCGATATGCTGACTCTGTAAACCGCTTAGAGAGGGCTGAAAGCCCTATGAAGCGGTATATAAGTCTAACTGCTATTGCTATTGCTATAAAAAAAAATCAAATCAGAGAAAACAAATTTTTATTTCTGCATGCAACAAAAACATTTTGAATTCTGAAATAAAAGATGCTGGGTTGAAGGTTACTTTCAAATAAAATACTCAATGAGTATTTGAGCCCTTGTATTTATGAAGTAAAAAGCCGAAGTTAAATTATCCATCTGCTGCTGCTGAAAGAAATGTCCTTCTGGGTTTGGCTCCAAGTGGGGAAGAAGACACTGGAGACATGGAGGCTGCTTGGAAAGATGGTTTTAATGGTGGACAGGACCACATGGCTTAAGCCCTGAACAGAAAAGGTGATCACATGCTTCAATGTTGGTGGAGAAGAAGAGAAGGGCTGAGGGAGGGGCTTGCTAGGCTTTTTATACCCTGTTTAGTCCCACCTCTCTGTTTCCTGTTCCTGCGTAAGAAATGTATTCTGATTGGTTGTCAGACTCCCATGGTGCCATGCAGGGGGCTACTCTCTAGGCTGTGATGAGTTCTCAGTTGCCTTGTGGTCAGTTGAGTAATATCCCTTCCCCCTACAGCTGCAGTGAGGAGAAGTCTTTATTATGTAAAGTGGGCTAGCCTGGCCATCTTAATGGCCCATTAGCTGGGGATGGGCAGGAAGCTACAGGCAACTATTCTGTCTTTTGAAACATGTTTCTTTTCACATCCAGAGAAATATTCTGCCTTTTCAATATTTCCTAGGATATTTCATTTTTCTGGGAGAGGGCTGGGTGATAACTTCCCACAGTTAGAAATATGAATATGAAAATATGAAAGAAAAATGTATGTATGTAAAATCTTATTAGATTTATATTGTAATATTAGATGTAATATTCTATTACAATATAATTATTACTTTAACATTAGAACTGTTAAAATCTACAAGAAGGCAAAAATCGAAGAGCAAACTACAAAAGCAGAATATGCAGGCTGATAAGGGGAAGATGTAAAATTATATTACATTGTCATTTTTTTGTGTTTTTATCTGTTTGTACTTGTTTTTGTTCTTTTCCTTGGTTTTCCCCCCCCCCTTTTTTTCTTTTTTCCTTTTTTTAATTTGTGGCTTTTGAAACTTTAAAATGTTCAATAAAAACTATTTTTAAAAATAATTAAATTAAGTGGTCAGACTGAACCCGGAAGTCCCTTATCCAGAAACAGAGGGCGAGGTTGGACCTCTCTTTATTTTCCTACTTCTAGACTGAACCGTGATCCCTTATGCGCTTCCCGGCAAAACTTCCCTTGCGCTCTCAACCAAACCTCCAAAAGAGGGCGGGTCTAAACGACGCTAACCTATCATAGCCCGAGAATGATTAACTATTGGCCGGAAGACGGAAGAAGCCGTACTCCACGTGGTTTTTCCTTTTTTTTTTTGCCGAGTTCCACCCACATGGCTGCCCGAGCGGATCGGCGGAAGGTGGGTTGCGGCTGAGCGGAGCGCGGTGAGAGGGAATAGATCGGGGAGAAGCAATGCCGTAAAGCTTCGCCCGTCTCCTCATCGGACTGCAACCCCCATCATCCACGGCCGGAGTGGTGGTGGTCAAGGACGATGGGAGTTGTAGTCCGGGGCTGCGCGCAGGGTCTCCCTCCCTCGCTTTGTTTCAGGGTTTGGGGTGAGGGTTTGGGGTTGGAGATGGGGTGGTAGTGGTGGGAGGTGGGGTAGAAGACAATCTTAGTTTGGCTCAACTTGGCCAGAGCTTGGTCTGTTGAACTGTAGGGTTGGACTAGAAGACCTCTGAGGTCTCCTTTTGTTATTCTATTGTTGTTGTTGTTGTTGTTGTTATTTTGATGCATCCCAGCGTCTCATCTTTGGGGTGTAGCTAATTTTGGAAGAGGGGGAGAGGGACATTTTTCCTCCCCCCCAAAATATTTTTGCAAAATATATAGAATAGAAAAGAAAATATGGAACGGAATGGAAATAGAATAGAATGAAAGAAAGAAGAATAAAATAGGAATTGAATTCCATTCTTTATTGGCCAAGTGTGATTGGACACACGAGGACTTTGCCTTTGGTGGGGGGGGGCAAATGCTCTCAGTGTACATAAAGAAAAATAAAATAGAATACATCAAGAATCATGAGATACAACACTTAGTGATGGTCACGGGTTACTAATAAGCAATCTAATCATACTAGGAAACAAATAAGAGAATATAAATAGTAAAAATACTAGCAACAAGGTTATAGTCATTATTGGGAGGAGAGAGGGATGAGAAGAAGAATAGTAATACAGTCTTAGTAAATAGTTTGACAGTGTTGTGGGAATTATCGGTTTAGCAGAGTGATGGCGTTTGGGGGAAAAACTGTCCTTGTGTTTTGTTCTGGTGTGCAGTCCCCTATAGCCTCATTTTGAGGGTAGGAGTTGAGACAATTTATGTCCAGGATGCGAGGGGTCTGTAGATATTTTCCCAGCCCTCCTTTTGACTCCTGCAGTGTGCAGGTCCTCAATGGAAGGCAGGTTGGTAGCCATTGTTTCTTCTGCAGTTCTGATCATCTTCTGAAGTCTCTCTCTGTCCTGTTGGGTGCAAAACCAAACCAGACAGTTATAGAGGTGCAGATGACAGACTCAATCATTCCTCTGTACAAAATGGATTTGATTTATGCTGCCTCCCCATTCTTGCAGCAGCTCAGGTCAGGTAGCTTGCCCCCCCTCCCCCCAGAAGCCACTTGTAGAGTAGATTTGTGGGCCAAAAAGCCACTTTGTGGGGTTTGGTGGCTGCAGATGAACCAGGACTTATCTTTCCTTTCCATTGCCCTGTTTCAGGATGCTTCGTTTCCTGCAAACCTGGGATGCCTGCTGGCTTCTCATTCAAACGAGACTCAAAAAAAAAAGGGGTCTTATTTAAGTTTAATCTTTTACAACAGAATAACAGGGTTGGATGTCCCAAAGGTGCCTTTTTTCAAGAGACAACTGGACTTTCTCTCTTTTTTTTTGGGATGAAGTATACTTTTTATTTTCTCTTTTCATAACATATAATCACATGTATACTATTACATAGCCAATATCCTATTGTATTAAGTAGTAATTACATCAGTTCCTCTTGCCATCAACGCCCAGGAAGATAAAAACCCATTATTGGCTCTTCTGCTCTCCATACCCCTCTTTCTTCTACCTCTCTCCTACCTCCTTTCTTCCCTCCATCATCCTTTTCTACTCTACTTCCCCTTCCTTTATCCTTCACCTCTCTCTTCATTCCACTCCTCCTTATTCTCCTCATCTTCCCCCCTTACCCTCTCTCCTATCCCTCTCTTCCTATCTTTCTTCTCTCCTCTGCTTCCCACTCTTCCTCTCATTCACTTGGTGTATTTCAGCTTCTGAGCAAACTCCATTCTATGTTGATGGTATTTATGCTTCCATATCAATATACTTAACATATCTTAGTTTTAAAGAAAAAATAAGAGAAGACAGTATACATGTGCAATCATATTACATTAAAATCTAACACCCCTCCTCAAGCCTAATATACATCCCTCCCTCCCCCCCAACCCCCCCAGCCTTCCCTCCCCCGACTTCTTTTTTCTTTTGAAGACTTTTTCTTTTGAAGTTTCGCTTCTCATCCTGGAAGCTTCTTCAGCTCTGACTGGATGGTGGGGAAGGGAAGGATTGATACTCCTTGCAGACAGCTGGTGATTTGCATCCTTTTTTAAAAAAAAAGTTTTTTATTTTGTTTTCCCATCACCTTTCTTACATCATTAACCTTACAGTGTGTCATCTGGGTACAGTTTTTGTGTTATCAAATTCAACATACATCATTTTAATATATATGTTTATCTTGCCTTTACATTTCATTACCTTTTAAGTCAACTCCTCCCCTCTAATTCTGACAACCCGCCCCCCCCCCGATTATTCAGTTTTCTATTTCTTTTTGCGTATATTCATTTTCTATCCAATCATAAAAACATCCCCATATCTTATAATACAGTCATTTGCATCCTTTTAGAGGGTCGTTGAGGCCACTTGGAGGTTTATCTCTGTCCTCAGGGTCACCTGAGTGGTGCAAATGGTTCCTGTAGTCTGCAATTTTTTTCCTCTGGAAATCCATTCCGACTCCCAGACCATTCCAAGGGTCTTCATCTCAAATTGCATAGCTAAAAATTTGTAGAGATTCTCCCATCTCAGAAGCTTCTTTAGCTCTGACCAGATGGTGGGGAAGGGAAAGATTTATATTCCTTGCAAACAGCTGGTCATTTGCATCCTTTTAGAGGGTCCTTGAGGCCACTTGGAGGTTTATCTCTGTCCTCAGGGTCACCTGAGTGGTGCAAATGGTTCCTGCAGTCAGCAATTTTCTCTCTGGAAATCCATTCCTATTCCCAGACCATTGCATGGGTCTTCATCTCAAATTGCATAGCTAAAAGTTTGTAGAGATTCTCCCATCTCAGAAGCTTCTTCAGCTCTGATTGGATGGTGGGGAAGGGAAGGATTTATACTCTTTGCAGATAGCTGGATGTTTGCATCCTTTTATAGAGTCCTTGAGGCCTCTTGGAAGTTTATCTCTGTCCTCAGGGTCACCTGAGTGGTGCAAATGGTTCCATAGTCTGCAGTTTTTCCCTCTGGAAATCCATTCCTTCTCCCACACCATTCCAAGGGTCTTCATCCCAAATTGTATGGCTAAAAGCCTGTAGAGATTCTCAGTCCTCCAGGTCGTGGTTGTCCCAAAGGTGCTTTTTCTGGAGGCAACTGGACTGTCCGGTTTTTTCTTTTGAAGACCTTTAGTTTCTCATCTCCTTAACAAATGACCAGCTGTCTGCAGGGAGTGTAAATCCTTTCATTCCCTCACCATCCCAGACCAGGTAGCAGGACTGTTAAAAAGACAAAATCTTTATGGGGGCGAATAATCCCCTTCGCTGTTGTTGTTGTTGTTGTTACCTGCAGATGTTACCTGAAAGTGACGAGGGAACTAAAGGTCCGGAGAAGGAAGAGAAACAAAATGGCATCCCTAAAGAAGAGAAGCCAAGGGGAAAGAAACGGGCCTCTTCTTCCGAAGGCCTCTTGCAGCCGGTGAAATTGGGCAAAAGTGAGCTGTACAAGGTGCCCACCAATGAAGAGCTGAGCCACCTCAAGGAGACCGAGAACCTGTTCCATTCCAACCTTCTGCGCCTGCAGGTCAGTTCGGGTTGGGAAATTGGGAGGAGGAGTCAAGCGGGGACCTAGCTTGGAATCCATGCGTAAACGGTGTAAAGTCGAACTCTCCCAAGATCACAGCCAAAGCAACTTTGGCAGGGGGAACCGGAAGGGCGATTCCTATAACAAAAGGGAGATCTAGAACATTTTGACGCCCCCCCACCCCTCCCCCGTGAATGACCTCTATCTCTTGCATTTTTCTCTCCCATCTGCAGATCGAAGAGCTGTTGAAAGAAGTGACCCTCAAGGAGAAGAGGAAGCAGCGGATTGATGCCTTCCTTCACGAAATCAGCGGCATGCTCAACAACGTCCCGGAGGTTCCCGCGAGAGATGTATGCTTCAGATCTGTGCGGTTGACAGCATCTTGAGATATGTTCTCTGGAGGTTCTCGATCATCCAGGGCATGGCTGTCCCCAAGGTGCTTTTTTTCCTTCCAAGAAGCAACTGGATTTTTTGGTTTTTCTTGGAATGGAAGGAATGGAATGGAATACGGAATAGAATAGAATAGAAATATGGAATAGAATGGGAGCAGAATAGAATAGAATAGAAAAGAAATATGGAATAGAATGGAATGGAGTGGAATAGAATTGGAGTAAAATAGAACACAATAGAAATATGGAATGGAATGGAATAGAATAGAATAAGGAATAGAATAGAAATATGGAATAGAATAAAACATGAAAATGAAATAGAATATGGAATAGGATAGAATAGAAATGTGGAATAGAATGGAATGGAGTAGAATAGAATAGAATAAGGAATAGAATAGAAATATGGAATAGAATAAAACATGAAAATAAAATAGAATATGAAATAGAATAGAATAGAAATATGGAATAGAATAGAATATGAAAATAGAATAGAATATGGATTAGAATAGAAATATGGAATGGAATAGAAATATGGAATAGAATAGAAATATGGAATAGAATAGAATATGAAAATAGAATAGAATATGAATAGAATAGAATAGAAATATGGAATAGAATAGAATAGAATAGAATAAGGAATAGAATAGAAATATGGAATAGAATAGAAATATAGAATAGAATATGAAAATAGAATAGAATATGGAATAGAATAGAAATATGGAATGGAATGGAGTAGAATAGAATAGTATAAGGAATAGAATAGAAATATGGAATAGAATAGAAATATGGAATAGAATAGAAATATGGAATAGAATAGAATATAGAATAGAATAGAAATATGGAATGGAATGGAGTAGAATAGAATAGTATAAGGAATAGAATAGAAATATGGAATAGAATAGAATATGAAAATAGAATAGAAAATGGAATAGAATAGAATAACAGAGTTGGAGGGGACCTTGGAGGTCTTCTAGTCCAACCGCCTGCTTAGGCAGGAAACCCCACACAGATAGGATATGACATCATCTCTCTGGAACTATCAAGGAACATAATCCTTCTATCCCCCACCATCCAGACAGAACTGAAGAAGCGGCTTAGATGAGAAGGGAAACGTCTTCAAAGAAAAAAACAGAAAGTACAGTTGCCTCTTGAAAAAAAAAAGCACCTTTGGGATTCTCACCCAAGAAGCTTCTCCAGTTCTGACTCTGAGCTCTTCAGTCAGAACCGAAGAAGCCTCTTGGACGAGAAGTGAAACGTTTTCAAGGGAAAAAAAAAAACCCAAGAAAGTCCAGTTACTTTTTGGAAAAAAAAAACACCTTTTGAGACATGTTTCCTGTGTATTTCCAGATTTGGGATTCTTTCCCTGCACAGACAAGGGTGTCGACTAACACAGTGTTTCTCAACCTTGGCAACTTGAAGATGTCTGGACTTCAACTCCCAGAATTCCCCAGCCAGCATTTGCATGGACAAGGCCATGAGGGCTGTAAGTACCTCCACCTGTGTACTGGATCCGTGTCCCTCATGGCTGGTTACTAACTGCAGTGAGGTGACACGAGGCTGGATCCAGGCGGTTGTGACCGCCTCGCTTCGGGAGGGGAACTTCCCCGCTGCACTGAAAGCAGCGGTGGTGAGACCCCTCCTGAAGAAACCATCTTTGGATCCAGCTATCCTTAATAACTATCGTCCAGTTTCCAACCTCCCCTTCCTGGGGAAGGTTGTTGAGAAGGTGGTGGCCTTCCAGCTCCAGCGGTCCTTGGAGGAAGCAAACTATCTAGACCCCTTCCAGTCAGGCTTCAGACCCGGTTACAGCACAGAAACCGCTTTGGTCGCATTGATCGATGATCTCTGGAGAGCCAGAGATGGAGGACATTCCTCCATCCTGGTCCTCCTTGACCTCTCAGCGGCTTTCGATACCATCGACCATGGTATCCTTCTGCGACGACTGCGGGAGGTGGGAGTGGGAGGCACCGTGCTGCGGTGGTTCTCCTCCTACCTCTCGGACAGGTCGCAGTCGGTGTTAGTGGGGGGCCAGAGATCGTCCCCTAGGCCCCTAACTTATGGGGTGCCTCAGGGCTCGGTCTTATCCCCCCTACTATTCAACATCTACATGAAACCGCTGGGAGAGATCATTCGCAGGCACGGGATTAGATACCATCAATATGCGGACGATACTCAATTGTATCTGTCCGCCCCGTGCCAACTCAATGAAGCGGCAGACGTGATGAACCGAGGCCTTGAAGCTGTTATGGACTGGATGAGGGTTAACAAGCTTGTGCTCAACCCAGAAAAGACCGAGTGGCTGTTGTGTTTCCCTCCCAAAAATTCGACCAATATTCCATCTCTCAGGCTGGGGGGTCAAATTTTATACCCCTCAGAGAGGGTTCGCAACTTGGGAGTCCTCCTGGATCCACAGCTATCGTTTGACCACCATTTAATGGCTGTGACCAGGGGGGCATTCGCCCAGGTTCGCCTGGTGCGCCAGTTGCGACCCTACCTGAATCGGGAGGCTCTCACAACAGTCACCCGGGCCCTTGTGACCTCTAGGCTGGAATACTGCAATGTGCTCTACATGGGGCTGCCCTTGAAGAGCATCCGGCGACTTCAGCTAGTACAGAACGCGGCCGTGCGAGTGATTGTGGGTGCACCTCGGTTCGCCCACATAACACCTATCCTCCGCGAGCTGCGCTGGCTACCTGTTGATCTCCGGATGCGCTTCAAGGTGCTATTAGTCACCCATAAAGCCCTACATGGCAGTGGATCTGGATACTTGAGAGACCGCCTTCTGCCAATTACATCCCTGCGACCAATAAGATCACATAGATTAGGCCTCCTCCGCATTCCATCGGCCAGCCAATGTCGGCTGGCAACTACAAGGAGGAGGGCCTTCTCAGTAGTAGCCCCGACCCTTTGGAACGAGCTCCCCGTAGAGATTCGCACCCTCTCCACCGTCCAGGCCTTCCGCACAGCCCTTAAGAACTGGCTCGCCCGTCAGGCCTGGGGACAAGGATAGTTACCCCTCCCGAATGATGAATGTATGTTGCTTACTATTTTATTATATGTCTCTATCTTAACGTCTGTATTCCCCTTCCCCGATTTTATGTGAGCCGCCCTGAGTCCCCTCAGGGAAAAGGGCGGCCTACAAATATTAATAAAATCTAAATCTAAATCTTCAAGTTGCCAAGGTTGAGAAACACTGGACTAACAGACCCAGGAAAAGCATCTTCAGGAAATTTATAATCCCCAAAGCTGTTCTGACCGAGGCTTCCTGGGACAGTAAAAATCACCCGCTTAGTCCCAAAACCCCTTTTTAAAATTTAAATGGCTGTGAATTATGTTCATTCACAGCCCGTAAGGATTCACAATCAGTCTGTAAAGAGTCCTACAGAAGTCTGCCACAGTCTTTCAGGGTGAGGCTGATAAGCACCCGCCTTCCTCGCCCTTGAACCGCTGCCAGAGACCTCATTGCCAAGTAGTTTTGCAAGGCCAGCGGATCGCCACGCTCGCATGTGCGCCAGAAACCCAGGAGAGGAATGGGTGACGCTGCGCACGCCAGGCAACATGGCTCCTCCGTGCGCCACTTTGGCCTCGTGTGGCATAGGTTCGTCCATCACGGATATAGGAGGTTGCTTGCTTTCTGTTCAGATCAGGAACTTAACGAGGCCACAGCATTGTAATCCTATCCTGCAGCACACTGCCGGCCATGCCTGGGGTCTCAAGACGAAATCATACGATGAATGATTGAGGGGGATTGAGCCCCTTGAGGGCGAACCTGTGGCACGTGTGCCACAGGTGGCACACAGAGTCCTCTCTGCTGGCAGGTGAGCCGTTGCCCCAGCTCAGCTCTACTGCATGTGCGCCTCCTGCCGGTCAGCTGATTTGCGGGTCTCTGCAGTGCATACGCAGGGTGCGCCCTCCCCCTGTGGCCCATTTTTAGTCCCGGAAAGCTTCACGGAGGCCTGCTAAGCCCAAAATGGGGCACGGGTGGGGGGCTTCCGGCATATCCCCCCCTCCTACAGCCCATTTTTGGTCCCAGAAAGCTTCACGGAGGCCTGCTAGGCCCAAAATGGGACATAGGTGTGTAGGGGGGGTGCGATGTGTGTCCCCCCCCAGCCCATTTTTGGTCCCAGGAGGCTTTAGGGAGCCTGCTAGGCCCAAAACAGGGCATGTGGAGGGGGAGGTGTCTGGCGTATCCCCCCCCTCCCACAGCCCATTTTTGGTCCCAGGAGGCTTCAGGGAGGCCTGCTAGGCCCAAAATGGGGTGCGGGGGGAGCACATGCACAGTGGGGTGGGGTGCACGGGTTTGTGTGTCACACACACATTGCATTATTAGAATGGGCATGCGTATATGTGCATGCACCTTCATCACACAACGACAAAAAGCTTAGCCATCGCTGGACTAGCCTATCCAAGAGAAGAATTAGGGGTGGGGGGGACACATGATAAGTGTCTTCTGCGTCTTTTTATTTTCTCTTTTCATAACATATAATCACATGTATACTATTACATAGCCAATATCCTATTGTATTAAGTAGTAATTACATCAGTTCCTCTTGCCATCAACGCCCAGAAAGATAAAAACCCATTATTAGCTCTTCTGCTGGAGGGGCTGTCACTAAGGGGTCAACCTATTCTCCAAAGCACCTGAGGGGGTAGGAAGAGAAGCAACGGGTGGAAGCCCCTCTAGGTGGAAATCCAAACTAGAAATGAGGAGGAAATTCCTGACCTTCCGAACGATCCATCAGTGGAACAATTGGCCTCCTGGAGTTGTAGCTCCATCGTTGGAGGTCTTCAAGAAAAGATGGGAAAAAGGAAAATTGAACATAAAATGCAGATAGAAGATTTCACTGGGATTGACGGAGGAGAAGATCTCCCAAAAAAAGAAACCACAAAATAATAAGGAAAGGAGGAGAACAGGGAAAACCCTGGGGAAAGTTACTCAAATAATAAAAGTAAATACTCTGAAGAAGAGATACAATAATCACAAAAATAGGAAAAGGAAAAAGAAGTTAGGGGAAAGGGGGAGAGGAAGGAAAAGAATTAAAACTGGAATTTTTGAGAGCCCAAGAGAAAATGGTTAAAAGAGGAAGAAGGGGGGAAAAAAACTACATTAGCAGACTAAAGAGAATAGTAGCAAGTTTGTTATTGTGATGTAACTAATTAAGAAATAAAGAAATGATCGTATATTGTTAATTGTTGAAATTTTTTGAAAGAAAGGCTCTCTAGGCTTAAATTGAAGTAGAGGATTTTATGCTGTTTATAGCAAAATACACCAATGGAAAAAATAAGAAAGGAAAATTTGGTGTAACTTTGAAGGGGCAATTGAAAATATTGTTGATGTATTAAGAAAAAAATCCTATAAAGATGAAAAGTAAAGGAAGAGAATAATTTGGCGAAAAGTGAAAACGAAACTATGATGTAAAAAAGGACGATGTAAATGAGAGGGTGTAAAAGAAAAGACAACGCTTTGCTCCTAGAATATGTATAATTTGTATTAAAAAATAAAAAACGAATGGAAAAAGAGAAAAGATGAGGCAACCATTTATCCAGGATGGGATGAAGACTCCGGCCTGATCTTGATTCAGCGATAAAAAGGCGGATTCTACTTTTTGTTTTTCAGATCACTGACCAGTCTTGGCTCCCCACGGGAGTGAAAGTCCCTATTCTGCAGATTCCTTTTAAGGTGAAGGGCAAGTTCCATTTCCTGCCCCCAACGCAGGTGAAGGTGGTGGGGAGTTACCTGCTGGGCACCTGCGTCAAACCGGAGGTGAATGTGGATGTGGCAGTGATCATGCCCAAGGTGAGTGGCCCCAGAAGGTTCCTTTTTAATTCTATTGTTTTTGTTTATTTTTCGCCCCATCTTTATTAATTTTTTTTTGGTAAAGAAGGTGACAAACATATCAATGCTCCTTCTTCCACCTCTATCCCCCCCACAACAACAATCTTATGGGGTGGGGTGGGCCAAGAGAGGGGCTGACTCAAAATCACCCAGCCGGCTTTCATGCCTAAGTTGGAACGGTTCCACCACAAAACCGCGCTCGACTAAACCACGCCCGACTAAACCGCGTCGCTGACGTCATCAACAGGGCGACAACAGTGCGGAGACAGAAGCACGCTGTAAACCCTAAACCTAAAATTAACCCCTAAACCTAAACCTAACCCCCCTAAACCTAATCCTAAACCTAACCCTAAACCTAACCCTTAACCTAATCCTAACCCTAAACCTAATCCTAACCCTTAACCTAACCCTAAACCTAACCCTAACCCTTACCTTAAGTTGAATTGGCTTGCTTTCAAAGCGCTATTTAAAGCGCCCTTCTTTCTCTGCGCTGGCTATTGTCGCCCTGTTGATGACGTCAGCGATGCGGTTTAATCGGGCGCGGCTTAGTCGAGCGCGGTTTTGACGGGTCACGGATGGAACAAGGACTCACCTTCTGGTGATTGGCCCAAAGTCCCCTAGGTGGTTTTCGTGCCTAAAATAGAACTAGAACTCACAGTCTGCTGGTGATTGGTCCAAAGTCCCCTACATCAGTGGTCTCCAACCTTGGCAACTTTAAGACTTTGCTGGCTGAGGAACTCTGGGAGTTGAAGTCCACAAGTCTTAAAGTTGCCAAGGTTGGAGACCACTGCCCTACATGATTTCCGTGCCTAAGGCAGGACTAGAACTCCCTGTCTCCTGGTGATTGGCTTAAAGTCACTCCACTGCCTTTGATGCCAAGGTGGGTACTAGAGCTCACCGTCTCCTGGTTTCTAGCGTGGTGCCTTCACCATTTAGACCAAACAGATAGTAAGGCGGATAATAACATTGGGAAGACGAACTCAGCATGTAAAGAGATATTTCATGCTGATTGGTTCTTCTGTTTTCTTGGCCATGCTTCTACAAAACTCCCCTAACTGATGTCTCTCACTTAGCAACATAAATTTGGGGTCGTAAGTCGAGGACTACCTGAAAACGGTGTTTGTGCTTTTAGGAAGTCTTCCAAGAGAAGGATAACCTTAACCAGCGCTACCACCGCAAGAGGGCCCTCTACCTGGCCCACCTGGCCCAACACCTGGCCGAGACAAACCGCTTTGGGAGCGTGGCCTTTACCTACATGAACGGCAACCACCTGAAGCCCCTTGTGCTCCTCCAGCCTCAAGGTGAGACGGGGGAGCGAAGGATTCTGCACACACCTCACTAACAGTGAGGAAGACAAAGAACTGTGGAGTGGAGGAAGCCGGAAGTCTCCTTGGCTGGCTGAACTGTCATCTTCTTGTTTTGACCTCCTTTCTTCCCTTCTCTCCTTCCCTTCCTCCCTTCTTCCCTTCCTCCCTCCTTGGCTCATTCTTACCTCCCTCCTTCCTTCTTTCCTCCCTCCCTCCGTCCGTCCTTGACCCTTACTTCCCTGCCTTCTTCCTTCTTTCTTCTCTCTATCTCTTCCTCCTTGATTCATTCTTCCCTTCCTTCCTCCCTCCTTCTTCCCTTCCTTCTTTCCTCCCTCCCTCCTTGACTCTTCCCTCCCTCCTTCATTGTTCCTCCCTCCCTCCCTCCCTCCCTCCATCCTTGACTTCTTCCTCCCTCCTTCCCTCCTTCCTTGACCCTTCCCTCCCTCCTTCCTTCCTTCTTCCCTCTCTCCCCCTTCCCTCCATCCTTGACTCCTTCGTTCCTTCTTTCCTCCCACCCTGACCCCTCCCTCCCTTCCTCCTTGACTCATTCTTCCTTTCTTCCCTCCTTCCTTCTTTCCTCCCTCCCTCCATTCTTGCCCATCCCTTTCCTCCCTCCCTCTCTCCTTGAGTCATTCTTCCCTCCATCCCTCCTTTCTCCCTCCCTCCATCCTTGACCCTTTCCTCCCTCCCTCCATCCTTGACTTCTTCCTCCCTCCTTCCCTCCCTCCTTCCTTCCCTCCCTCCCCCTTCTCTCCATCCTTGACTCCTTCCTTCTTTCTTCTTTCCTCCCTCCCTGACCCCTCCCTCCCTCCTTGATTCATTCTTCCTTTCTTCCCTCCTTCCTCCTTTCCTCCCTCCCTCTCTCCTTGAGTCATTCTTCCCTCCATCCCTCCTTCCTTCTTTCCTCCCTCCATCCTTGACCCTTCCTTCCCTCCCTCCTTCCTTCTTTCCTCCCTCACTCCCTCCTTCCCTCCATCCTTGACTCTTCCCTCCCTCCATCCTTGACTCCTTCCTTCCTTCTTCTTTCCTCCCTCCCTCGCTCGCTGTCAGCGCCAGGCAGGCCCGCATCCAAGTACTAACCCGTCCTGCTTAGCTTCCGAGGCTTCATAACCTCAGTTTCCCACCACTGTCAACAATTCCCATCATTTGGTTTTTTTTAAAAAAAGACTTATTTCAAGATAAAGCCCAAAGCCAAACAGACCGGACTCTGATTGCCTCTCTCTCTCTGCATTTGTGTCCACATTGCTAATTCTCCCTTTTTTATTCTCTTCTCCTTCCTTTTCCTCTCCATCTGTTGCTGTAGGGAAGGATGCAAAGACGGTGACAATCCGCCTCCATGCCTGCCCAGCCCCGGGGGTCTTCCGGCCCGTCCGTTTGCACCCCAGCAAAAACAACGTCCGGACAGCTTGGTTCACGGAGAAGGACTTGCCTGGCACAGGTAAACTTCGAAGAAGCTCAGGCGGCGTTTCTCAAACGTGGCCACTTTAAGATACGTGGACTTCCAACTCCCAGAATTCTGCCTGGGGAATTCTGGGGAGCGAAGTTCACACGACTTAAAAGTTGTCGTGGTTGAGAAATGGTGATGTAAGGCAGGGGGTCTCCAACCTTGGCCACTTTAAGACTTGTGGACTTTGTTAGGGGTACCTCCGTTGGGAGACAGAAAGTAGTGCAGCAGAATGTACAGCTAGAGAGAAAGAATGTTGCTAGTAGAAACACACGGATAGGGTTTCAGACACTGCCAGTAAAAACAAGTAGCTTTACTACTGATAATTGCTTCACAAGCAGTGATAGTAGATATTAGTCCAAACACAATTCCAAGAACAAACAATTGCTTACTGTCGCAGTTCACATTCCAGTCATCAAGTCATCAAGCATAGGACAAGCAGAGAGAGAGTGAGTGAACTCTCCCGACTCCTCCTTATAGTAAAGTTAATTACACCTGATAAGTACATCCACTCATTTAAAGCAACAACGACCATTTGTCGTTGTAGATAGATATATATTGCCTACCCAACACTAGGAGTATACTCCCAACGGACTTCAACTCTCTGTTCCTCAGCCAGCAAAGCTACCCAAAAACTGGTACACGGTGGCTCAGTGGCTAAGATGCTGAGCTTGTTAGTCAGAAAGGTTGGCAGTTCAGTGGTTTGAACCCCTAGCGCCGTGCAATGGAGTGAGCTCCCGTGACTTGTCCCAGCTTCTGCCAACCTAGCAGTTCAAAAGCATGTGAAAAATGCAAGTAGAAAAATAGGAACCACCTTTGGTGGGAAGGGAACAGCGTTCCATGCGCCTTTGGCATTTAATCATGCCGGCCAAATGACCATGGAGATGTCTTCGGATAGCACTGGCTCTTCAGCTTTGAAATGGAGATGAGCACCGCCCTCTAGAGTCGGGAACGACTAGCGCATATGTGCGAGGGGAACTTTTACCTTTATTTACCATGTCCAGAGTCTGAAGTTGACAGCGCAGTTCTCAAAGTGACTTTATTTGAGGACACCCTAAGATAGAACAGAATAACAGAGTGGGAAGGGACCTTGGAGGTCTTCTAGTCCAACCCCCTGCTCAGGCAGGAAACCCTACACCATTGCAGACAAATGGTTGTCCAATCTCTTCTTAAAAACTTCCAGTGTTGGAGTATTCACAACTTCTGGAGGCAAGCAGTTCCGCAGGTTAATTGTTCTCACTGTCAGGAAATTCCTCCTTAGTTCTAAGTTGCTTCTCTCCTTGATTAGTTTGGAGGGTTGGTAGAAAAAACTCCTAAAAAATCACTCAAAAATTGATAGCACTTTCCACATTATAGAATACAGAGTTGGAAGGGACCTTGGAGGTCTTCTAGTCCAACTCCCTGCTCAGGCAGGAAACCCTACCCCATTGCAGACAAATGGTTGTCCAATCTCTTCTTAAAAACTTCCAGTGTTGGAGCACCTACAACTTCTGATGGCAAGTTGTTCCACTGATTAATTTTTCTCACTCTTAAGAAAAATTTTTCTTAGCTCCAGGTCTCCTTGATTAGTAACTGGTTTCCATGCTCTTGCTTGTTGCTCCAGCTAGACAGGAAGTCTGTCTGAAGCATCCTTCGTCCTTGGCATCCAGGTGAGATGGTCCTCAACCTCTTTGCTTCGTTCCAGGAGTCGCTGAGCCCCCCACCCCCCATTACAACAACTCCATTTTGTGGGACCTGGTGATGGAGACCAACCTGCTCTACCTCTCCGAGGCAGCCAGTGCCTTCCGGGGCTTCCAAGACGGGGTGGCCCTCCTCAAAGTTTGGCTCCGCCAGCGAGAGCTTTCTCAGGTAAACTGGTTGAAATTGCTCAGAGCACAAGGAGCTCTTTGGTGGTTCCTGTCGCGGATGAAACTGGCAGCTGCCGTGTTTTTCGGAGTATTAGATGCACCAAGGTTTTGAAGAGGCAAATTAAAAAAAAAAAAGTTTCTGCACTCTGCAAACCTCCCAAAAACGGGCCCAATTTTTTCCCCCCAAAAAGGGCATTGAATAACCCTTAGGAAGCTTGTAGAGTGCTCCTGGGGGGGGTGCCCCACCCAAAACGAGCAAAAAAAAAATGCCCATTTTTTGCATTTTTGCCTGAGAGACCGCCTGCTTCCGATTACCTCTCTCAGACCAATTAGATTGCACAAGTTAGGTCTCCGCCGGATTCCATCTGCCAGCCAATGTCGGCTGGCGACTCCCTGGGGGAGAGCCTTCTCTGTTGCAGCTCCAGCCCTCTGGAACGACCTCCCCGTGGAGATCCGGACCCTTACGACCCTCCCGGCCTTCCGCAAAGCCACCAAGTCCTGGCTGCTCCAGCAGGCCGGGGGACTTGTGAAATATCCAGCCCCACGGAAATTGTGAATGTTGTGGTTTTGTTTTTAAAGTGTTGTCTTTGTCTAGTTTTCCCCCTTTCCCTTGTCTATTGTGAGCCGCCCGGAGTCCTTCGGGAGTGGGCGGCATACAAGACAAATCAAATCAAATCAATCAAAATCAAATCAAAAACAGGCTCATTTTTTGTCAAAATTTTTTTGGCATGGATAGCCTTTAAGGAGGCTTATAGAGTGCTCCTGGGGTCTTGGGGGGGGGGGGCAAAATTGAGCAAAAATACGGCCCATTTTTTGCTCATTTCTGCCCTCCCCAGCCCCCAGGAGCTCTCTGAAAGCCTCCTAAAGGCTATGCATGGCCATTTTTGCGAAGGGGACAGGCCTTTGGGAGGCAAAAAATGCTGTATTCAGTGCATAAGACACACCCAGATTTTCAGCCTCTTTTTTGGGGGGGAAAAAGATGCATGTTCTACTCCGAAAAATATGGTACATATCTTTATTTATTTATTAAATTTATTTATTTATTAAATCGATTTATAGGCCGCCCAATCCTGGAGGACTCTTTGTTTCCACTTGCCATTATAGTTGGTGGGGGAGATATAGCAGTTATAGCAGTTAGACTTATATACCGCTTCATAGGGCTTTCAGCCCTCTTTAAGCGGTTTACAGAGTCAGCATATTGCCCCCAACAACAATCCGGGTCCTCATTTTACCCACCTCGGAAGGATGGAAGGCTGAGTCAACCTTGAGCCGGTGAGATTAGAACCATTGAACTGCAGATAGCAGTCAGCTGAAGTGGCCTGCAGTCCTGCACCCTAACCACTGCGCCACCTCGGCTCCTCCTATACCCTTTGAATGGGTTAGACCTGGCTGGGGGGGCCACCTCAAGGTCCATGGGCCCGATCCGGCCGGCGGCAGCCCCGCTGCTTAGATCTGGTCTGCCGGTCGGCCTGGAAACAGCAAAGGACTGGTGCCTCTGGCAGCGAAAACGGAGCTCGGGGTGAGGTGGGGGGTACACATGCCCCCCCCTGCGCCCCGTTTTTGGCCTCGACCACCTCCTGCAGTCTTCTGCCAGCGAACAAACACATACACAATCCCCCCCCCAACTCTGTTTTCACTGGCAGAGAACTAGCAAAACAAACTGAAAACAAAACAAAAAAATAAATGTTTTCCCCTTTTGCATTTGAGCCTGTAAGAAGGGACAGGAAAAGAGAAAGGAGAAAGACAAAGGAAAAAGAAGAGAAGATGGGAAAAGAGCAAGGGAGGAAAAAGAAGGAAAGGAAGGAAGAAGGGTGTGTTTGTGTTAACTTTTCACTTCCTTCCCCATTTCCAGGGTCTGGGATGTTTTAACGGCTTCATGGTCTCCATGCTGGTCGGACACCTCCTGGCCACTCACAGGATCAGCAAGATGATGAGCGCCTACCAAGTGCTGCGAAACGCTCTCCACTTCTTGGGTAAGTTGCACAAAGGTTGCACCTGGCATTACTCCCTTCCCTCCCCCCCCTTCTCCTCCCTCTCGCCCTCCCTTCTCTGAGCTATCTTCCTTCTTTTTTTCTTCCTTCCTTTCCTCCATCACTTTTCTTTCCTTCCTTCCTTTTTTCTGTCTTCCTTCCCTCACTTTTCTTTCCTTCCTTCTTTCTTCCTTCATTCCTTTTTTCTGTCTTCCTTTCCTCCCTCACTTTTCTTTCCTTCTTTCTTCCTTCCTTCCTTTTTTCTGTCTTCTTTTCCTCCCTCACTTTCCTTTCCTCCCTTCTTTCTTCCTTCATTCCTTTTTTCTGTCTTCCTTTCTTCCCTCACTTTTCTTTCCTTCCTTCTTCCTTCCTTCCTTTTTTCTGTCTTCCTTTCTTCCCTCACTTTTCTTTCTTTCCTTCCTTCCTTTTTTCTGTCTTCCTTTCCTCCCTCTCTTTTCCTTCCTTCCTTCCTTTTTTCTGCCTTCTTTTCCTCCCTCACTCTCTTTTCCTTCCTCCCTCCCTCCCTCCCTCCCTCCTCATTCATCCATCTTCTTGATGCCTTCTTTTTTCCTTCCTTCCTTCCTCCCTTTTTTCTGTCTTCCTTTGCTCCCTCAGTTTTCCTTCCCTCCCTCCCTCCCTCCCTCCCTCCCTCCCACCCACCCACCCACCCACCCACTGATATCTTTCCCTTCCTTCCCTCCTTACCTTACCTTAGTTTAGAAAATAAAGGTACTTGCAAGCCTTTTTAAAAGTACTTTTAAAAACCACGGTGGCCCTTACGATTTGCACTTGGAAATAGCTGTAGATTATCCTACAGTCCATCCAATAAGAATGCCGCAATTAAGCAGCCCCCAGGCCCAAATCCACAAATCTCTTGTGACTGGGTTTCTGCTTCATGGACCTCACCCTCCAATGATTCTTTATAACCAAGGGTATAAACTTATACTTAAGTGTTGTGGCCCAGCAGGAGCTGTTGGAGCTGCCACCAGACTCTGACAGCGAGGGGCCCTCTGAGTCGGCTCTGGAGGATGTGGAGGACCCTGGACAGGGTTCCGACTCCGAGCAGGGCACAGAGAGGCTGGTTGGCCACCAGGAGGCACCTGAGCCTTGGACCAGTGGGGAGGAGACAAGGGAGTGTGAGCCTGAGGTCAGCAGTGAGTTGTTCCTGGATGCCCGGCACCGAAGAGCTAATAGGCGTCAGGAACAGTTGCGCAGTTACAGGAGGTAATTGCACTCAGCTGGTGGTCATTAGGCTCCTCTCCAGACTATAAAAAGGACTGCTTGTGCACACGCCCCTCTTGCAGAAGTCAATGCATTGACTAAAAGTTGGAGAACTTTTGTAACTAGCTTGGCAGGCTGGATTGCTGCCGAGGTTTGTCTGAGTTGCTGCCAGGGTCCTTATCTGTTTGTTATGCTTGGCTTTCAGCCACCGAGGTTTTGGTTTCTTGCTATTAAAGTACATTCCAGTTAAGCTTGTCTCGGCATTCGTTACTGGACGGAGGAGGGGGTCAGAACACTTAAGTACATCCAAGTAAACCTGGGTGTAAAGAGAACTTTCAAGATTTAAATTCCTCCACCATGGGGAGTGCCTCTCACTGGGTTGGATCAGATGCATGGGGCTCCAATTCCCATCATCCCTCCACGCCTGTGACACATGGAACTTGGAAGTCCAATGGTTTGTCGGATACAATAGTTCATTTAGTGACTGTTCAAAGTTACAACAGCACTGGAAAAAGTGACTTGTGACCGTTTTCCCACATTTCCCACAGTTCGCAGCATCCCCATGGTGACATGATCAAAGTCCAATTCCTGGCCACTGACTCCTACTTATGACGGTCGCCGCAGTCTCCCAGGGTCTTTGTTTTTTTCTTTTTTTCTTTTTCTTTTTTTCCCCTTTATTTTATTTATTTTTTTTCCTCATAGATATACTTTTTTATTTTCCATTTTCATAACATATAATCACATGTATACTATTACATAGCCAATATCCTATTGTACTAAGTAGTAACTACATCAGTTCCTCTTGCCATCAACTCCCAAAAAGATAAAAAACCATTATTAGCTCTTCTGCTCTCCATGCACCTCTTTCTTCTACCTCTCTCCTACCTCCTTTCTTCCCTCCATCATCCTTTTCTACTCTACTTCCCCTTCCTTTCTCCTTCTCCTCTCTTCATTCCACTCCTCCTTATCCTCCTCATCTTCCCCCCTTACCCTCTCTCCTATCCCTCTCTTCCTATCTTTCTTCTCTCCTCTGTTTCCCACTCTTCCTCTCATTCACTTGCTGTATTTCAGCTTCTGAGCAAACTCCATTCTATGTTGATGGTATTTATGCTTCCGTATCAATATACTTAACATATCTTAATTTTAAAGAAAAAATAAGAGAAGACAGTATACATGTGCAATCATATTACATTAAAATCTAACACCCCTCGTCAAGCCTAATATACATCCCCCTCCCCCCCAAGCCCCCCCCAACCTTCCCTCCCCCGACTTTGGTCTCCCAGGGTCTTGTGATCCTCCTTTTGTGACCTTCTGACAAGGGGAGCCGGATTCACTGAACAAGCCTCTGACTAAATGAGCAATTGAAGGGATTCACTTAACAACCGGGGCAAGGAAAGTCGTAAAACAGGACAAAGCTCTCCCTTAGCAAAAGGCATTTGTCATAAGTCAAGAGCTACCTGTCACTGCCTATTCTTTTTATACCATCCTTTCACTTTTGGGCTCGGTTGTGGACATAAGTCGAGAACTACCCTGTGTAAGGATATAAGATGGGGGAACTCCTGTCCAAAGTGATGGATTCTCTTTTTCCACTTCCTTCCCAGCTACGACAGATCTGACAACATCTGGAATCAGTCTCTCAAAAGACAGAGAACCTGGTCTGGTAAGAGAGGCATTTGAATTATTTACTGATAAAGATGGAGAGGGAGGGTAACATTTTAAGCTGCTTATGTAAACATAAAAATGTTGATTATGTAGAAAAGTTGTGGAGACTCTAGAAAGAGTGCAGAGAAGAGCAACAAAGAGGATTAGGGAACTGGAGGCTAAAACATATGAAGAACAGTTGCAGGAACTACACCACTTCAGACAAATGGTTATCCAATCTCTTCTTTAAAACCTCCAATGTTGGGGCATTCACAACTTCTGGAGGCAAGTTGTTCCACTGATTAATTGTTCTAACTGTCGGGACATTTCTCCTTAGTTCTAAGTTGCTTCTCTCCTTGATTAGTTTCCACCCATTGTTTTTTCTCTTGCCTTCAGGTGCTTTGGAGAATAGCTTGACTCCCTCTTCTTTCTGGCAACCCCTGAGATATTGGAAGACTTCTATCATGTCTCCCCTAGTCCTTCTTTTCATTAAACTAGACTTACCCAGTTCCTGCAATGGTCCTTCGTATGTTTACCCTCCAGCCTAAAGATGGCAGGTGGCTGTTGGTTTTTCCTAGCTGGCTTCACTAATTTTTCTTCTGCTGTATTTTCTTCCAGTGGTCCAGTTCCTGCAACCGTTCTTCATAGGTTTTAGCCTCCAGTCCCCTAATCCTCCTTGTTGCTCTTCTCTGCACTCTTTCTAGAGTCTCCACATCTTTTCTACATCGTGGTGACCAAAACTGAATGCCGTATTCCAAGTGTGGCTTTGCCAAGGCCTTATAAAGTGGTATTAACCCTTCACGCGATCTTGATTCTCTCCCTCTGTTTACAATCTTTGCAATTTGATTTTCCTCTTAGCCTTCCCTGACGGAGTTCCACCAGGCGTTTCAAGTGGTGTTTGTAGATTCTTCTGGACTGGTGAACCTGTGTGCAGATATGACTGCCAACACTTACAAGCAGGTAAAGAGGGGAGGAGTGAAGTTACTCCTGGAGTAGGTTACCAGGAGGAGATAGCAGCTGCTAAGTAGAAGGAGGAGTTTGAAAGAGTATTGAAAGAATCTGTTCAGATTGTGAAATTGGATCCCATTACAAGCTGAACTGGACTGGTCCACAGATAGTCCTTGACTTACAACCACAGCTGAGTCCAAAATTTCTGTTACTAAGCGAGGCAGTTTTCCCCGTTTTATGACCTTTCTTGCCACCATTGTTAGGTGAATCACTGCAGTTTTTTCCCCCCCATACTTTTTTATTTATTTTTTTGTTGCAAACTTCAAAGCCTCTTTTCAGAGTTTTCTCTTATACATAATTAATTTTACATCTCATCATTTCTAATTTCGGACCCACATTCCCTTTTCAAATTACCATCTTATATTTTAATTTTTCTTAACAAATAAACACCTTTTTCCCTCAAAAAAAGAGGCTGCATGCCCTTTTTTTGACAAAAAAACGGGCCAGTTTTTGCGAAAAATGGGCCTTTTTTTGCTCGATTTTGGGTACCCCATATCCCAGGAGCACTCTGCAAGGCTCCGATAGGCTATTCAAGCCCTTAAAAAAAAACGGGCCCGTTTTTGCGAAAAATGGGCCATTTTTTGCTCGATCTTGGGACCTCCACACCACAGGAGCACTCTGCAAGCCTCCTATGGGCTATTCAAGCCCTTTAAAAAAAACGGGCCCATTTTCGTGAAAAACGTGCCATTTTTGGGAGGTCTGCAGAGTGCACAAACTTTTATTTTATTTGCCTCTTCAAAACCTTGGTGCGTCTTATACTCCGGTGCGTCTTATACTCTGAAAAATATAGTAATTGTTTTTCCGCCCTTCCGTAAATAATATATCATCTTTATCATTTCATTTTCCAGCTGTTATTTCTAGTTTTTGTATGTAGCATTTATCATCAAATTTCATTTTAATATAGCAAGGATTTCGCTAACTTGGTTATCCACACTTAACAATAATATTCTATTTAACTATTTGTCATCAAGAATATCCACATATTTCATTTTCTACCAATATCTCTCTTTTTCATTTTCCTCCTTTCCTAACCTTTATTGGCGAACCCTTTTTTTTCTTTTAAATAATCTTTATTAGTTATACATTTTTTTTAAGAATAAGACATACAAATGCAAATACAACTTTAAACATACAACCCTCCGCCCCCCCCCCCCCGTGGTGACAGTCATTCACAGCCCAACTTTTTTATTTTCTTCCTCATTGTTTAGTCTCTAACCAGCATCTTCTCGTTACAAAGTTCAGGAATCTATTACAATACCCATTTATTTATTTATTTATTTATTTATTTATTTATTTATTTATTTATTTATAAAATTTATATATTTATTTATAAAATTTATATGCCGCCCAATCCCAAAGGACTCCGGGTGGCTTACAAAAAAGAGAGAGAGAGAAAAAAAGACAGTTTAAAATCGCAACACCACATACATTCATTCTAATCGGGGCTGGACCTCAACAATGAGGTCAACAGCCCCCAGGCCTGCCGGAACAGCCAGGTTTTTACAGCTTTCCTGAAGGCCATGAGGGTGGGTGAGGTCCGGATCTCCGGGGGTAGCTGATTCCAAAAAGTCGGAGCAGCCACAGAGAAGGGGGCCCGCCAGCCGACACTGTCTGGCTGATGGCATCTGAAGGAGGCCCAATCTGTGGGATGTTACCGGCCGCTGGGAGGTATGTGGCAGTAGGCGATCTCGAAGGTACCCTGGCCCTAAGCCATGTAGGGCTTTAAAGGTAATAACCAACACCTTGAATTGCATCCAGAGACCAATTGGTAGCCAGTGCAGCTCGCAGAGGACAGGTGTTCACTTTTAGTTCCCATATTCACTTTTAGTTGCCATTGTTAACAACTTCTATTTAACTTTCCCCCTTTTAAGTCCCTGCTGTTCTCCTTGTCGCCCATATATACCATAGGTTCCAGCTAAGATAATGTTCCATTTCTCCTTTGTCCCTCAGCCAACCCGTCATTCTGTCCATTTCTGCACATTCATAAATCTTTTTAATTATGGCGTCTTCCGATGGTATGGTAGTAGAGTTCCAAAATTGTGCATAGGTTATTCTTGCGGCCACAATTTTATGTAGGCTCAAATGCCATATAGATTTACTCATGTTTTCTGGTTTTATGCCTTAGTAAGAAATTCTCGGGTTTCCATTCCATGCTTGCCCCAGTAACCTCTTTTAGGCATTTTTGAATCCTCCTCCAGTATTTCGTGGCCTCAGTACAAGACCACCAAATATGGTAAAATGTGCCATCCCTTCTTCCGCATTTCCAACACAGTGGAGATAACCCAGGAAACATTTTGGCTAACATTTCGTTGGGGGGAAGTGGATGGCGAACCCTTTTGGCACCGGGTGCGAAGTCCTTTTCTTCCTTAGGTCCAGTTTGAAGCCAAGCAGTCGATGGAGATTCTGGACGACAAAACGGTGGATGGGTTTCAGCTGCTCTTCATGACCCAGAAGCCTCTGCTCCGGACCTTTGATCACGTGTTCCAGTAGGTTGTTGCTTTCAGAAGGATGAGTGGCTGGCATGGAGGGAGGGAGGGAGTCAAGGAGGGCTTCCGGTTGTTATCAAGGCAGGAGTGGGTTAAAAAAGGGCTTGGTCCTGATCCTGCCACCACTTACAGAAAACAAAACCTAAGTTTCTAGTCCACGCTGTTGGGGAAAAGCTTTTGAAGGGCTTGCAGGGTTTGAAAGGTGGGGAAAGAAGGCATAGAATAATTGAATGATAGATAGATAGATGATAGATAGATAGATAGATAGATAGATAGATAGATAGATAGATGGAAAGATAGATATTAGATAGATCAATAGATTTGATAAGAGATAAATATAGATATAGATTAGATAAATAGATAGATTAGATATAGATTAGATAGATAGATAGAGATTAGATAAAGATATAGATTAGATAGAGAGAGATTAGATAGAGACATAGATTAGATAGATAGAAAGATAGATAGATATAAAGAGTTTAGAGAGAAAGGTAGATTAGAGAAAGATTAGATAAAGAGATATAGATTAGATAGAGAGATATATTAGATGAAGAGATATAGGATAGATAGATAGGTAGAGATAAAGATTAGATAAAGATAGATTAGATAGAGAGATTAGATGAAGAGATATAGATTAGATAGATAATAGATAGATAAATAGAGATTAGATAAAGATATAGATTAGATAGATAGAAAGATAGATTAGATAGATAAAGAGATATAGATTAGAGAAATAGAGAGATTAGATAAAGAGATAGATTAGATAGATAGATAGATAGATAGATAGATAGATAGATAGAGTAGATAAAGAGATAGATTAGACAGATAGAAAGATAGATAGATAGATTAGATAGATACGTAGGTAGGTAGAGAGATAGGGTAGAGGATAGAGATACGTAGGTAGGTAGATATAGAGGTGTGTGTGTGTGTGTTTAGAGGATAGATGGATAGACAGACAGACGGACAGATGAAAGATTTGTAGGTGGGAAGTTAGAGATGGATGGATGAATGTATAGATAGAAAAAGAGAAAGAAAGTTGAAAGGTAGGTAGATAGGAAGAGAGGTAGGTAGAGAGGGAGAGAGATGAAAGCGAGGTAGATATAGAGAGGTAGGTAGATAGGTGAAGATAAATGATAGAGAAAGAAAAAAAATCTGTGTGATTAAAATAACACCTGGGGATTCTGGGAGTTGAAGTCTTTAGACTTCTGGAAGGCTACAAGGTCTACCGATACAAATCTAGGTATAATATCTATAATCCATAAAAATACTTCGCCTAACACGAATTTTTAAGTTCCTTCCTTGTGAGCCCTCTTTCTTCAAAGCCCCTGGTCTGTTTCCCCTCTGAGAAACTTCTGGCGTGTCACTCACGTGTCTCCTCCTGTCCTTCAGCCTCCGTCACATCTTCAAACTCCAGACGGCTTGCAAGAAGATGCAGCTGCTCAACGCGTTGATGGACCGTGGCGGGAATTACGTGGCCGCCGTTCTCCCGTTCTTCCTCAGCTTGCTGGAGCGTGGACTGGGCCGGCGGTTGACGCTCCTGGCTCATCAATTGCCTCAGACACAACCGGTAACTTCACTAAAATTTTATTTTCTTTTCTTGCTGAAAGAACCCAGTGACCAGGATTGACCCACTTAAGGAACTGTGTGTCAGGCCTGCGGCCCTCTTTTCTTTTGGATCTTCGGCCTGCCACACGTTCCATTATTCTTCTATGCATTTTCTGTTGTGGGGAAATGGGAGGGAGGGATTATACAGAGTTGGGAGATATGTAGTCATAACAACATTCTTCCTAGAAACTCAAGGTCATCTTTGTCTCTGCATCTGGCCAGAACTGGAGTCTGTCTTCGTGGCAGTGGAAGATTGGACCATGTGATGGACTTGTGGGTGTAGGGGCAAAATCTTGAACTTTCAACTGGGTGGGGAAAACCGGGTCCTTGTGTTTCTCCAAAAATAAGACCTATGTCAGGGTCCCTGGGGAGAGGGAAAAGAGGGTAACCGTTGAACCGTAAATTACGTGCGGCAGAGTTGACCAGTTCTAGGTTGCTTCTCTCCTTGATTAGTTTCCACCCATTGTTTCTTGTCTTGCTCTCAGGTGCTTTGGAGAATAGTTTGACTCCCTCTTCTTTGTGGAACCCCTAAGATATTGGTTCACTGCTATCATGTCTCCCTTAGTCCTTCTTTTCATTAAACTAGACATGCCCAGTTCCTGCAACCGTTCTTCATATGTTTTAGTCCCCTAATCCTCTTTGTTGCTCTTCTTTGCACACTTTCTAGAGTCTCCGCATCTTTTCTACATCGTGGCAATCAAAACTGGATGCAGAATTCCAAGTGTGGCCTTACTAGGGCATTATAAAGTGGTATCAACACTTCACATGATCTTCATTCTCTCCCTCTGTTGATGTAGCCTAGAACTGTGTTGGCTTTTTTGGCAGCTGCTGCACACGGCTGGCTCCTGTTTAAATGGTTGTCCACTAGGACTCCAAGATCCCTCTCACAGTTACTACTAGTGAGCAAGTTACCACCTACACTGTACCTGTGCATTTTGTTTTTCTTGCCTAAATGTAGAACCTTACTCTTTTCACTCATTGCTTCTTGTTCTACCCTCAGGTGCCTTGGAGAATAGCTTGACTCCCTCTTCTTTGTGGCAACTCCTGAGATATTGGAAAACTGCTATCATGTCCCCCCTAGTCCTTCTTTTCATTAATACCCAGTTCCTGCAATGGTCCTTCGTATGTTTACCCTCCAACCTAAAGATGGCAGGTGGCTGTTGGTTTTTCCTAGCTGGCTTCACTAATTTTTCTTCTGCTGTATTTTCTTCCAGTGGTTGCTTCACGTGGACCCCCCAAAGCACAAAGACGTCGGTTCCTTATCCTTCGGACTGTTGCTAAATCTCGACTTTGCAAACAGTGTTTTGGAGCGAGGACCAGAAGCAGATCAAGATGAGGTGAGAACCAGGTTAGGCTGCTGATTTACTGTCTCTGGATCAACATCTTCAGCTGATGCAAGATTTGACCACAATAATTTTGGTTGTCATAGCCCTCCACGTTAGAGGACACCTCGTGAAGAAGACGGTGCCCAGTCCACTGGACATACACATCCGTCTAGTTCAGAAAATGTTGTGGAATCAAATGCAGGACCCAAAGCAAATAATCCTGTCTTATTGAAGTGTTTATTGGACAGCATGTGTTGAATAGAGCAGAACAGAAATATAGAATAGAATAGAATAGAAATAAAGAATAGAATAGAAATATGGAATGGAATAGAATAGAAATATGGAATGGAATAGAATAGAAATATGGAATGGAATAGAATAGAATGGAATAGAAATAAGGAATAAAATAGAAATATGGAATGGAATAGAATATAGGAATAAAGAATAGAATAGAAATATAGAATAGAAATATGGAATGGAATAGAATAGAAATATGGAATAGAATAGAATAGAAATAAATAATAGAATAGAATAGAAATATGGAATGGAATAGAATATAGGAATAAAGAATAGAATAGAAATATAGAATAGAAATGGAATAGAATAGAAATATGGAATGGAATAGAATATAGGAATAAAGAATAGAAATATAGAATAGAATAGAAATATGGAATTGAATAGAATAGAAATAAGGAATATAATAGAATAGAAATATGGAATGGAATAGAATATAGGAATAAAGAATAGAATAGAAATATAGAATAGAAATATGGAATGGAATAGAATATGGAATGGAGTAGAATATAGGAATAAAGAATAGAATAGAAATATGGAATGGAATAGAATAGAATAGAAATGTAGAATAGAAATATGGAATGGAATAGAATAGAAATATAGAATAGAATGGAATAAAAAGGAGAGAGGAGAAGAATACAATACAGTATGGTAAAATACAATAACTTTATTTTTATTTGTAGACTGGCATACATTAAAATGAAACTTCGTTGTGTACAGCTCTCAGAGGGTGATTAGACTCTTCCAAAGAATATTGGAATCAGTTCCTCTGTTTAGGGAGCCAGTTTGCTGCAGGGGTTCAGGTGCTGGCCTAGAAACCAGGAGATTGTGAGTTCTAGTCCAGCCTTAAGCAATCAGCAGGAGAAAGTGAGTTCTAGTTTTGCTTTAGGCGTGAAAGTCACTTGGTGTGTCTACCTTAATGAAAAGAAGAACCAGGGGTGACAGGATAACGGTATTCCAATATTTGAGGGGTTGCCACAAAGAAGGGTGGGGGGGGTCAGCCTGTTCTCCAAAGCACCTGAAGGCAGGACATGAAACAACCGATGGAAACTAATCCAGGAGAGAAGCAATCTGGAATTAAAGAGAAATTTCCTAACAGCGAGGACAGTTAACCCGTGGAACCACTTGCCACTAGAAGTTGTGGATGCTCCATCACTGGAGGTTTTTAAGAAGAGACTGGAGAGCCATTTGTCTCAAATGATACAGGGTCTCCTGCTTGAGCAGGGGTTGGACTAGAAGACCTCCAAGGTCCCTTCCCACTCTGTTATTCTGCTACAGTGCCCGTGGAGTCTCTTGATTGTTAAAACACTCGAAGTGCCTTAGAGTTGTTGAAGGATAATACATCGAAAAGGGGTGGGGAAAAAAAATCTCATGTCTCTTCCTTTAGGCCATGGAGTTTCGGCAATTTTGGGGCGAGCGGTCGGAGTTGAGGCGTTTCCAAGATGGTGCCATCTGCGAGGCCGTTTTGTGGGACGCTGCAAATCTGTGCCAGAAACGTCTTATTCCGGAGCAAATCATACGTCATATTTTGAAACTGTGAGTCGAGTAAGATAATCCTTCCGTGTAAGAGAACATGAAGATGGAACGATGGGAGACTTATCTTGTCATGAACGTCTTGATTCTCACTTTTAATTCCGGGCATTTGGAAATCTGAGGGGGTCCTTGGTGCTCCCTGAGCTCGCTTGTTTTCTTGCAGATGTTTCATAATACCACTATGTCAAGCAAACACCCCCACCCCCGCAGCACCAAGCTCAGAAAGCACCAGAAACCTCATAGTCCTCCTCCTCCACTTCCTCCTCCTCTTTCTCCTCCTCCTCCTCTCAGAAAACCCAACTCCCTTCTAGCACTGATGATGTTACCTAGTTAGGTCATGAAACGTCTGGAAGAAAACCACCAAGCTCAGAGAACACCAAGTACCCCACAGTCCTCTTCCTCCCATTCTCCTTCCCACACACCCAACTCCCTTGTATGACACTCTCTGCGGGCACACGAGCTGTTGGCCCAGCTCAGTCACGGCGCAGGTGTGCACGCCTCCCGTCTGCCAGCTGATTTTAGGGTCTCTGCTGCGCATGCGGGGGGGGGTGAGGAGGGGTACAGCATGCCCCGTTTTGGCTCTTTGACTTGCCACACTTTCTACTCTGCATTTTCTATGGTGGGAAAATGGGAGGGGGGATTGTATGGAGTTAGATGCTATGTAGCCATAACAAAACTCTTTCTTGAAAGCCAAGGTCATCCTTTGTTCTCTGCACCTGACCGGAACTGGATGGGAGGAAGCTGCCAGCATGGCAGTGGGAGATTGGACCCTGGGATGGACTTGTGGGTATGGGGGCAAGATCTTGAACTTTCAACTGGATGGGGGAAACTGGGAAGCTTTCAGATTCGGGTTTCCCCAGATGGGCCAACGTGGCTCTCTTAATAAATTGGAACTTTGAGGAATACTTTGCCTTGGACTTGATTTAATTTTGGATGCTATTTGGAACCTTGACAGCAAACTGACTTTGAAGAAGAGATATTTATAATGCTGGTGGATCTTCTTTCTTTTCTTTTCTTTCCAGGCACTTGGACATTCCGGATAGTTCCATCTCCTACGTGGGGGCCCTGCTGGAACCCCTAATTAAACTGCGGCGGGAGGTGAGGGTCCTTTTCCACCTTTTTCCTTGTCGTCTTCTTTGCCATTCCTGAATGTCCCCTGAGATATTTGACCAAGGAGATTTCGCTTGTCCTTTCCACACTGGGATGGTCAGGGAAGAAAAATAACCTCACAAAATAACTCTCTAAACCTAAAGGTTTAATAAGGACATGTGAAGGTTATGATGAATAATAATTTCTGAAAACTTTTTATTTTTCCATATCCACTCTTGTGTCATTAATCTTAAAAGTGTGTCATCTGGGTATAATCTTTGTGTCATCATATTTAACAGTTGCATCATTTTAAATCAATTTTATCTTACCTTTACATTTCAATTGCCTTTTAATTCAACTCCTCTCCTATAATTCTACGTTTTTTTTTCCAAATTCCTCAATTTTCCGTGGCGCAGTGGTTAGGGTGCAGTACTGCAGTACTGCAGGCCACTTCAGCTGACTGTTATCTGCAGTTCAGCGGTTCAAATCTCACCGGCTCAAGGTTGACTCAGCCTTCCATCCTTCTGAGGTGGGTGAAATGAGGACCCGGATTGTTGTTGGGGGTGATATGCTGACTCTGTAAACCGCTTAGAGAGGGCTGAAAGCCCTATGAAGCGGTATATAAGTCTAACTGCTATTGCTATTGCTTTTTGTCTATATTCATTTTCCATCCAGTGATAAAAACACCTCCATCTCTTATAATACTCTGATCCTTCCTTCTCTTTCATTGCCAACGTCAATCTGTTCATTTCTCCACAGTTTAATATTTTTTTTTAATTAACTCTCCCTCTGAGGGAATTTTTTTTCCATTTTCCAATTTTGTGCAAATACAATTCGAGCCGCAGTGTATGACACGGATAATTAAATATACATTTTCTTTACTAGATTTCTCTGGTAAAATACCCAGCAAGAATAATAGTGATAGCTACTTTATGTATATGAGTTATTATTTCTGTTTAAAAGAGATTATACCCAGTCAAGACGCTGCCATGGTGGATATGGAAATTTTATATATAACAAAGAAAGAAAATTGTATAATGAAAAATAATACTAAAAAATAACTCTCTAAACTAAGAAGGAAAAGCTAAGCCCTCCTCTGCCCCCCACTCCCCCACCCCCATGCAGCAGCATGCATTTCAAGAGCCCCCTCCCCCCCCCAATCTCTCTTTGTAAGAACTTTTCTTCATGAGGGGTGGGGGGCGCTCCCGGGTGCTCTTTAGACAAAACGGTCCAAGAAAGACAGAAGGACAGGATTTTAGTGCAGAAGATACTCTGGGGCCCGTGGTGTTCTCTGAGCTTGGTTGGTTTTCTTGCGGACGTTTCATGACCTAACTAGGTAACCTCATCAGTGCTAGAAGGGAGTTGGGTTTTCTGAGAGGAGGAGGAGGAGGAGGAGGAGGAGGAGGAGGAGGACTGTGGGGTCCTTGGTGCTCTCTGAGCTTGGCTGGTTTTCTTGCAGACGTTTCATGACTCAAGTAGGTAACATCATCAGTGGAAGAGGAGGGAGGGAGAGAAAGAAAGGAGGAAGAGGAGAATAGAAGGGAGGAGGAGGAAGACTGCGGGGTCCTTGATGCTCTCTGAGCTTCGTTGGTTTTCTTGCAGATGTTTCATGACCCAACTAAGCAACATCATCAGTGCTAGAAGGGAGTTGGGTTTTCTGAGAGGAGGAGGAGGAGGAGGAGGAGGAGGAGGAGGAGGAAACAACTATGAAGTTTTTGGTGCTTTCTGGCCTTGGTTTTCTTGCAGACATTCCATTACCTAACTAGATAACATCATAACTGCTAAAGGTTTTGCTCTGTTCCTATAAAAGTGATTTGGATAGGATATTTGTAGATCAGGATTCAAGTATGTGGCACCTTGGTGATCTCTGAGCTTGGGTGTTTTCTTGCAGACCTTTCGTGACCCAACTAGGTAACATCATCAGTGCTAGAAGGGAGGAGGAGTGCTCTGTTTAAATACAAGTGGCTTGTTCTATGTTAGTGGGAGTGTTGTTTTCTTTCTAGTGTTTATAAGGACAAGGTGTTTGTATGTAAGCAGGGTGGGAAAAAAACCACTCCTTTGTAACACTGAAGATGTTATCTTTTGGAGTAATTAAATGTCTGCAAGAAAACCACCAAGCTCAGAGAGCACCAAGAACCCCACATTCCTTTTCCTCCTCCTCCTCCTCCTCCTCCTCCTCCTCCTCCTCCTCCTCCTCCTCCTCCTCCTCTCCCCCTCCTCCCCCTCCTCCTCCTCCTCTTCCTCTCCCCTAACCCCACTCCCTTCTCACACTGATGTTGTTATTGTTCTGCCCTAGGCTTCCCAAAAAAGCATGAAGCAGAGTCCTGGTCCTTACAAAAAAACCCTTTATTAAACGAATGTGAATTCCTCTCATTCACCTTCAGCCAAGGCCTGGCAAACAGTCTTTCAAAGGTGACGTTATGACCACAGACCTTATTTAGCATGGAAAGCTGCCATGTCGATATTTTCCAAAGGAGGAGCTGTGCAAGGAAAGACTTGGCACAGAGTCCCTGAGATTCACGGACAGATCTTCACACTCCTGAAACGAATGAATGAATGAATTGTTTCCTGCAAAAGCCCACTGCCCTTTCGCTTCTTTCTTATTTCCTCTGGGAGGGGCCATCCACCATCCCCCTGTGGCCTTACTCCCAAGTCGACCCTTGTTCCTTCGCTGTTCCCTTCGTCTGGCAACTCTGTGCATGCGCACACTGGGAACAGGCTTCAGGTGTTCTTCTGCCTCACTGATGTCTGACTCCGAAGGCAGCTGGGAACTGCCAGACCGCCTCGACCCCATCTCTGCCTCTGACGCAGAGCTCTCGTCTGAACCTTCCCCAGCCTCCAGGACTGGCCCATGTTCCCCCCCCCCAACCTCCTCACAGTTTGACGGGCCACAACACTTACCTAGCTGGATAGTGAAACATCTACAAGGGAACAAGTTCAGAGAGCAGCGATTTTTGATGTTTACTGTTTATTAAATTTATATTATGCCACATCATTGCGGTTTAGCACTGGAAAGGGCCATATCAACTTCTCAGCCCCCCCCCTCCCACCAAAAGCCCCCTTTTCCTTTGCTATTCCTTTTTTCCTCCTGAATTAGAGCCGAGGTGGCGCAGTAGTTAAATGCAACACTGCAGGCCACTTCAGCTGACTGCAGTTCTGCAGTTCGGCTGTTCAAATCTCACTGGCTCAAAGGTTGACTCAGCCTTCCATCCTTCCGAGGTGGGTAAAATGAGGATCCGGATTGTTGTTGGGGGCAATATGCTGACTCTGTAAACCGCTTAGAGAGGGCTGAAAGCCCTATGAAGAGGTATATAAGTCTAACTGCTATTGCTATTGCTATTTATATCTCTATCTCTACCGATATCTATATCTATCCATATCTATCTATCTATCTATATCTATCTATCATCTATCTATCTATCTATCTATCTATCTATCTATCTATCTATCTATCTATCTATCTATCTATCTATCTATCTATCTATCTATCATCTCTATACCTATACTTATCTCTCCCTCTCCCTCTCTTTCTATCTCTCTCTCTCTATATATATATATGTATGTATGTATGTATGTATGTATGTATGTATATCTATCTCTATCTCTATATCTATATCTATATTAAAAAGAGCCGAGGTGGCGCAGTGGTTAAATGCAGCACTGCAGGCTACTTCAGCTGACTGCAGTTCTGCAGTTCGGCTGTTCAAATCTCACCGGCTCAAGGTTGACTCAGCCTTCCATCCTTCTGAGGTGGGTAAAATGGGGACCCGAATTGTTGTTGGGGGCGATATGCTGACTCTGTAAACCGCTTGGAGAGGGCTGGAAGCCCTATGAAGCGGGATATAAGTCTAACTGCTATTGCTATTTGAAAAAAGGGGATGGAAGCATTGAGCCAAATGACTTTGTGCTGTTAATCCTTGTTGGCCCACTCTTCTCTCTGGGGTGTCCGCAGCCTGCAGGCACCGGCGAGGAAGACATGGTCAGCCTGATCCGCTCCTACGACGACCTGAGCCGCAAGCTCTGGCACCTGGAGGGGATGCCCTTAACAGTGACGGCGGTACAAGGAGCTCACCCTGCCCTTCGCTACACAGATGTGAGTTGTTTGGCGATGCTGGGGGAGGGGGTGGCAACCCACGAAAGAAACCTTTGGGGGCACGGGTAGTCCTCGGCTTACCAGTTGAGCCCCAAATTTCGGCTGCTTACCGCGAACGGTTGTTCAGCGAGCTTTTGCCCCCGTTTTAACAATCTTTCTTGCCACCGTTGTTAAGTGAATCGCTGCAGTCGTTACGTTAGTCGCCCAGTTGCTAAGTGGCTTGTCAAAAGGGGGGGTGTCACATGATCCAGCGACCCTGCAGCCGTCATGACTACGAGCCAGTTGCTCTGAATTTTGATCACGCTGCGATGGTCGTAAATGGCCGTAAGTCACTTTTTTTCAGGCCGGTTTTAACTTTGGACGGCCACTAAACGAACTGTTGTAAGTTGGGGACTACCTGTATACTGGGGGTGGGGGTTGGAAGGAAGGGAGGGGGTCTTAGGAACCTTTGCTTGAAGCCATCAAACAGCTGCATTCTGCCCAGGTTGAAGTTCTCAGGCTGTTACTTCTCATCTGGGCTTGTCCTACCCAGATCATTTGGGGGGGGGGTGTCGCTGTGCCTGGGGCGACCAAAATGGGGGCAGAACTTTCCTGTGGGCGTATAAACCCCGGCACTCTTTTTTAAAAAATTATTTTATTTTTTATTAACAAACATGTAAAATACACACACACACAAAACTTAGACATACACCACATTTACACAATACAATACGAAGAGGAGCTTCCTGTTCTTTCTAATAGCAATCCTCAATCGATACCGCTCACCTTATATTATTTCCCCTTCTATTGTATTTCATTTGGATTTCACCATTCTTAACCCTCTTACTTTACTCATAACTATTATTTTTTGAGTTTTGTTATATTCGTTCATTGATTCTTGTTTCTTTCCTCCATCCCCCTATACCATTTATCCCGTATCTGGCAGAATTCTGATTCTTCTTTTCCCTGGATTTCTTTAGTTAGTTTGTCCATTTCAGCACAATCCATAACCTTTCTTATTATTTCATCTTCGCTTGGGATTAATTTGTTTTTCCATTTCTGGGCAAAAGCAATCCTTGCCACCGTAATTATACGTAGTATTAAATACTGGATTTCTTTTTTTGTATTTCGCAGACATTATTCCTAATTAAAAAAAACTTTCCATTCTATTTTAACCCCTGTTATTGCCTCCAGCCAATATTTGATCCTTTTCCAAATTTTTTTAGCCTCCTCACAGGTCCACCGTAAATGGTAATATGTTCCGTGTATTGTTTCGCATTTCCAACATTTTGGGGAGGCATTTGTTAAGATTTTAGCTATCCTTGTTGGTGTAACCCCAGCACTCTTGACTGACTGAAAATCCGAGAATTTGCAGAGAAGAGCAACCAAGATAATCAGGGGCCTGGAGGCTACATTGGGTGACAGTGATGGCAAACCTTTTCAGCACCCAGTGTCGAAATTGAAGCTGGAGCGCCGGAAATCCGAACACCAGCTGGCCGGCGTGCACATTCCTTGTTAATGGGCTGTTTTCAGGCCGATTTTTAGGGGGAAAACGGTGTGAAATCAGCCTAAAAAACAGCCTGAAAAATTGCCTGTTTTTGGCTGGTTTTTGAGCCATTTTCAGGCTAGTTTTTGGGCAGTTTTCTGGCACTCCAGTGCCCATGAAGACCAGCTGGCGACGGCGCACTTGCCCACAGAGAGGGCTCTGCGTGCCACCTCTGGCATGTGTGTTACAGGTTCGCCATCACAGTTGTATGATGAACCGCCATGGAGCTTGGCATAAGAAGCCTAATGAAGAGAAGCCTTAGGAGAGAAATGATAGCAGCCTTTCAATATTTGAGGGGTTGCCACAAAGAAGAGGGAGTCAAGTTATTCTCCAAAGCACCTGAGGGCAGGACAAGAAGCCATGGATGGAAACTCCTTAGAGGGGAAGCCAATTTAGAGAGAAGGGGAAACTGATGATTGGAACAGCTTCATTCCCAGGGTTGTTGGTGTTCCATCACTGGAAGTTCTCAAGAAGACATTGGACAACCCTTTGGTAGGGATGGCATAAGGACATATCCCTTGAGCAGAGGGTTGGACCAAAAGACCTCCAAGGTTCCTTCCAGTTCTATTCTGATTCAAGAATCTATGAGTCACGATGATCCGGAGAACCTACCTTAAATGTGTTCTAGGCTACATCAACAGAGGGAGAGAAGCAAGATCATGTGAAGTGTTAATACCACTTTACAAGGCCTTGGTAAGGCCACACTTGGAATCCTGCACCCAGTTTTGGTTGCCACGATGTAGAAAAGATGTGGAGACTCTAGAAAGAGGGCAGAGAAGAGCAACAAGGAGGATTAGGGGACTGGAGGCTGAAACATGAACAATTGCAGGAACTGGGCATGGCTAGTCTAGTGAAGAGAAGGACCAGGGGAGACATGATAGCAGTCACTAAGGGGTTGCCACAAAGAAGAGGGAGTCAAACTATTCTCCAAGGCACCTAAGGGTAGAACAAGAAGCAAGGGGTGGAAACTAATGAAGGAGAGAAGCAACTTAGAACTAAGGAGGAATTTCCTGACAGTGAGAACAATTAACCTGCGGAACTGCTTGCCTCCAGAAGTTGTGAATACTCCAACACTGGAAGTTTTTAAGAAGAGATTTGACAACCATTTGTCTGAAGTGGTGTAGGGTTTCCTGCCTAAGCAGCGGGTTGGACTAGAAGACCTCCAAGGTCCCTTCCAACTCTGTATTCTATAATGTGGAAAGTGCTATCAATTTTTGAGTGATTTTTTAGGAGTTTTTTCTACCAACCCTCCCCCCCCCCCGACTTTCGTTCTTATTTTGGCATATATTTGTTTTTTTCTGATTCTTTCCTAGACTTTTCCTCCAGTTCCCATGAAACCAGATTATTCCTTCCATGGCAAGATCAAAGGCCTAGCATCCTTTCTCCCCGTGGCAGAAAAGCCGTGTCCTGCTTACTTGGCCCCAATAAAAGGCAAGGATTTATATCAGAACAATGAAATTAAAAGGGAGAAAAATGATTTTGAAGAAAAGATACAGTAATTATAAAAATAAGAAAAAGAAGAACCTAGGAGAATGGGTGGAAAGAAGAGAATTTTTTTTAAAAGTTGAATTTTTGAGAGACCAAGAGAAAATGGTTAGAGGAGGAGGAAGGGAAAGAATATTAGTAGATTAAAGTGAAATGTATTAATACTGTTAATAGTATTGGGTTCTTATTGGGTTAACTAAGATATAAGGGAATTATATTAACATTATTAATTGTGGATAATTAATTAAATGCTTATTATGTAAAAACTGAATTTGAGGATGTATGCTACTTACAGTAAAACAGACCAACAGGTGGAATATGAAATGATAATTTGGTTTAACTTTGAAGGGGCAATTAATGATACTGTTTATGTATTAAGGAGAAAAAAAAACAAGTTTAAGATGAAAGATACGGAAACAGAACAATGTGGCTGAAATTGTAAATAGAATGGTGATGTAAAATGGGTTATATATATATATGAGAGGATGTTAAAGGGAAAAATCCCAACAACACTTTGTTTATAAAAGATCTTAAAATTTGTAATAAAAAAACAAAAACCTTGGGTTTTTTTTTTTTTAAAGGCAAGGAATTATCACCAGGATGGGTGGGAAGGAAATTAATTGTGAGTCTTTCTTGGGTGGAGTTTTGAAAGTTTTGAAAATGGATGGGTTCTGGTTTTGGAAGATGCCCTTCATGGTATTGGACCTGAGTACTTGAGAGACAGGGAGAGACCGCCTGCTGCCAATTACCTCCCACAGACTCATTAGATCACACAGGGTTGGCCTCCTCCGGGTGCCATCTACTGGCCAATGCCACCTGGCTACTACCCGGGGGAGGGCCTTCTCTGTGGCAGCTCCGGCCCTTTGGAACGAACTCCCCGCGGAGATTCGGACCCTTACCTCTCTCCAGGCCTTCCGGAAAGCCGTTAAAATCTGGCTGTGTCGGCAGGCCTGGGGTCGATGAGCTCCCTTCCCCTCTCGACCTGTGTGGCTGTTGGCTATTTTTAAATGCTTGTCTTGTACATTTGTGTTCCCTTTCGCCCTTAAGTTGTTCACCGCCCTGAGTCCCGCTGGGAATAGGGCGGCGTATAAATAAAACAAATCTCAAATCTCTCAATCTCAAAAAGGCAGTGACGGAAGTTGGCCACGTAGACCTTGGGATCAGGGGGCTTCAAAAAGACCATATCTGCTTAGTTTTCAGCTTATGGGTTAAGAATCCCCCATTACAGGAACAGGGACTCAAGTTGAACGTTAGAACAATTATCTAAAGGCAAGAACGGTTTGACGCTTAACACCCATTATCTAGAGAGGTAAAGTGATCTAAAGATAAGGATGCTTGCCTGTTATCTAGAGAGATTGTGGTAGAGCTGGGTGGATTAATTTGAGTTGCTTTCATTCGGGTTCCTGTGTTGAACAGAGAGTTGGACTTTGAGGCCTCTTCTAACGCTGCAGGTTTGATAAGGAGCTACCTAGCCCCAGCTTTTTCATCACTTAGTTACCGTTGTTGCATATAGACACTGTGCCTGTGTGTGTTTCTGAGGTTTTGTGTTGACGTTGAAAAATAGAGGCAAAAAATGCTGTATTTGACATATAAGACGCACCCAGATTTTCAGCCTCTTTTTTGAGGAAAAAAGGTGCGTCTTATACTCTGAAAAATACGGTAATCTCTCCTCTGGTACAGCTGACAAAGGAGGAGGAGAATCCGTGGCTTAGAGGTTAATACATCTACCTAATATGCAAGCAATCTGGGTTCGAATCCCGGAAGGGTATGGCTAGCTGATGAGAGCTAAATAGCTTGAAATAGATCTATACTAGTCTATTTCTTTGTTGGTAAATATAAATTCAACACATAGTGAGTTGACTTGACTTGGGGAAGGAGGAAAGCTGTGTTATAAGGATCTTGAGCTGGAAACAGACCTAAAATCCAACTTTGCTGAATTCAGTTACTCCGATGGCCAACCCAAAGTAGCCCACTTATGGCAAAACCACACCATAGTGATTATTGGTTCACTTCACCACGGATTTGCTTAAGGAGCACAAATTCACTTAAGATCCACTTATCACCGCCAAATAGGCCATAAAATCCGTTCACAGAATGTGTTTTATGTCCATCATGAGTTACTGCTGTAAGTGCTGCGGTGGCCTAGTGGTGGAGCTCTTCCCTCACAATCAAAGAGGCTGTGAGTTCAATCCTAGGTAGAGGCAGATATTTCTCTCTCTGGGCACAATGAGAATGTATCTGCAGTTAGATTTTAAAGTAACGCGACTGCACTTGTATACTGTTGCTTTTTAATTTCACTGTAAAAATAGGACAAGCTGAATATATTAATAGATAGTAGAAATACACTAAAGGGAGGAGTAGAGGGATAGAAGAAAGAGGGGTAGAGAGGGCGGGAGGGAGGATGGGAGGGAGGGTGAGAAGGAAGGGAGGGAGTGTACTGGGAGAGAGGAGTGGTAGAGGGGGAGGGCAAGTAGGGTAGAGGGGAATGTTAGAGGGAAGAACGAAAGTTGGAGGGGGGCGAAAGAAAGGGTGTATGGAGGGTCGAAGAGGTACATTGGGTTTCTATTTTGGGGGGTATTGTTGACAAGAGGAATGGCTGTGTTTATTGTTTAATGTTATATGGCCCCGGTTATCCACAGTATATATGTGACTGTACGAAATGAAAATGGAAAATAATAACACATTTACAAAAAAAAAAGAAAAAAGAAAAAAAAACCATAAGAGATTGTATCTGCCGAACAAAACTCCGCATTGGCAACGGGGAAGGGCATCTGGCCAGTAAACTCTCAGTTCCATTTAATTGCACAGACTCTACCCCCATACAAGGGATTCTGGGGTCATTAAAATAAGATGATGATGAGTTATTGCTGGGATGGCCAGCTCCGTTACAGTCGTAACCTGAGGACATGGGGGGAAGGAGGCCATTAAAAACTGCCCATCCCAGAGGTGCTGACCCTCCAGAGGCAGCTGTCTACCAGGTGGAGGGGAGGGCTGGGTCCTTGCTGTGATGCTTCTTCAGCAGGGCTCAAGGATCCGTGGCCCCTTGGTTGACCATGGCTCTCTTGGGGATGTTCCTTCTCTCATTCCAGTGATTTGCCAGATGGAGGGAAGCGGTCAGTGGCCTCGGAACAAGGAGGCCATTCAGCGCATCAAAGCCGCTTTCCAGTTGCAGCTGGCGGAAGTCCTGAACCAGCAACACCACCTGCTGTGCCGGCCAGCCACCACCTACACCGATATACATAAGGTGATAGTCCTGGAGCCTCACCTTCCCTCCCTCCCTCCCTCCCTCCCTTCACTATATATTATCTTCTATCCTCCCCTCTTTGATCTTCTTCCTTCCTTCCTTCCATCCATGCATCCACCCATCTCTATTATCTTCCTTCCTTCCACTCTTCCTCCCTCCTTTCCTTCCTACACTATTATCTTTCTTCCTTTCCTTCCTTCCATCCATCCTTTCTCTCTACCCCTCTACCCTCCCTTTCCTTCTTTCTATTTATCTCTCTTATCTCCCTTCTCTATTATTTTCCATCGAGACATCCATCCATCCATTCTATCGCCCTCTCACCCCTTCCTTCCTCTCTTCCATCTATATTATCTCCCTCCCTCCCTTCTTTCTCTATTATCTTATTCCTTTGTTCCTTCCATCCATCATCCAACCTCCCTCCCTCCCTCCCTCCCTCCCTCCCTCCCTCCCTCCCTCCCTTCACTATATATTATATTCTATCCTTCCCTCTTTGATCTTTTTCTTTCCTTCCTTCTTCCTTCCTTCCTTCCTTCCATCCATCCATCCATCCATCCATCCACCCATCTCTATTATCTTCCTTCCTTCCTCCCACTCTTCCTCCCTCCTTCCCTTCCTTCACTATTATCTTTCTTCCTTTCCTTCCTTCCTTCCTTCCATCCATCCCTTCTCTCTACCCCTCTCCCCTCCCCTTCCTTCCTTCTATTTATCTCTCTTATCTCCTTTCCTTCTCTATTATTTTCCATCCATCCATCATCCAATCTTCCTCTCTTCCGCTCCCCTTCCTTCCTCTCTCTCTCTCTCTTTCTTTCTTTCTTTCTTCCCTTCCTTTCTTCCTTCCTTATTTCTTTCCTTCCTTTTTTCCTCCCTCCCATCCTCCCTCTGTCCCTCCCTTCCCTCTTTCCATCCTTCCTCCATTTCTCCCTCACTCATTCACCCCCTCCCTCCCTCTATCCCTCTCTTTTCTCCTTTCCACCCCTAGAGAAAATATAGGCAGTCCTGGCCTTATAGCCTTTTGTTTAGTGACCATTTGAAGTTACAACAGCAGTGAACGGATGATCGTTTTCCACATTTACGACTGTTGCAGCATATCCCGGGTCACGTGATCAAAATCCAGAGGCTTGGCAACGGGCATGTCCTTATGACTGTTGCAGCTTCCCAGGGTCACGTGATCCCGACAAGTCCATGGGGAAGCTGGATTCAATAAACAACTGGCTTACTCACTTATTAAACTGCAGTGAGAAAACCATAAACTATTGTTCGCTTAACAGTTGTGCTAAGAGAAGTCCTAAAATGGGGCAGGATGCACTCAAATGTCTTGCTTAGCAACGGAATTCTTGGGTCCAATTGTGGTTGTAACTCAAGGACTATATGCTTGACCGACTTGAACACTGCGTGCTGTTTAACAAAATGAAATTCAACGGTGGAAAAAGTAAGGTTCTACATTTACAAAATGCCCAGGTAAAGGATAGGTGGCACCTTGTGCTCAATAGTAGCAACTGGGGGGGGGGGATCTTGGAGTCCTAGTGGACAACCATTTAAATAGGAGCCAGCCGTGTGCAGCAGCTGCCAAAAAAGCCAACACAGTTCTAGGCTGCATCAACAGAGGGATGGAATCAAGATCACGTGAAGGGTTAATGCCACTTTATAAGGCCTTGGTAAGGCCACACTTGGAATATTTGCATTCAGTTCTGGTCGCCACGAAGTAGAAAAGATGTGGAGACTCTGGAAAGAATGCAGAGAAGAGCAACAAAGAGGATTAGGGGACTGGAGACTAAAACATATGAAGAACGGTTGCAGGAACATTTAGGCAAGAAAAACGAAATGCACAGGTACAGTATAGGTGGTACCTTGCTCAACAGTAGTAACCGTCAGAGGGATCTTGGAGTCCTAGTGGACAAGCATTTAAATAGGAGCCAGCCGTGTGCAGCAGCTGCCAAAAAAGCCAACACAGTTCTAGGCTGCATCAACAGAGGTAGAGAATCAAGATCACGTGAAGTGTTAGTACCACTTTATAAGGCCACACTTGGAATATTTGCATCCAGTTTTGGTCACCACGATGTAGAAAAGATGTGGAGACTCTGGAAAGAGTGCAGAGAAGAGCAGGAAAGAGGATTAGGGGACTGGAGGCTAAAACATATGAAGAATGGTTGCAGGAACTGGGCATGGCTAGTCTAGTGAAGAGAAGGACCAGGGGAGACATGATAGCAGTCACTAAGGGGCTGCCACAAAGAAGAGGGAGTCAAGCTATTTTCCAAAGCAGCAAAAGGCGGGGGGGGGGGGGGAAGCAATGGATAGAAACTAATCAAGGAGAGAAACAACTTAGAACTAAGGAGGAATTTTCCTGACAGTGAGAACAATTAACCCGCAGAACTGCTTGCCTCCAGAAGTTGTAAATACTCCAACACTGGAAGTTTTTAAGGAGAGATTGGACAACCACTTGTCTGAAGTGGTATAGGGTTTCCTGCCTAAGCAGGGGGTTGGACTAGAAGACCTCTTAAGGTCCCTTTCAACTCTGTTACTCTATTCCACTATCCGTCTTAAAGAAACGGGGATACAGAGACTTCCCAGCAAAGTTGGGATGGAGAAAAGCAGGGAAGGACCTGATTGTAATTTCTATTTTTTGGGGGGGGGGTGTTTCTGTAGGATGGCTATGTCTTCCGCCTTCAAGTGGCCTACCATCGAGAGCCCCAGATCCTAAAGGAATTGGTCACCCCAGAAGGGATGCTGAAGTACCAGGACACCCCAGAATCTCAGCAGCTGGAACTGGAGACTTTACATCTGCCTTTCTTGACTAGCTCGCTACACGGGTAAGAAAGTTGTGCCCCGCCAGTGGCCAGCACGGCTGGCAGCAGATTTGGACAGTGAGGAGGTTGGGGAGGAAGATGGGCCAGTCCTGGAGTCTGGGGAAGGCTCGGATGAGGGCTCTGCGTCGGATGCAGAGAGGGGGCCAGGGCCGTCTGACAGTTATCAGCTGCCTTCAGAGTCAGACATCAGTGAGGCAGATGAACAGCTGGAGCCTGTTCCCTGTGTGCGCATGCGCAGAGTTGCCAGACGAAGGGAACAGCTAAAGAACAGGGGTCGACTTGGGAGTAAGGCCACGGGTGCACGATGAATGGCCCCTCCCATAGGGAATAAAAGAGGAGCGAAGGGGGAGTGGAGTTTGCAGGAGACATTTAGTTCGCTTCATTGGTTTGGGACTCTCCGAGACTCTTTGCCAAGTTCTGCAGAGATCGGCCTGGCAGCTCTCCAAGCCAGATGAGGTCTGTGACCATAAATCCTCCCTGGAAAGACTTTGCTGGATGTGAAGGAGCAGAATTCACAGGAAATTAATAAAAGGGGTTTTTGTTGGGACAAAGAATTTGTTTCATGCTCTTGGGAAGCCTCGGTCAGAACAAGCCCTCTCTGCTTGGATCCAGTCCTTTTGTGCTCTTTCGGGGGGGATATACCGGGAGTCCTCAACTTATAACAGTTCATTTAGTGACGGTTCAAAGTTACCGCAGCACTGAAAAAAAGTGACAGGATCGTTAACAATCGGCATCTGGTTTGTATGTATGACCATCTCTCGAGGTCATCCGATCCTCTTTTGCAACCTTCTGGGAAGCCAGATTCGCTTAACAACCAGGATACTAATTTAGCAACTGCAGTGATCCACTTAACAACTGTGGCAGGAAAGGTCGTAAAATGGGGTTTAACAAATGCCTCACTTAACAACAGAAATGTTGGCTTTAAATGTTGGCCATTAAAATGGTGGGCGTGGCTGGGCGGGCGTGGCCGTAGTAGGCCTTTGACACAGACTCAAGATGCATTCCTCCCCCCCCCTCGCTTCTTTCTTTCTTTCGGTTCTTTCTTTTCTTTCTTTCTTCTTCTTTTCTTTCTTTTCTTTTCTTTTCTTATCTTTCTTTTCTTTCTTTCTTTCTCTTTCTTTCTTTCTTCTTTCTTTCCTTTCTTTCTTTCTTTCTTTCTTTCTTTCCACAGTTCTTTAAAACCATTTTCCTATCTCTTCTACCAGATATTACGGGCAAGCATTTATTACTTATTCTTCATACTCCACTTTACTTTTTATTTCTAGATTTATACCCCATTGTTTAATAGTAGATTGCTTTTCCAGGCAGGAAAACCTATTTTTACTATTGTATTTTTATTATTCAACGAATAATAAAATACAGAATATAGAATACAGAATACAGAATTCAGAATATTGAATACCGAATACAGAATATAGAATGAAGAATATAGAATACAGAATACAGAATATGGAATATAGAATTAAGAATATTGAATACCGAATACAGAATATAGAATGAAGAATATAGAATACAGAATGAAGAATATAGAATACAGAATATAGAATATAGAATACAGAATATAGAATGAAGAATATAGAATACAGAATGAAGAATATAGAATACAGAATATAGAATACAGAATATAGAATGAAGAATATAGAATACAGAATATAGAATGCAGAATACAGAATATAGAATACAGAATTCAGAATATTGAATACCGAATGCAGGATACAGAATACAGAATATAGAATGAAGAATATAAAATGAAGAATATAGAATACAGAATATAGAATACAGAATATAGAATATAGAATACAGAATTCAGAGTATTGAATCCCGAATGCAGGATATAGAATATAGAATGAAGAATATAGAATACAGAATATAGAATGAAGAATATAGAATACAGAATATAGAATACAGAATATAGAATGAAGAATATAGAATACAGAATATAGAATACAGAATATAGAATGAAGAATACAGAATATAGAATGAAGAATATAGAATAAAGAATATAGAATACAGGATACAGAATATAGAATGAAGAATATAGAAATCAGAATATAGAAATCAAAATATAGAATACAGAATATAGGATACAGGATACAGAATATAGAATGAAGAATATAGAATTCAGAATACAGAAGACAGAATACAGAATATAGAATATAGAATACAGAATATAGAATACAGAATATAGAATAGATGGTTGATTGTAGATTAAATGCACCTACATTATGTAAAATCTGGCATTAAACTGTAGTATTAACATAGGATGTTGTCTGTTTTCTATTCAGATCAGGCATGTAAGAGGCCATCAGTCCTCCCGTGGTACTCTGACGGCCCAAAACAGGCCTGGTGGAGGCTCTGCGCAATCCTCCCCCCGGCCCATTTTCCGCCTCCCCGGCCTCCTGCAGAGTCTGCTGGCCAAAAATGAGCTGTGCGGAGCCCGTTTTCGCTGGCAGAGGTACCGTGGGCCGGGCCTTTGATATTTCCAGCCCGGTCCCACGGTCCAGATTTCAGCACCCTGTGGGCCTTGAGTTTGGCACCCTTGTCTTGGGATCTTCAGAAGGTTCTAGTCCTCAATGTGTCACTTTTCTTCCCCAACAGGTTGCAGCAACAATATCCGGCTTTTAGCGGCAGCTGCCGTCTGGCCAAGCGATGGATCAACGCTCAGTTGCTCAGCGACAGCCTCACGGAGGAGGCCGTGGATTTATTAGCGGCCTTCCTTTTCCTCTCTCCAGCGCCCTTTACAGCACCCAGGTGAGCAGGCAACTCCACTCCTGCCCTTTCGGCTTCTTTCTTTTATTGTAGCTAGAGGTGGGGAATGATGGCTCCTTTATGACTGGGGGACTTCAACTCCCAGAATTCCTGAGCTGGCCCTGTCCAGCGAATCTGTTTCACAACTTTATTCTTAAAAGTCCAACTTTTGCTTCCATGTTGAATAGAATAGAATAGAATAGAATAGGAATATGGAATGGAATGGAATAGAAATATGGAATAGAATAGAAATATGGGATGGAATGGAATAGAAATATGGAATAGAATAGAAATATGGGATGGAATGGAATAGAAATATGGAATAGAATAGAAATATGGGATGGAATGGAATAGAAATATGGAATAGAAATATGGGATGGAATGGAATAGAAATATGGAATAGAATAGAAATATGGGATGGAATGGAATAGAAATATGGAATAGAATAGAAATATGGGATGGAATGGAATAGAAATATGGAATAGAATAGAATAGAAATATGGGATGGAATGGAATAGAATAGAATATTTTATTGGCCAAGTGTGATTGGACACACAAGGAATTTGTCTTTGGTGCAGATGCTGTCAATGTGCATAAAAAGACAAGATACATTCGTCAAGAATCATAAGGTACAACACTTAATGATAGTCGCAGGGTTCAAATAAGCAATCAGGAAACTATCAATATAAATCATAAGGATACAAGCAATAAAGTTACAGTCCTGCAGTCATAAGTGGGAGGAGATGGGTGATAGGAACGGTGAGAAGATTAATAATAATAGTAATGCAGCCTTTGTGAATAGTTTGACTGGTGAGGGAATTATTTGTTCAGCAGAGTGATGGCGTTCAGCAAAAAACTGTCATTGTGTCTAGTTGTTCTGATGTGCGGTGCCCTATAGTGTCGTTTTGATGGTAGGAGTTGAAACAATTTGTGTCCAGGATGTGAGGGGTCTGTAGATATTTTCACAGCCCTCTTTTTGACTCCTGCAGTGTGCAAGTCCTCCATGGAAGGCAGGTTGGCAGCCATTGTTTCTTCTGCAGTTCTGATTCTCCTCCGAAGTCTGTGCCTGTCTTGTTGGGTTGCAGAGCCAAACCAGACAGTTATGGAGGTGCAGATGACAGACTCAATCATTCCTCTGTAGAACTGAATCAGCAGCTCCTTGGCCAGTTTGAGCTTCCTGAATTGGCACAGAAGGAACATTCTTTGTTGTGATTTTTTGATGACATTTTTCATGTCCATTTTAGGTCTTGAGATATAGTAGAACCTAGAAATGTGAAGGTCTCTACTCTTGATACTGTGTTGTCTAGTATTGTAAGAGGTGGTAATATAGGAGGGTTTCATGGAAGATCTGCAGAGCAGAGAAATCAGTAGGACTTAAAAAAAGATTTGCAATTAATTAAAAAAAAACATATTCTCTATTGTTTTATCATAAAAAGTAAAATACAAAACAGAAAAACAAACAAACAAAATGAAACAACGAAAGCATACAGTTAACCCTAAGAAAAGAGGAAAAAATGTGCACCAAAAAAGAAGAAAACACGATCAATTAAATTTAATATTTAACATGTAGCCTCTGTCCTGGCTGGGTGCTGGGGAAGAAAAAAGAAAAACCAGTAGATTCTGTTCCCCTTTTACAGTCAGCCTCCCTCTCTCTCCCTCCCCCTCCCTCTCTCTCCCTCCCCCTCCCTCTCTCCCCCTGTATACATACACATACCTGTTTCCTCAAAAATAAGACCTACCCCTAAAATAAAACCCAACCCGATTGTAGTGTGCTTCTACTATAAGCCCTACCCCAAAAATAAGCCCTAGTTAAGGTTGTCATCGGTGGGGTGGGCATGGCCAGTACCGGAGACGCCGAGGGCATGGGGGGCCAAGGTGTTCAACAGCAGCTGCAGCCTACTCAGTGCAGGTGAGTTGATTACCTGTCCACGCAGGTGGTGGTGGAGGAGGCATGTGATCGGGCCGTGCGGGAGATAGAAAACTGAGAGTCAGTGGGCCAGAGCAGGCGGGTGGCCACGGGAGATTCCCGCACAGCGGCACCAGCAGCAGATGGAGGCAGAGAATAGAATAGAATAACAGAGTTGGAAGGACTGCACTCTTTCTAGAGCCTCCACATCTTTTCTACATCGTTGCAACCAAAACTGAATGCAAATATTCCAAGTGTGGCCTTACCAAGGCCTTATAAAGTGGTATTAACCCTTCACGTGATCTTGATTCTCTCCCTTTGTTGATGCAGCCTAGAACTGTGTTGGCTTTTTTGGCAGCTGCTGCACACGGCTGGCTCCTATTTAAATGGTTGTCCACTAGGGCAGTGTTTTTCAACCACTGTGCCGCGGCACACTAGTGTGCCGTGACATAGTGTAAAGTGTGCCGTGGGAGAATTACTTTATATATAGTCAATATAGGCACAGAGTTAAATTTTTTTAACATTTTCTAATGGTGGTGTGCCTCGTGATTTTTTTCATGAAAAAAGTGTGCCTTTGCACAAAAAAGGTTGAAAAACACTGCACTAGGGCTCCAAGATCCCTCTCACAGTTCCCAAAAGGGAAGGCAGGCAGGCAGGCCGAGAGACGCAGACAAGCCTCCTGTGGCCACCCACCCACTCCATACCCCCATCTCTCGCCTTGCCTGCTCCATGGTGGCCACGAGCAAGCAGGAAGTGGGCTGGCAGCCACACGGGGTCTTGCTGGATGGGGTTGCTTAAGCTGCCCCCCCCCCCCCAAGATGAGGTAGGTGTGGGGGCATGGATGGCCTGGCCACAGGGCCCTGAAGGAAGCCGATGTGGGGCAGCTCCAACTCACCTGCCTTGCAGTGATGGCGGCACTGGTGCTCTGCGCATAAGCAGAAGAGCAAGGCTTCCCATACATGGGGGAAAAATGAGACATCCACCCCAAAAAGTCCTAATGCTTATATTGGATCCCCCCAAAATATCCCCCCAAAATATGACCGGGTCATATTTTTGGAGAAAAACACACACATACAATAATATATAATAATATATAATAATATATAATAATATATAATAATATATATATCATAACATAATAGTGTAGTAATGTAATGTAATATAATAACAGAATAAAAATATAATGTAATATAGACTATAATAAATATAATATAATATAATAATATAATATAGTATAGTAATGTAATATGATAACATAACAAAAATATAATATACTATAGTATAGTGTAATATAGTATAATAAAATAAATATACTATAATATAGTATAATATAATATAGTATAATATAGTATAATATAATATAGTATAATATAGTATAATATAATATAGTATAATATAGTATAATATAATAAATATAATATAAAAGTGTAGTAATGTAATGTAATATAATAACATAACAAAAAATATATAGAATATAATAAATATAATCTAAAATAATATAATAAATATAATATAATATAGTATAGTAATGTAATGTAATATAATGACATAACAATAAATATAACATACTATACTATAGTATAATATAGTATAATATAATAAATATACTATAATATAGTATAATATAATATAGTATAATGTAATATAATATAATAACATAACTAAAATATATTATAAGAAAGAATATAATAAATATAATATAAAATAATATAATAAATATAATAATATAGTATGGTATAGTAATGTAATGTAATGTAATATAATAACATAACAATAAATATAATATATAATACAAAATATAATAATATATAATATATTAATATATAATAATATATAATATAATATAATAATATAATAGTATAGTACAGTACAATACAATACAATACAATACAATACAATACAATATAAAAAGCAGTTGTCCTGTTTTTGGAGAAACACACGCATACACACATACACACAAACACAATACATACATGCATTCACACATATATACAGATATAATAAAGAAGAAAAAGCAGTTGTCTAAACTAAACATTACACTCCTCTTCAAATCCCTCTGTTAAGCAACTGTTATTGTAGAAAGTCCGCAAACAGTTTCCAGTCTCTCATAAAGCTGTCTAGCCCATTATCTCTGAACAAAGCCATTAATTTCGCCATCTCTGCTAATTTAGTCCATTTCAAAATCCACTCTTCAACAATCGGCATCCCTTTTTCCTTTTCCAGGGTTTGGCAAGTGCAATCCTCGCAGCCGTCACCGCCCCAAATTGTTTCTCAATTGCCTTGTCCATCACACCTAAAAGAAAAAACAAATGCTTCAGCTTTCATTAATATTCGCATCTTAGAATATATTTTTTTTTTTTGCATTATCGTTGTTTTATGTCCCCAAAGGTGCTTTTTTTTCCAGGAGACAACTGGACTTTCTAAGTTTTTTTTCTTTTGAAGACGTTTTGCTTCTCATCCAAGACGCTTCTTCAGCTCTGACTGGATGGTGGGGAAATGGAAGGATTTTTAAAAAGCATCTTTGGGGCAACCATGGCCTGGAGGACGGAGAATCTCTACAGACTTTTAGCCATATACTTTGGGATGAAGACCCTTGGAATGGTGTGGGGAGTAGGAATGGATTTCCAGAGGAAAAAATGGCAGACTACAGGAACCATTTGCACCATTCAGGTGACCCTGAGGATACAGGTTGACCTCCAGGTGGCCTCAACGACCCTCTAAAACAGGGGTCTCCAACTTTGGCCACTTTAAGCCTGCTGGACTTCAACTCCCAGAATTCCCCAGGTTGACCTCCAGGTGGCCTCAACGACCCTCTAAAACAGGGCTCTCCAACTTTGGCCACTTTAAGCCTGCTGGACTTCAACTCCCAGAATTCCCCAGGTTGACCTCCAGGTGGCCTCAACGACCCTCTAAAACAGGGCTCTCCAACTTTGGCCACTTTAAGCCTGCTGGACTTCAACTCCCAGAATTCCCCAGGTTGACCTCCAGGTGGCCTCAACGACCCTCTAAAACAGGGCTCTCCAACTTTGGCCACTTTAAGCCTGCTGGACTTCAACTCCCAGAATTCCCCAGGTTGACCTCCAGGTGGCCTCAACGACCCTCTAAAACAGGGCTCTCCAACTTTGGCCACTTTAAGCCTGCTGGACTTCAACTCCCAGAATTCCCCAGCCAGCTTTGCTCTGGCAGAATTCTGGGAGTTGAAGTCCGCCAGGCTTAAAGTTGCCAAGGTTGGAGACTTCTGCTCTAAAAGGATGCAAATGACCAGCTGTCTGCAAGGAATATAAAATCCTTCCCTTCCCCACCATCCAGTCAGAGCTGAAGAAGCTTCTCAGATGAGAAGCGAAACGCCTTCAAAAGAAAAATAAATAAGAAAGTCCAGTTGCCTCCTGAAAAAGCACCTTTGGGACAACCTGGAGGACTGAGAATCTCTACACACTGTCATTGTTCATGTTTATCTAGTATACATTTGCAAGAGCACATAGGATAAAATGAACCTGGATTTCGACTACATTTCCAGCACTTGTTAGAAATCCCTTTATACATTGTCACTAAACTATCTTGGGGTCACGTACCAGCAATGCATCATTTTATAGAAGTTTTCTCTCAAACTATAACGTAGTGTTAAGTTTTAGTCAATTCGTCCATATCTTCCCCCATATATCCGGTATTATATTACACCGATTTTTTTTTTTTCTCGTTTTACCATATACTCTTTAACGCAGTGTTTCTCAACCTTGGCCACTTGAAGATGTCTGGACTTCAACTCCCAGAATTCCCCAGCCAGCGAATGCTGGCTGGGGAATTCTGGGAGTTGAAGTCCAGACATCTTCAAGTGGCCAAGGTTGAGAAACACTGCTTTAACGTATTCCTCTTGAGTAACATTTTATATACTGTAGAAGTCAAGTGGTCATCTCCAGAACATAAATTAGCATCCGGTTCAGATTTAGGTTCTGCAAAACCAAAATTTATCGAATCAAAATTTGAAAAGTTCTATAATAATTAAACCAATCGCAAGCAAAAATCCTTCACTTACTAATTTTCCTCTTGTCTTTGTCTCTGGAGATCCTCCATCACCCAGGTCAGGGTTAGCAATAGCAGTGAGACTTATATACCGCTTCATAGGGCTTTCAGCCCTCTCTAAGCGGTTTACAGAGTCAGCATATCGCCCCCACAGTCTGGGTCCTCATTTTACCCACCTCAGAAGGATGGAAGGCTGAGTCAACCTTGAGCCGGTGAGATTTGAACCGCCGAACTGCAGCTTAGCAGTCAGCTGAAGTGGCTGCAGTACTGCACTCTACCCACTGCACCACCTCGGCTCTTCAGGGTTGTCCCAAAGGTGCTTTTTTTTTTCAAGAGGCAACTGGACTTTCTTGTTTTTTCTTGGATGAAGTTTCGCTTCTCGTCCAAGAAGCTTCTTCAGCCCTGACTGGATGGTGGGGAAAGGAAGGATTTATGTTCCTTGCAGACACAGCTGGTCATTTGCATCCTTTTAGAGGGTCGTTGAGGCCACTTGGAGGTTTATCTCTGTCCTCGGGGTCACCTGAGTGGTGCTCCTGCTTTCTGAAGTTTGCAATTTTTTCCCTCTGGAAATCCCTTCCTACTCCCACCCCATTCGATATAAAAGGACACAAATGACCCTAAGGGCATAGACAAACCTCCAAGGGGCCTCAACGACCCTCTAAAAGGATGCAAATAACCAGCTGTCTGCAAGGAGTATAAATCCTTCCCTTTCTCACCATCCAGTCAGAGCTCAAGAAACTTCTTGATGGGAGAATCTCTACAGACTTTTAGCTATGCAATTTGAGATGAAGACCCTTGGAATAGTCTGGGAAATGGATTTCCAGAGAGAAAATTGCAGACTACAGGAACCATTTGCACCACTCAGGTGACCCTGAGGACAGAGATAAACCTCCAAGTGGCCTCAACGACCCTCTAAAAGGATGCAAATGACCAGCTGTCTGCAAGGAGTATAAATCCTTCCCTTCTTCACCATCCAGTCAGAGCTCAAGTAACTTCTTGGATGAGAAGCGAAACGTCTGCGAAGAAAAAACAGAAACTCCAGTTGCCTCTTGAAAAAAGGCACCCTTGTCCCAGAATTATCTTAAATCCCTCTTTTCCAAATATTAATACATCTTGGAATTTACGATTCATTGTGATCCCATTTGGATATAGCACTGTCTGGCAAGGCTGTCTCTCAGACAGGTGAACTGCAGTGTGCAAATCAAAATGTGTTTGTTTGTTCTGTCTGCAATTACAAAATTCTAGGAGTCACCATATGTCTAGGAGGTAATAAAAGCAACAGGTAAAATTAACAACTGCTGTTGGGTAAACCTTTCCACCACTGGCAAAATTGGCCTTAGAGGTAGTCCTTGGCTTAGTTCAGTGGTTCCCAAACTTGGCAACTTTAAGACTTGTGGACTTCAACTCCCAGAATTCTCCAGCCAGCTGGAGAATTCTGGGAGTTGAAGTCCACAAGTCTTAAAGTTGCCAAGTTTGGGAACCACTGACTTAGTTCATTTAATGACCATTCAGAGTTACAAAGGCGCTGAAAATAATAATTTAGGACCATTTTTCACACTTAGCAACCTTGGCAATAGCAATAGCAATAGTTAGACTTATATACCGCTTCATAGGGCTTTCAGCCCTCTCTAAGCGGTTTACAGAGTCAGCATATTGCCCCCAACAACAATCCGGGTCCTCATTTTACCCACCTCGGAAGGATGGAAGGCTGAGTCAACCTTGAGCCTAGTGGGATTTGAACAGCCGAACTGCTGAACTGCAGTCAGCTGAAGTAGCCTGCAGTGCTGCATTTAACCACTGCGCCACCTCGGCTCATAGCAGATCACGGGATCAAAATTGGTAGCAGATCACGGGATCAAAATTCAGGGGCTTGGTGACTGACTCATACTTATGACCGTTGCTGCGTCCCAAGGTCAGGGGATTCCCTGTTGCGACCTTCTGATGAGCAAAAGTCCACGGGGAATCCAGACTCACTTAACAGGTCAACAACAACATGTTAACTGCAGTGATTCACTTAGCAGCTGTGTCAAGGAAGGTTGTTAAATAGGGGCAGAGCTCGCTTCACCAATGTCTCACTTAGCAACAGAAATATTGGGGTTCAATTGTGGTCGTAAGTTGAGGACTGCCTGTATTCTTCAGAGCATCTCTTTCGTGCGTTTCCGTATCAAACAATGCAATTAATTAGCACAGCAGGAGAACTGTGTTAATTAACCTATAGTAGTTAAAAATCATTAGGAAATAGGTAGCCCTCTTTTCTCCTGGTAAATTTTACTACGGGTAGTCCTAGATGTCATGCCTGCAAGCCATCTTTTCTGTTGTGGGAAACCTGTTGTGGGAAAATGAGAGGAGGGATTGTACGGAGTTGGGTGATATGTAGCCATAACAACGTTCTTCTGAGAAACTCAAGGTCATCTTTGTCTCTGACATGATAGCAGAGTTCCAATATCTCAGGGGTTGCCACAAAGAAGAGGGAGTCAAGCTATTTTCCAAAGCCCCCGAGGGTAGAAAAAGAAGCAATGGGTGGGAACTAATCAAGGAGAGAAGCAACTTAGAACTGAGGAGGAATTTCCTGACAGTCAGAACAATTAATCAGTGGAACAGAAGTTGCCTCCAGAAGTTGTGAATGCCCCAACACTGCAAGTCTTTAAGAAGATGTTGGATAGCTATCTGTCTGGAACGGTATAGGGTTTCCTGCCTAGGCAGGGGGTTGGACTAGAAGACCTTTAAGGTCCCTTCCAACTCTGTTATTCTATTCTATTCTATTCTCCATATTCCATTCTATTCTATTCTAATTCTATTCTCTATATTCTATTCTATTCTATTCTATTCTCCATATTCTATTCTATTCTCCATATTCCATTCCTTTCTATTCTATTCTCCATATTCCATTCTATTCTATTCTAATTCTATTCTCTACATTCTATTCTATTCTTTATATTCTATTCTATTCTCTATATTCTATTCTATTCTCCATATTCTATTCTATTCTCCATATTCTATTCTATTCTATTTATGTGTTTGCTTTTGTACTTGCAGCTCAGAGCTTTTCTCTTCTCCGTTGTTAGTGGCCTGGTGTTGAGATATACTTCTCACCTGCTTCCCATTGTTTTCCTCCACCCACCCACCCTCCCAGTTCTCCCCAGGTGGGTTTCCTTCGCTTCCTTCACCTGCTGGCCACCTTTGACTGGAAGAACAACCTTCTGTTGGTGAACCTCAACGGCGACCTCAAAGGTGAGCAGAGGAGGGGTGTGTGTGTGAAATTCCCATTCCTTTTTTTTTCTTTTTTAAGGGTAGATGAACAGCTCATTGAGGTGAAAAATTCTTTCCCCCAAGATTGCCTGGCCCACGGCTGTCTCCGAAGACACAAAAGATGGAAAGGGGGCATTGCAAACACATGGATTAATCATCCGTGCTTTCTTTACACCTTGTTGAAAGGGAGGTTGTCATCTGATCTGGGCCGCAGGGCAGGTGGTTATAATCCAATTGATACAGCGGCTTAAAGACTATCCCGAACCTTTTGTTGCAAAAAAAGCAAAAACCCGTATAAATTTACTAAGGTAACGCTCGCAATTGTCGAATATACGTTTAGGCTTGCTGGATTTTTGTGGTTGTTTGTTTCCAACAATTGTCAGCCCGGCGTTTCTGGAATTTTCCCAGCCAGGTTGGGTGATGGCCTGAGGTCGATGCAGTTCCCAACTTCTCTGGGTTGTGCACTGCGATTATTTGCACAACTTTCCTCAGCGTACGACCTCAACAGAGCTCAACTTTTCTGTTGCTAAGCGAGACATAACGCTTAGTGAACATTGCTCCATTTTACGAGGTAGTGCTCGACTTAGGGCCACAATAGAGCCCAGAGCCTTCGTTGCTAAGTGAGACCTTTTCTAAATAAACCTTGCTCCTTTTTACGACATTCCTAGCTGCAGTTGTTAAGTGAATCTCTGCGCTTGTTAAGTTAGTTGCATGGTGTGTTGTATTTTAAATCTATCTTTTCTTCCTCTCTCTTTTTTTAAATTTTTATTTCTGTACTGTAAGCCGCCCGGGGTCCTACGGGTTTGGGCAGCATATAAATGTTATTAAACTTGCAAACTTGGTTGTTAAGTAAATTTGGTTTCCCTGTTGACTTTACTTATCAGAAGTCACCAAACGGGAGGGCACCATCCCAGGAACTTTTATTTTTCATGTTTTATTTATTTTATTTATATTACTTTCCATTTTCACCGGACAGTGTGAGATCTGGGTTTTAAACAATCAAAATCCACATATTTGTTATAACATTCATCACAATACTGTTAATAATATAACTATATATCAATACAATTAGAAAAATACATAGCATCTTCATCATCAAATTCTTTCCATGTTGACATTTCCTCTTTTTTATATCTCCTCCTTTCTAACTTCTGTTTCTATTGTCTAACCATTGATAGAATACATCACAAGTCAAGAAATATTCATTTTCTTCTTTCTCCTTAATAATGAGAGTTAATCTGTCCATTTTTGGGCATTCTAATATTTTCTTAATTACACTCTCATCTTAACGGTATCTTACCATTTTTCCATTGTTGTGCCAATGCAATTCTAGCTGCAGTTAGTATATATAAAACCAGATGTTTAGTCTTTTTGTCATATTTTTCCAGTAGAATGTCCAAAAGAAATATATCAGGTTTCAAATTAAATTGCTGCTTTATCATTTTTTCCAGCCAAGGAAGAGGGGAAGGCTCTGGTGGACTGGTGCCATGAAAGTCACCTGGTCCTAAACATTAATAAAGCAAAGGAGATCATCGTAGATTTTAGAAGGAGGTGGCATGGTCCTACTCCGCTCAGTATTAAGGATGCAGCTGTAGAGATGGCCCACAGTATTAAGTATCTGGGGGAGCACACAACTAACAATCTGAACTGGTCCCTCCAGTCATCATCATTAGGGAAGTGTGTAAACCAACATCTGCATATCCTGCATCGGATGAGGAGAAGCACCTCTTTCTCCTTCTGTCCTGGACACTTTTTACAGAGGCACAAATCGAGAGCATTTTGACAAACTGCATCCCTGTTTGGTTTGGTGGCTGCAGTGCCTCAGATAGAAAGTCCCTACAGAGAGTGGCGAGGACAGTGGAGAGAAGATGATAGGAAGCTCGCTTCCCGTTATTCAGGATGCTACTTGTAAGCGCTGTGGGTTTAGAGCTCGAAGCATCGTTAGAGACCCCTAGAAACCCACTTTAAGGTCCAATTTGGTTGCTCCCCTCTGGGAGGAGGTTTCGAAGGGTTTCTAGCGGGAGCTCCAGATTCTGGAACACCTTTGTTCCCTGGGCCAGTGATGGCAAACCTTTTTCTTATGGCGTGCCACAATTGTGTGTGCACGGACTATCACGTGTGCACCAATTCAATTCTCCCTGCCCACCTGCACATGCGTGCACGACCCCTCCCCAGGCTCTGGAGGCTTTCCTTAAGCCTGGGGAGGGCAAAAACCTGGAAGCGGAAACGGATTGTTTCCAAACTTCCGGTTGGCCCGTTGGGGGAATTTTTCGCCCTCCCCAGGCTTCAGGAAAGCCTCTGGATGCTGGGGAGGGGGGAAATGGCCCCAACGAGGCAACCGGAAGTTCGGAAACGATCCGTTTCCGGGTTTAGGAGGGCTGGGGGAGGCTGTTTTCGCCCTCCCCAGGCTTCAGGAAAGCCTATGGAGGCTGAGGAGGGCGAGAAACAGGCTCAACGGGCCAACCGGAACTTTCCAGAAGTTGCAGGTGCTCCACTACTGGAGGCTTTCGAGAAGAGGCTGGGCAGCCATTTTGTCTGAAGGGATGTAGGGTTTTCTGCTTAAGCAGGGGGGGTTGGACTAGAGGACCTCCAAGGTCCCTGCCAACTCTGTTGTTCTGTTAATTGATGAGCGGAATGCCTTGCCTTCAGAAGTTGTGGGTGGCTGCTCCATTTCTGAGGGCACGCGAGGCGTTGCCCTGTCAGCTCCATCATGCCGGCCTCCCGAGGCTCCAAGAAAGCTGTGCACAAATGCATGGGGGCAGCGTGTGTGTGTGTGTTTGTGTGTGTGATGCATGCATGTGCAGGGGGCATGCACGTGATGGTGGCATTAACTTATGTGGGTGGGCACGTGCACGATTGCAGGCGCATATGTGCTTACGGCACTCGAGGCAAAAATAGTTTTTCCATCCCTGGTACAGGGTCTCCTGCTTGAACAGGGATTAGAAGACTGCAACGTTTAGCAACGGAAGTCTCCGCCGTAAGTTGAGGACGGCCTGTCTTTGCTGCCGAAGTTTGTTTGTTTTAAAAAAAAAAAAAAAAAAAGATTAAATGGTTTTGAAGCGGACGGGAGAGAGGCTGCAGATGGGATGGGACCTGCTCAGTTCTTTTCCACACTTGTCAAGCAATCTTCTTTTGACGGGCCACACCTGAACAGGCGCCTGAATATTCCTGCATAGACCTGTTTACCTGACCAGGGCGTAACCTGAAGAGGTTGCAAAATGATGGGGTTTCCCCCCCGTCCCTCCCTATTTCCCCTTCCCTCCTCACCCCTCTCCGAGGTCAGGCGAGACGTGTTATTTTTTTTTAAAATCGTATTTATTGAATTCTCCAACATTTAAAAGACAAAACACACACACACACAAAAACAAATTTACACTTTTAACAGTTTTTCCATATTGGTATCCATATCTTTCATAACAATCCTATTTATGAAAATTCCATCTCAATTTCAGTATCCCAAGTTATATCCCTATTGGAGTTATAATAACAAGTTATTATGTCGTAACATCGAGTTAATATCATATACGTCTTATATCTTTTACATTCTATATATTACACTTTAACATTTTATACCCTACGCTTACTCTCAAGCCAGGAATACCGTCTAGTACTCGGTTTCCTCCCTCTCCTTCATTTCCATAGGCAGTCTATCCATTTCTGCGCATTCATAGATTTTCCTTCTTATAATCGGGTCTGGAGGAGTATCTGTTGGATTCCAATTCTGTGCTAAAACAATTCTACTAGCAGTTAGAATATGTAATGTTATGTATAGTACTTTCCTCCTTGTTTTCCCATCAGAAATACCCAGGAGAAGCAGTTCTGGGTTCAACTCTATCCTCTGTTCAGTAATCTCTTCCAGCCACATTCTTACCTTACGCCAATATTTTCTGACTTTAGGGGAGGTCCAGCACATGTGCTGGAAGGGTCCCTGTTTATACCAGACCGTAACTGGAAGAGGTTGCAAAATAGCAATAGCAATAGCAGTTAGACTTATATACCGCTTCATAGGGCTTTCAGCCCTCTCTAAGCGGTTTACAGAGTCAGCATATCACCCCCCGCAGTCTGGGTCCTCATTTCACCCACCTCGGAAGGATGGAAGGCTGAGTCAACCTTGAGCCGGTGAGATTTGAACAGCTGAACTGCAGAACTGCAGTCAGCTGAAGTAGCCTGCAGTGCTGCATTTAACCACTGCGCCACCTCGGCCCATATGATGGGGTTCTCTCCACTCTCACCCCCCCCCCCAAAAAAAAATTCCCACTCCCTTCTCACCCCTCTCTGAGGTCAGGCAAGGCATTGTGCCTTTTCAATCACATACCGATAGCCGACAACTTCACAACCATTCTTTCGTGTCCCTTCAAACTTAGCATCGACACTGAAAAAGAGTGAGGTACGTCCCGTTCTCGCACTTGTGACCCCTGCCACATTCCCACGGTCTCGTGATCAAAGTTTGGGCTCTTGGCAACTCACGCACAACGGCGCATAAACCAATCCCAAGTTTACGGCTTACGTCCACAGAGGAGCTCAAGATTTATGTTGTTCAGTGAGCTCGGGCCCATTTTATGACCAATCGCTACGTGAATCACTGCCGTTAATCTAGTAACCGGGTCGTTAAGCAAAGCGCGCTGTAACCCTAAACCTAACCCTAAACCTTACCTTAACTTAAATCGGCTGTTGTCGGCGCGCTGTTGTCAGCGCGTTGATGACATCGCAGTTTTAGCGCCGCGGTTTTGTTGGCGCGCTTTTGTCGTTCGCGCATTTGTCGGGTCACGATTTTTGGGAGTGGGGTCTTTAGTCCTTTAGAATATCCAGCCTGGAGATATAATTAATGCTAGTATTGAAATTTGCACCTCGTGTAGTGCACTAGGTGCAGTATAGTATAGTGCACTAGGTGGCAGGTGTACGGCTTTTTCAAGGGTGCTCTCTCTGCATTAATTTCCTAAGACGCATGTCAAAATTAAACATTCAAGCATTTTCGAGGCTATGGCTAGGAGAACATGTCTGCAAATAGGGAAGGTGGCATATAAATGTCTTTTCCCTTCTGTTGTTGTTTTTTCCCTGTTATTTACAAGTGCAAGGTACTTGTATACAGATAGGGAGAAAAATCTCACTCCATTGTAGTACTGAGGATGTTAACTAGTTGGGTTGTGAAATGTCTGCAAGGAAATAGTCAAGCACAGAGAGAACTCCTCCTCCTCCTCCTCCTCCTCCTCCTCCTCTCCCCAAACCCCATTCCCTTCTGGCACTGAGGTTGTTACCTAGCTGGGTCAGGAAACGTCTGCAAGAAGTGTATTTTTGTTTTTAAAATAAATTTCATTGAAATTATAATAATGCTATATATATATATCCCTATGTGTTGTATTTGTGCTGATAAATAAATAAAGGGAGACTGGAGACTTGGACTTCCCCCCATATTTGGGCATACCAGGGGTTGTAACTCTAAATACATATATGTCTGTCTGTCTGTCTGTCTGTCTCTCTTTGGTTATTCGGGTTTTCTCCCGCGTAAAATTGGAAGTGTCTTGGCGACGTTTCGCCAAAGTCTCATTCGGGATTGGGCGGCATATAAATGTTATTAAACTTTAAACTCTATTAAACACTCTTTGATTTTTCTATGGGAGGGGCCATCCACCATCCACCTGTGGCCTTACTCCCAAGTCGACCCTTGTTCCTTCGCTGTTCCCTTCGTCTGGCAACTCTGTGCATGCGCACACTGGGAACAGGCTCCAGCTGTTCTTCAGCTTCACTGATGTCTGACTCCGAAGGGAGTTGATAACTGTCGGACAGCTCTGGACCCATTTCTGCCTCTGACGCAGATCACTCGTCAGAGCCTTCCCCAGACTCCAGGACTGGCCCAGGTTCCTCCCCAACCTCCTCACTGTCCGAGTCTGCTTCCAGCTCCTCCGGGGGCCACAACAGGGCTCCATTGCGGACGTAAGCCGAGGACTATCTGCAGCCGAGTCGATCAAACCGAGACTCAGAAAGTTCATTTATGTTTTCCTGTTTCTGGAGGAGAGCAGAAGCGGTGGCCAAGCTGAAGCAAAACCGGATCTGTTCTTTTCTCTCACTAAAAGCCCTCCATTTGGCCATTTCTGGCAGTTTTTTTAAAAATTATTTTAATTTTATCAATTTCATATATACATTCACAGTTATATGATCTCATAATTGTTATTAATAATATGTATTTATAACAATTTTTTCCTACTGTTGACAATATACTTGAAAATTGCTTTCTTACCATCCCATAGATCCATCTTATCTTACAACGGTCCTACGTCTTCTTCCCTCCCTCCCTCTTACCTTCCCTCGTTTCTTCTCTCCTACTCCCCTTCCTTCCCTCCCTCCTTCCCCTTCCCTCCCTCCTTTCCCTTCCCTCCTTCTCTCCTTCCCTCCTTCCTTCCCTCCCTCCTTCCTTCCTTCCCTCCTTTCTTCTCTCCTTCTCTCCTTCCTTTCCCCCTTCCTTTCCTCCTTCCTTCCCCCTTCCTTCTCTCTTACATTCCCTCCTTCCTCCCCTCCCTTCTTCTCTCCCTCTCTCCTTCCTTCCCTCCTTTCTTCTCT